>NC_090438.1:83582631-83882631 GCF_031143425.1 Pleurodeles waltl
CCTGCAGGAGCAGGGTCAAAGGTTGCTCCCTGTTACCGCGTCGCGGCTGCCATAAGAGGAGTGGAGGGTGGGAGTGGCAGCTGGGAGGAGGGAGGGCTTGACGAATGTGAGTGCTGGGGGGGTGGGGCCGCAGGTGGCTCAGCGGCGGGAAAACCAGGCAAACAGGACGGTGAGGAGGAGGGGGAGGCGGGAGGGGCCGCAGGGGGCGCAGCGGCGGGGAAAACCAGGCAAACAGGATGGTGAGGAGGAGGAGGGAGGTGGGAGGGGCCGCAGGGGACGCAGCGGCGGGGAAAATGGAGGAAAAAGATACAGAGTGGAGGTGGAGCGGGGAGCGACCTGCCTGCAGGACCAGGGTCAAAGGTTGCTCCCTGTTACTGCGCCGCGGCTGCCATTAGAGGAGGGTAGGGTGGGAGTGGCAGCTGGGAGGAGGGAGGGCTTGACGAATGAGAGGGCTAGGGGGGTGGGGCTGAAGGGGGCGCAGCGCCGGGAAAACCAGGCAAACAGGACAGTTAGGAGGAGGGGGGAGGTGGGAGGGGCCGCAGAGGACGCAGCAGCGGGAAAACCAGACAAACAGGACGGTGAGGAGTAGGGGGGGGGGGGGCGGGAGGGGCCGCAGGGGACGCATCAGGGGGGAAAAAGGAGGAAAAAGATATGGAGTGCAGGTGGCACGGATGGCAGAGCGGGGAGCGACCTGCCTGCAGAAGCAGGGTCAAAGGTTGCTCCCTGTTACCTCGCCGCGGCTGCCATAAGAGGAGAGGAGGGTGGGAGTGGCAGCTGGGAGGAGGGAGGGTTTGACGAATGAGAGGGCTGGAGGGGTTAGGCCGCAGGGGGCGCAGCGGCGGGAAGACCAGGTAAACAGGATGGTGAGGAGGAGGGGGAGGGGCTGCAGGGGGCGCAGCGGCGGGGAAAACCAGGCAAACAAGGCCATGAGGAGGAGGGGGGAGGTGTGAGGGGCCGCAGGGGACGCAGCGGCAGGGAAAAAGGAGGAAAAAGATACGGATTGGAGGTGGCGCGGATGGTGGAGCGGGGAGCGACCTGCCTGCAGAAGCAGGGTCAAAGGTTGCTCCCTGTTACTGCGCCGCGGGTGCTATAAGAGGAGGGGAGCATGGGAGTGGCAGCTGGGAGGAGGGAGGGCTTGACGAATGAGAGGGGTGAGGGGTGGGGCCGCAGGGGGTGCAGCGGCAGGAAAACCAGGCAAACAGGACAGTGAGGAGGAGGGGGAAGGCGGGAGGGGCAGCAGGGGACGCAGCAGCGGGGAAAAAGGAGGAAAAAGATACGGAGTGGAGGTGGCGCGGATGGCGGAGCGGGGAGAGACCTGTCTGCAGAAGCAGGGTCAACGGTTGCTTCCTGTTACCGCGCCGCGGCTGCCATAAGAGGAGGGGATGGTGGGAGTGGCAGCTGGGAGGAGGGAGAGCTTGACGAATGAGAGGGCTGGGGGGTGGGGCTGCAGGGGGTGCAGCGGTGGGAAAACCAGGCAAACAGGATGGTGAGGAGGAGGGGGGAGGCGGGAGGGGCCGCAGGGGGTGCAGGGGCGGGAAAACCAGGCAAACAGGACGGTGAGGAGGAGGTGGGAGGGGCCGCAGAGGACGCAGCGGCGGGGGAAAAGGAGGGAAAAGATACGGAGTGGAGGTGGCGCAGATGGCGGAGCGGGGACCTGCCTGCAGAAGCAGGGTCAAAGGTTGCTCCCTGTTACAGCGCCGCGGCTCCCATAAGAGGATGGGAGGGTGGGAGTGGCAGCTGGGAGGAGGGAGGGCTTGACGAATGAGAGGGTTGGGGGGGTGGGGCCGAAGGGGGCGCAGCGGTGGGAAAACCAGGCAAACAGGACAGTGAGGAGGAGGGGGAGGCGGGAGGGGCCCGCAGGGGACGCAGCGGCGAGTAAAATGAGGATAAAGATACGGAGTGGAGGTGGCGCGGATGGCTGAGCGGAGACCGAACTGCCTGCAGAAGCAGGGTCAAAGGATGATCCCTGTTACCGTGCTACGGCTGCCATAAGAGGAGGGGAGGGTGGGAGTGTCAGCTGGGAGGAGGGAGGGCTTGACGAATGAGAGGGCTTGGGGGGTGGGGCCGCAGGGGGTGCAGCGGCGGGAAAACCAGGAAACAGGATGGTGAGGAGGAGGGGGAGGTGGGAGAGGCCGCAGGGGACGCAGCGGCGGGAAAACCAGGCAAACAGGACGGTGAGGAGCAGGGGGGAGGAGAGTGGGACCGCAGGGGACGCAGCTGCAGAGAAAAAGCAGGAAAAAGATACGGAGTGGAGGTGGCACGGATGGCGGAGCGGGGAGCAACCAGCCTGCAGAAGCAGGGTCAAAAGTTGCTCCCTGTTACCGCACCGCGGCTCCCA
Organism: Pleurodeles waltl; assembly: GCF_031143425.1. NCBI lineage: Eukaryota > Metazoa > Chordata > Amphibia > Caudata > Salamandridae > Pleurodeles > Pleurodeles waltl. Next base: position 83,584,970 of record NC_090438.1, read on the forward strand.
TAAGCGGAGGGAAGGGTGGAAGTGGCAGCTGGGAGGCGAGAGGGCCTGACGAATATGAGGGCTGCGGGGTTGGGGCCGCAGGGGGCGCAGCGGCATGAAAACCAGGCAAACAGGACGGTGAGGAAGAGGGGGGAGGCGGGAGGGGCCACAGGGGGCGCAGTGGCAGGAAGACCAGGCAAACAGGACGGTGAGGAAGAGGGGGGAGGCGGGAGGGGCTGCAGGGTGCTCAGTGGCGGGAAAACCAGGCAAACAGGACGGTGAGGAGGAGGGGGGAGGTGGGAGGGGCCGAAGGGGAGGCAGCGGCGGGGAAAAAGGAGGAAAAAGATAGAGAGTGGAGGTGGCGCAGATGTCGGTGCGGGGAGCGACCTGCCTGCAGAAGCAGGGTCATAGGTTTCTCCCTGTTACCGCACCGTGGCTGCCATAAGAGGAGGGGAGGGTGGGAGTGGCAGCTGGGAGGATGGAGGGCTTGACGAATGAGAGGTCGGGGGTGGGGCCACAGGGATCGCAGCGGTGGGAAAACCAGGCAAACAGGACGGTGAGCATGAGGGGGGAGGGGCCGCAGGGGGCGCAGCGGCGGGAAAACCAGGCAAACAGGATGGTGAGGAGGAGGGGGAGGTGGGAGGGGCCGCAGGGGACGCAGCGGTGGGGGAAAAGGAGGAAAAAGATACGGAGTGGAGGTGGCATGGATGGCGGAGCGGGGAGCGACCTGCCTGCAGAAGCAGGGTCAAAGGTTGCTCCCTGTTACAGCGCCGCGGCTGCCATAAGAGGAGGGGAGGGTGGGAATGGCAGCTGGGAGTAGGGAGGGCTTGACAAATGAGACGGCTGGGGGAGTGGGGCCGCAAGGGGCGCAGCAGCGGGAAAACCAGGCAAACAGGACAGTGAAGAGGAGGGGGAGGCGGGAGGGGCTGCAGGGGGCGCAGCAGCGGGAAAAACAGGCAAACAGGACAGTGAGGAGGAGGGGGAGGCGGGAGGGGCCGCAGAGGACGCAGCGTCGGGGAAAAAGGAGGAAAAAGATACAGAGTGGAGGTGGCGCAGATGGCGGAGCGGGGAGCGACCTGCCTGCAGAAGCAGGGTCAAAGGTTGTTCCCTGTTACCGCGCCGCGGCTGCCATAAGAGGAGGGGAGGGTGGGAGTGGCATCTGGGAGGAGGGAGGGCTTGACGAATGAGAGGGCTGGGGGTCTTGGGGCCGCAGGGGGTGCAGCGGCGGAAAAAAACAGGCAAACAGGACGGTGAGGAGGAGGGGGGAGGCGGGAGGAGCCGCAGGGTGCGCAGCGGCGGGAAAACCAGGAAAGCAGGATAGTGAGGAAGATGGGGGAGGCGGGAGGGGCCGCAGGGGATGCAGCGGCGGGGAAAAAGGAGGAAAAGGATACGGAGTGGAGGTGGTGCGGATGGCAGAGCGGGGACGACCTGCCTGCAGAAGCAGGGTCAAAGGTTGTTCCCTCTTAACGCGCTGCGGTGGACATAAGAGGAGGGGAGGGTGGGAGTGGCAGCTGGGAGGAGGGAGGGCTTGACGAATGAGAGGGCTAGGGGGGTGGGGCCGCAGGGGGCACAGCGGTGGGAAAACCAGGCAAACAGGACGTGAGGAGGAGGGGGGAGGAGGGAGGGGCCACAGGGGACGCAGCGGCGTGGAAAATGGAGGAAAAAGATACGGAGTGGAGGTGGCGCAGATGGCGGAGCGGGGAGCGACCTGCCTGCAGAATCAGGGTCAAAGGTTGCTCCCTGTTACCGTGCCGCGGCTGCCATAAGAGGAGGGGAGGGTGGGAGTGGCAGCTGGGAGGAGGGAGGGCTTGACGAATGTGAGGGCTGGGGGGTGGGGCCGCAGGTGGCTCAGCGGCGGGAAAACCAGGCAAACGGGACAGTGAGGAGGAGGGGGAGGCGGGAGGGGCCGCAGGGGGCGCAGCGGCAGGAAAACCAAGCAAAAGGACGGTGAGGAGGAGGAGGGAGGTGGGAGGGTCCGCAGGGGATTCAGCGGCGGGGAAAAAGGAGGAAAAAGATCCGGAGTGGAGGTGGGGCGGATGGCGGAGTGGGGAGCGACCTGCCTGCAGGAGCAGGGTCAAAGTTTGCTCCCTGTTACCGCGCCGCGGCTGCCATAAGAGGAGGGGAGGGTGGGAGTGGCAACCCGGAGGAGGGAGGGCTTGACGAATGAGAGGGCTAGGGGGTGGGGCTGCAGGGGGCGCAGCGGCGGGAAAACCAGGCAAACAGGACGGTGAGGAGGAGGGCGGAGGTGGGAGGGGCCGCAGAGGACGCAGCGGCGGGAAAACCAGGCAAACAGGACGGTGAGGAGTAGGGGGGGCGGGAGGGGCTGCAGGGGACGCAGCGGCGGGGAAAAAGATACGGAGTGGAGGTGGCACGGATGGCAGAGCAGGGAGCGACCTTCCTGCAGAAGCAGTGTCAAAGTTTGTTCCCTGTTACCGCGCCGCGGCTGCCATAAGAGGAGGGGAGGGTGGGAGTGGCATCTGGGAGGAGGGAGGGCTTGACGAATGAGAGGGCTGAGGGGGTGGGGACGCAGGGGGTGCAGCGGTGGGAAGACCAGGCAAACAGGACGGTGAGGAGGAGGTGGGAGGGGCCGCAGGGGGTGCAGCGGCGGAAAAACCAGGCAAACAGGACGGTGAGGAGGAGGGGGGAGTCGGGAGGGGCCGCAGGGGACGCAGCAGCAGGGAAAAAGGAGGAAAAAGATACGGAGTGGAGGTGGCGCAGATGGCGGAGCGGGGAGCGACCTGCCTGCAGAAGCAGGGTCAAAGGTTGCACCCTGTTACCGCGCCGCGGCTGCCATAAGAGGAGGGGAGGGTGGGAGTGGCACCTGGGAGGAGGGAGGGCTTTACGAATGAGAGGGCTGGGGGTGGTGGGGCCGCAGGGGGCACAGCGGCGGAATAAACAGGCAAACAGGATGGTGAGGAGGAGGGGGGAGGTGGGAGGGGCCGCAGGGTGTGCAGCGGCAGGAAAACCAGGCAAGCAGGATAGTGAGGAGGATTGGGGAGGCAGGAGGGGCCGCAGGGGACGCAGCTGCGGGGAAAAAGGAGGAAAAGGATACGGAGTGGAAGTGGCGCGGATGGCGGAGCGGGGAGCGACCTGCCTACAGAAGCAGGGTCAAAGGATGCTCCCTGTTACCGCATCGCGGCTGCCATAAGAGGAGGGGAGGGTGGGAGTGGCAGCTGGGAGGAGGGCCTTGTTGACGAATGTGAGGGCTGGGGGGTGGGGCCGCAGGTGGCTCAGCGGCAGGAAAACCAGGCAAACAGGACAGTGAGGAGGAGGGGGAGGCGGGAGGGGCTGCAGGGGGCGCAGCGGCAGGAAAACAAGGCAAACAGGACGGTGAGGAGGAGGAGGGAGGTGGGAGGGGCCGCAGGGGACGCAGCGGCGGGGAAAAAGGAGGAAAAAGATACGGAGTGGAGGTGGGGCGGATGGCGGAGCGACCTGCCTGCAGGAGCAGGGTCAAAGGTTGCTCCCTGTTACCCCGCCGCAGCTGCCATAAGAGGAGGGGAGGGTGGGAGTGGCGGCTGGGAGGTGGGAGGGCTTGACGAATGAGAGGGCTAGGGGGGTGGGGGTGCAGGGGGCACAGCGGTGGGAAAACCAGGCAAACAGGACAGTGAGGAGGAGGGGGGAGGTGGGAGGGGCCGCAGAGGACGCAGCGGCGGGAAAACCAGGCAAACAGGACGGTGAGGAGTAGGGGGGTCGGGAGGGCCCGCAGGGGTCGCAGCGGTGGGGAAAAAGGAGGAAAAAGATACAGAGTGCAGGTGGCACGGATGGCAGAGCGGGGAGCGACCTGCCTGCAGAAGCAGGGTCAAAGGTTGTTCCCTCTTACCACGCCGCGGCTGCCATAAGAGGAGGGGAGGGTGGGAGTGGCAGCTGGGAGGAGGGAGGGCTTGACGAATGAGAGGGCTGGGGGTGGGGCCGCAGGGGGCGCAGCGGCGGGAAAACCAGGCAAACAGGACGTGAGGAGGAGAGGGGAGGCGGGAGGTGCCACAGGGGACGCAGCGGCTGGGAAAATGGAGGAAAAAGATACGGGGTGGAGGTGGCACGGATGGCGGAGCGGGGAGCGACCTGCCTCCAGAAGCAGGGTCAAAGGTTGCTCCCTGTTACCGCGCCGCGGCTGCCATAAGAGGAGGGGAGGGTGGGAGTGGCAGCTGGGAGGAGGGAGGGCTTGACGAATGTGAGGGCTGGGGGGTGGGGCCGCAGGTGGCTCAGCGGCGGGAAAACCAGGCAAAAGGGACAGTGAGGAGGAGGGGGAGGTGGGAGGGGCCGCAGGGGGCGCAGCGGCAGGAAAACCAGGCAAACAGGACGGTGAGGAAGAGGAGGGAGATGGGAGGGGCAGCAGGGGACGCAGCGGCGGCGAAAAAGGAGGAAAAAGATACGGAGTGGAGGTGGGGCGGATGGCGTAGCGGGGAGCGACCTGCCTGCAGGAGCAGGGTCAAAGGTTGCTCCCTCTTACCGCGCCGCGGCTGCCATAAGAGGAGGGGAGGGTGGGAGTGGCAGCTGGGAGGAGGGAGGGCTTGACGAATGAGAGGGCTGGGGGTGGTGGGGCCACAGGGGGCGCAGCGGCGGAAAAAACTGGCAAACAGGACGGTGAGGAGGAGGGGGGAGGTGGGAGGGGACGCAGGGTGCGCAGCGGCGGGAAAACCAGGCAAACAGGATGGTGAGGAGGAGGGGGGAGGTGGGAGGGGCCGCAGTGGACGCAGCGGCGGGGGAAAATGAGGAAAAAGATACGGAGTGGAGGTGGCATGGATGGCGGAGCGGGGAGCGACATGCCTGCAGAAGCAGGGTCAAAGGTTGCTCCCTGTTACCGCGCCGCGGCTGCCATAAGAGGAGGGGAGTGGCAGCTGGGAGGAGGGAGGGCTTGACGAATGTGAGGGCTGGGGGGTGGGGCCGCAGGTGGCTCAGCGGCGGGAAAACCAGGCAAACAGGACGGTGAGGAGGACGGGGAGGCGGGAGGGGCCGCAGGGGGCGCAGCGGCGGGAAAACCAGGCAAACAGGACGGTGAGGAGGAGGAGGAAGGTGGGAGGTGCCGCAGGGGACGCAGCGGCGTGGAAGAAGGAGGAAAAAGATACGGAGTGGAGGTGGCGCGGATGGCGGAGCTGGGAGCGACCTGCCTCCAGGAGCAGGGTCAAAGGTTGCTCCCGGTTACCGCGCCGCGGCTGCCATAAGAGGAGAGGAGGGTGGGAGTGGCATCTGGGAGGAGGGAGGGCATGACGAATGAGAGGGCTGGGGGGGTGGGGCCGCAGGGGACGCAGGGGGTGCAACGGCGGGAAGACCAGGCAAACAGGACGGTGTGGAGGAGGGGGGAGGCGGGAGGGGCCGCAGGGGACGCAGCAGCGGGGAAAAAGGAGGAAAAGATACGAAGTGGAGGTGGCGCAGATGGCGGAGCGGGGAGCGACCTGCCTGCAGAAGCAGGGTCAAAGGTTGCTCCCTGTTACCTCGCCGCGGCTGCCATAAGAGGAGGGGAGGGTGGGAATGGCAGCTGGGAGGAGGGAGGGCTTGACGAATGAGAGGGCTGGGGGTGGTGGGGCCGCAGGGGGCGCAGCGGCGGAAAAAACAGGCAAACAGGACGGTGAGGAGGGGGGCGGGAGGGGCCGCAGGGTGCGCAGCGGCGGGGAAAACCAGGCAAACAGGATGGTGAGGAGGATGGGGGAGGCAGAAGGGGCTTCAGGGGACGCAGCGGCGGGGAAAAAGGAGGAAAAAGATACGGAGTGGAGGTGGGGCGGATGGCGGAGCGGGAGCGACCTGCCTGCAGGAGCAGGGTCAAAGGTTGCTCCCTGTTACCGCGCCGCGGCTGCCATAAGAGGAGTGGAGGGTGGGAGTGGCAGCTGGGAGGAGGGAGGGCTTGACGAATGTGAGTGCTGGGGGGGTGGGGCCGCAGGTGGCTCAGCGGCGGGAAAACCAGGCAAACAGGACGGTGAGGAGGAGGGGGAGGCGGGAGGGGCCGCAGGGGGCGCAGCGGCGGGAAAACCAGGCAAACAGGATGGTGAGGAGGAGGAGGGAGGTGGGAGGGGCCGCAGGGGACGCAGCGGCGGGGAAAAAGGAGGAAAAAGATACAGAGTGGAGGTGGAGCGGGGAGCGACCTGCCTGCAGGACCAGGTTCAAAGGTTGCTCCCTGTTACTGCGCCACGGCTGCCATTAGAGGAGGGGAGGGTGGGAGTGGCAGCTGGGAGGAGGGAGGGCTTGACGAATGAGAGGGCTAGGGGGATGGGGCTGAAGGGGGCGCAGTGCCGGGAAAACTAGGCAAACAGGACAGTTAGGAGGAGGGGGGAGGTGGGAGGGGCCGCAGAGGACGCAGCAGCGGGGAAAACCAGGCAAACAGGACGGTGAGGAGTAGGGGGGGGCGGGAGGGGCCGCAGGGTACGCATCAGTGGGGAAAAAGGAGGAAAAAGATATGGAGTGGAGGTGGCACGGATGGCAGAGCGAGGAGCGACCTGCCTGCAGAAGCAGGGTCAAAGGTTGCTCCCTGTTACCTCGCCGCGGCTGCCATAAGAGGAGAGGAGGGTGGGAGTGGCAGCCTGGAGGAGGGAGGGTTTGACGAATGAGAGGGCTGGGGGGGTGGGGCCCCAGGGGGCGCAGCGGCGGGAAGACCAGGTAATCAGGATGGTGAGGAGCAGGGGGAGGGGCTGCAGGGGGCGCAGCCGCGGGAAAACCAGGCAAACAAGACCATGAGGAGGAGGGGGGAGGTGTGAGGGGCCGCAGGGGACGCAGCGGCAGGGAAAAAGGAGGAAAAAGATATGGATTGGAGGTGGCGCGGATGGTGGAGCGGGGAGCGACCTGCCTGCAGAAGCAGGGTCAAAGGTTGCTCCCTGTTACCGCGCCGCGGGTGCTATAAGAGGAGGGGAGCATGGGAGTGGCAGCTGGGAGGAGGGAGGGCTTGACGAATGAGAGGGGTGAGGGGTGGGTCCGCAGGGGGTGCAGCGGCAGGAAAACCAGGCAAACAGGACGGTGAGGAGGAGGGGGGAGGCGGGAGGGGCAGCAGGGGACGCAGCGGGGAAAAAGGAGGAAAAAGATACGGAGTGGAGGTGGCGCAGATGGCGGAGCGGGGAGCGACCTGTCTGCAGAAGCAGGGTCAACGGTTGCTTCCTGTTACCGCGCCGCGGCTGCCATAAGAGGAGGGGATGGTGGGAGTGGCAGCTGGGAGGAGGGAGGGCTTGACGAATGAGAGGGCTGGGGGGTGGGGCCGCAGGGGGTGCAGCGGTGGGAAAACCAGGCAAAGAGGACGGTGAGGAGGAGGGGGGAGGCGGGAGGGGCCGCAGGAGACGCATCGGCGGGGAAAAAGGAGGAAAAAGATACGGAGTGGAGGTGGCGCGGATGGCGGAGCGGGGAGAGACCTGCCTGCAGAAGCAGGGTCAAAGGTTGCTCCCTGTAACCGCGCCGCGGCTGCAATAAGAGGAGGGGAGGGTGGGAGTGGCAGCTGGGAGGAGGGAGGGCTTGACGAATGTGAGGGCTGGGGGCTGGGGCCGCAGGTGGCTCAGCGGCAGGAAAACCAGGCAAACAGGACAGTGAGGAGGAGGGGGAGGCGGGAGGGGCTGCAGGGGGCGCAGCGGCAGGAAAACAAGGCAAACAGGACGGTGAGGAGGGAGGTGGGAGGGACCGCAGGGGACGCAGCGGCGGGGAAAAAGGAGGAAAAAGATACGGAGTGGAGGTGGGGCGGATGGCGGATGGCGGAGCGACCTGCCTGCAGGAGCAGGGTCAAAGGTTGCTCCCTGTTACCGCGCCGCGGCTGCCCTAAGAGGATGGGAGGGTGGGAGTGGCGGCTGGGAGGTGGGAGGGCTTGACGAATGAGAGGGCTAGGGGGTGGGGCTGCAGGGGGCACAGCGGTGGGAAAACCAGGCAAACAGGACAGTGAGGAGGAGGGGGGAGGTGGGAGGGACCGCAGAGGATGCAGCGGCGGGAAAACCAGGCAAACAGGACGGTGAGGAGTAGGGGGGGCGGGAGGGCCCGCAGGGGTCGCAGCAGTGGGGAAAAAGGAGGAAAAAGATACAGAGTGGAGGTGGCACGGATGGCAGAGTGGGGAGCGACCTGCCTGCAGAAGCAGGGTCAAAGGGTGCTCCCTGTTACCGCGCCGCGGCTGCCATAAGAGGAGGGGAGGGTGGGAGTGGCAGCTGGGAGGAGGGAGGGCTTGACGAATGAGAGGGCTGGGGGGTGGGGCCGCAGGGGGCGCAGCGGGCGGAATACCAGGTAAACAGGACGGTGAGGAGGAGGGGGAGGGGCTGCAGGGGATGCAGCGGCGGGAAAACCAGGCAAACAGGACGATGAGGAGGAGTGGGGAGGTGGGAGGGGCCGCAGGGGACGCAGCGGCGGGGACAAAGGAGGAAAAAGATACGGATTGGAGGTGGCGCGGTTGGTGGAGCGGGGAGCGACCTGCCTGCAGAAGCAGGGTCAAAGGTTGCTCCCTGTTACCGCGCCGCGGCTGCCATAAGAGGAGGGGAGGGTGGGAATGGCAGCTGGGAGGAGGGAGGGCTTGACGAATGTGAGGGCTGGGGGCTGGGGCCGCAGGTGGCTCAGCGGCAGGAAAACCAGGCAAACAGGACAGTGAGGAGGAGGGGGAGGCGGGAGGGGCTGCAGGGGGCGCAGCGGCAGGAAAACAAGGCAAACAGGACGGTGAGGAGGAGGAGGGAGGTGGGAGGGTCTGCAGGGGACGCAGCGGCGGGGAAAAAGGAGGAAAAAGATACGGAGTGGAGGTGGGGCGGATGGCGGAGCGACCTGCCTGCAGGAGCAGGGTCAAAGGTTGCTCCCTGTTACCCCGCCGCGGCTGCCATAAGAGGAGGGGAGGGTGGGAGTGGCGGCTGGGAGGTGGGAGGGCTTGACGAATGAGAGGGCTAGGGGGGTGGGGCTGCAGGGGGCACAGCGGTGGGAAAACCAGGCAAACAGGACAGTGAGGAGGAGGGGGGAGGTGGGAGGGGCCGCAGAGGACGCAGCGGCGGGAAAACCAGGCAAACAGGACGGTGAGGAGTAGGGGGGGCGGGAGGGCCAGCAGGGGTCGCAGCAGTGGGGAAAAAGGAGGAAAAAGATACAGAGTGGAGGTGGCACGGATGGCAGAGTGGGGAGCGACCTGCCTGCAGAAGCAGGGTCAAAGGGTACTCCCTGTTACCGCGCCGCGGCTGCCATAAGAGGAGGGGAGGGTGGGAGTGGCAGCTGGGAGGAGGGAGGGCTTGACGAATGAGAGGGCTGGGGGGGTGGGGCCGCAGGGGGCGCAGCAGCAGGAAGACCAGGTAAACAGGATGGTGAGGAGGAGGGGGAGGGGCTGCAGGGGGCGCAGCGGCGGGAAAACCAGGCAAACAGGACGATGAGGAGGAGGGGGGAGGTGGGAGGGGCTGCAGGGGACGCAGCGACGGGGAAAAAGGAGGAAAAAGATACGGATTGGAGGTGGCGCGGATGGCGGAGCGGGGAGCGACCTGCCTCCATCAGCAGGGTTAAAGGTTGCTCCCTGTTACCGCGCCGCGGCTGCCCTAAGAGGATGGGAGGGTGGGAGTGGCAGCTGGGAGGAGGGAGGGCTTGACGAATGAGAGGGCTAGGGGGGTGGGGCTGCAGGGGGCGCAGCGGCGGGAAAACCAGGCAAACAGGACGGTGAGGAGTGGGGGGGGGCGGGAGGGGCCACAGGGGATGCAGCGGCGGGGAAAAAGGAGGAAAAAGATCCGGAGTGGAGGTGGCACGGATGGCAGAACGGGGAGCGACCTGCCTGCAGAAGCAGGGTCAAAGGTTGCTCCCTGTTACCGCGCCACGGCTGCCATAAGAGGAGGGGAGGGTGGAAGTGGCAGCTGGGAGGAGGGAGGGCTTGACGAATGAGAGGGCTGGGGAGTGGGGCCGCAGGGGGCGCAGCGGGCGGAATACCAGGTAAACAGGACGGTGAGGAGGAGGGGGAGGGGCTGCAGGGGATGCAGCGGCGGGAAAACCAGGCAAACAGGACGATGAGGAGGAGGGGGGAGGTGGGAGGGGCCGCAGGGGACGCAGCGGCGGGGACAAAGGAGGAAAAAGATACGGATTGGAGGTGGCGCGGTTGGTGGAGCGGGGAGCGACCTGCCTGCAGAAGCAGGGTCAAAGGTTGCTCCCTGTTACCCCGCCGCGGCTGCCATAAGAGGAGGGGAGGGTGGGAGTAGCGGCTGGGAGGTGGGAGGGCTTGACGAATGAGAGGGCTAGGGGGGTGGGGCTGCAGGGGGCACAGCGGTGGGAAAACCAGGCAAACAGGACAGTGAGGAGGAGGGGGGAGGCAGGAGGGGCCGCAGAGGACGCAGCGGCGGGAAAACCAGGCAAACAGGACGGTGAGGAGTAGGGGGGGCGGGAGGGCCCGCAGGGGTCGCAGCAGTGGGGAAAAAGGAGGAAAAAGATACAGAGTGGAGGTGGCACGGATGGCAGAGTGGGGAGCGACCTGCCTGCAGAAGCAGGGTCAAAGGGTGCTCCCTGTTACCGCGCTGCCGCTGCCATAAGAGGAGGGGAGGGTGGGAGTGGCAGCTGGGAGGAGGGAGGGCTTGACGAATGAGAGGGCTGGGGGGGTGGGGCCGCAGGGGGCGCAGCAGCAGGAAGACCAGGTAAACAGGATGGTGAGGAGGAGGGGGAGGGGCTGCAGGGGGCGCAGCGGCGGGAAAACCAGGCAAACAGGACGATGAGGAGGAGGGGGGAGGTGGGAGGGGCTGCAGGGGACGCAGCGGCGGGGAAAAAGGAGGAAAAAGATACGGATTGGAGGTGGCGCGGATGGCGGAGCCGGGAGCGACCTGCCTCCATCAGCAGGGTTAAAGGTTGCTCCCTGTTACCGCACCGCGGCTGCCATAAGAGGAGGGGAGGGTGGGAGTGGCAGCTGGGAGGAGGGAGGGCTTGACGAATGAGAGGGCTGGGGGGTGGGGCCGCAGGGGGCGCAGCGGGCGGAATACCAGGTAAACAGGATGGTGAGGAGGAGGGGGAGGGGCTGCAGGGGATGCAGCGGTGGGAAAACCAGGCAAACAGGACGATGAGGAGGAGGGGGGAGGTGGGAGGGGCCGCAGGGGACGCAGCGGCGGGGACAAAGGAGGAAAAAGATACGGATTGGAGGTGGCGCGGTTGGTGGAGCGGGGAGCGACCTGCCTGCAGAAGCAGGGTCAAAGGTTGCTCCCTGTTGCCGCGCCGCGGCTGCCATAAGAGGAGGGGAGGGTGGGAGTTGCAGCTGGGAGGTGGGAGGGCTTGACGAATGAGAGGGCTGGGGGTGGGGCTACAGGGGGTGCAGCGGCGGGAAAATAAGGCAAACAGGACGGTGAGGAGGAGGGGGGAGGCGGAAGGGGCCGCAGGGGGTGCAGCGGCGGGAAAACCAGGCAAACAGGACGGTGAGGAGGAGGTGGGAGGGGCCGCAGAGGACGCAGCGGCGGGGGAAAAGGAGGGAAAAGATACGGAGTGGAGGTGGCGCAGATGGCAGATCGGGGACCTGCCTGCAGAAGCAGGGTCAAAGGTTGCTCCCTGTTACAGCACCGCGGCTCCCATAAGAGGATGGGAGGGTGGGAGTGGCAGCTGGGAGGAGGGAGGGCTTGACAAATGAGAGGGTTGGGGGGGGTGGGGCCGAAGGGGGCGCAGCGGCGGGAAAACCAGGCAAACTGGACAGTGAGGAGGAGGGGGAGGCGGGAGGGGCCGCAGGGGACGCAACGGCGGGGAAAATGAGGAAAAAGATACGGAGTGGAGGTGGCTCGGATGGCGGAGAGGAGACCGACCTGCCTGCAGAAGCAGGGTCAAAGGATGCTCCCTGTTACCGTGCCACGGCTGCCATAAGAGAAGGGGAGGGTGGGAGTGGCAGCTGGGAGGAGGGAGGGCTTGACGAATGAGAGTGCTGGGGGGGTGGGGCCACAGGGGGTGCAGTGGCGGGAAAACCAGGCAAACAGGATGGTGAGGAGGAGGGGGAGGTGGGAGAGGCCGCAGGGGCCGCAGCGGCGGGAAAACCAGGCAAACAGAACTGTGAGGAGGAGGGGGGAGGAGGGTGGGGCCGCAGGGGACGCAGCGGCAGAGAAAAAGCAGGAAAAAGATACAGAGTGGAGGTGGCACGGATGGCGGACCGGGGAGCGACCTGCCTGCAGAAGCAGGGTCAAAGGTTGCTCCCTGTTACCGCGCCGTCGCTGCCATAAGAGGAGTGGAGGGTGGGAGTGGCAGGTGGGAGGAGGGAGGTCTTGACGAATGAGAGGGCTGGGGGATGGGGCCGCAGGGGGCGCAGTGGCGGTAAAACCAGGCAAACAGGTTGGTGAGGAGAAGGGGGGAGGCGGTAGGGGCCGCAGGGGGCGCAGTGGCGGGAAGACTAGGCAAACAGGACGGTGAGGAAGAGGGGGGAGGCGGGAAGGGCTGCAGGGTGCACAGCGGTGGGAAAACCTTGCAAACAGGACGGTGAGGAGGAGGGGGGAGGTGGGAGGGGCCGCAGGGGAGGCAGTGGCGGGGAAAAAGATACAGAGTGGAGGTGGCGCAGATGGCGGAGCGGGGAGCGACCTGCCTGCAGAAGCAGGGTCAAAGGTTGCTCCCTGTTTCCGCGCCGTGGCTGCCATAAGAGGAGGGGAGGGTGGGAGTGGCAGCTGGGAGGAGGGAGGGATGGGGGGTGGGACCGCAGGGCGTGCAGCGGCGGGAAAACTAGGCAAACAGGACGGTGAGGAGGAGGGGGGAGGAGGGTGGGACCGCAGTGGACGCAGCGGCGGGGAAAAAGCAGGAAAAGGATACGGAGTGGAGGTGTCACGGATGGCGGAGAATCTGTTTGCAGAAGCAGGGTCAAAGGTTGCTCCCTGTTACCGCGCCGTGGCTGCCATAACAGGAGGGGAGGGTGGGAGTGGCAGCTGGGAGGAGGGAGGGCTTGACGAATGAGAGGGCTGCGGGGGTGGGGCCGCAGGGGGCGCAGCGGCGGGAAAACCAGGCAAACAGGACGGTGAGGAGGAGGGGGGAGGCGGGAGGGGCCGCAGGGGGCGCAGTGCTGGGAAGACCAGGCAAACAGGACGGTGTGGAAGAGGGGGGAGGTGGGAGGGGCTGCAGGGTGCACAGTGGCGGGAAAACAAGGCAAACAGGACGGTGAGGAGGAGGGGGGAGGTGGGAGGGGCCGCAGGGGAGGCAGCGGCGGGTAAAAAGGAGGAAAAAGATACAGAGTGGAGGTGGCGCAGATGGCGGTGCGGCGAGCGACCTGCCTGCAGAAGCAGGGTCAAAGGTTGCTCCCTGTTACTGCGCCGTGGCTGCCATAAGAGGAGGGGAGGGTGGGAGTGGCAGCTGGGAGGAGGGAGGGCTTGACGAATGAGAGTTCTGGGGGGGTGGGGCCGCAGGGGGCGCAGCGGTGGGAAAACCAGGCAAACAGGACAGTGAGGAGGAGGTGGGAGCGGCGGGGGAAAAGGAGGGAAAAGATACGGAGTGGAGGTGGCGCAGATGACGGAGCGGGGACCTGCCTGCAGAAGCAGGGTCAAAGGTTGCTCCCTGTTACAGCGCCGCGGCTCCCATAAGAGGATGGGAGGGTGGGAATGGCAGCTGGGAGGAGGGAGGGCTTGACGAATGAGAGGGTTGGGGGGGTGGGGCCGAAGGGGGCGCAGCGGCGGGAAAACCAGGCAAACAGGACAGTGAGGAGGAGGGGGAGGCGGGAGGGGCCGCAGGGGACGCAGTGGCGGGGAAAATGAGGAAAAAGATACGGAGTGGAGGTGGCGAGGATGGCTTAGCGGAGACCGACCTGCCTGCAGAAGCAGGGTCAAAGGATGCTCCCTGCCATAAGAGGAGGGGAGGGTGGGAGTGGCATCTGCGAAGAGGGAGGGCTTAACGAATGAGAGGGCTGGGGTGGGGGGACGCAGGGGGTGCAGCGGCGGGAAGACCAGGCAAACAGGACGGTGAGGAGGAGGTGGGAGGTGGGAAGGGCTGCAGGGGGTGCAGCGGCGGAAAAAACAGGCAAACAGGACAGTGAGGAGGAGGGGGGAGGCGGGAGGGGCCGCAGGGTGCCAGCGGCGGGAAAACCAGGCAAACAGGATAGTGAGGAGGTGGGAGGGTCCGCAGGGGACGCAGCGGCGGGGAAAAAGGAGGAAAAGGATACAGAGTGGAGGTGGCGCGGATGGCGGAGCGGGGGAGCGACCTGCCTGCAGAAGCAGGGTCAAAGGTTGTTCCCTCTTACCACGCCCCGGCTGCCATAAGAGGAGGGGAGGGTGGGAGTGGCAGCTGGGAGGAGGGAGGGCTTGACGAATGAGAGGGCTGGGGGTGGGGCCGCAGGGGGCGCAGCGGCGGGAAAACCAGGCAAACAGGACGTGAGGAGGAGAGGGGAGGCAGGAGGGGCCACAGGGGACGCAGCGGCTGGGAAAATGGAGGAAAAAGATACGGGGTGGAGGTGGCACGGATGGCGGAGCGGGGAGCGACCTGCCTCCAGAAGCAGGGTCAAAGGTTGCTCCCTGTTACCGCGCCGCGGCTGCCATAAGAGGAGGGGAGAGTGGGAGTGGCAGCTGGGAGGAGGGAGGGCTTGACGAATGTGAGGGCTGGGGGGGTGGGGCCGCAGGTGCCTCAGCGGCGGGAAAAATAGGCAAAAGGGACAGTGAGGAGGAGGGGAAGGCGGGAGGGGCCGCAGGGGGCGCAGCGGCAGGAAAACTAGGCAAACAGGATGGTGAGGAGGAGGAGGGAGGTGGGAGGGGCCGCAGGGGACGCAGCGTCGGGGAAAAAGGAGGAAAAAGATACGGAGTGGAGGTGGGGCGGAGCGGGGAGCGACCTGCCTGCAGGAGCAGGGTCAAAGGTTGCTCCCTGTTACCGCGCCGCGGCTGCCATAAGAGGAGGGGAGGGTGGGAGTGGCAGCTGGGAGGAGGGAGGGCTTGACGAATGAGAGGGCTGGGGGTGGTGGGGCCGCAGGGGGCGCCGAGACGGAAAAAACAGGCAAACAGGGCGGTGAGGAGGAGGGGGGAGGTGGGAGGGGCCGCAGGGTGCGCAGCGGCGGGGAAAACCAGGCAAATAGGATGGTGAGGAGGAGGGGGGAGGTGGGAGGGGCCGTAGTGGACGCAGCGGCTGGGGAAATGAGGAAAAAGATACGGATTGGAGGTGGCATGGATGGCGGAGCGGGGAGCGACATGCCTGCAGAAGCAGGGTCAAAGGTTTCTCCCTGTTACCGCACCGCGGCTGCCATAAGAGGAGGGGAGTGGCAGCTGGGAGGAGGGAGGGCTTGACGAATGAGAGGGCTAGGGGGTGGGGCCGCAGGGGGCGCAGCGGCGGGAAAACCAGGCAAACAGGACTGTGAGGAGGAGGGGGGAGACGGGAGGGGCCACAGGGGACGCAGCAGCGGGGAAAAAGGAGGAAAATGATACGGAGTGGAGGTGGGGCGGATGGCGGAGCGGGGAGCGACCTGCCTGCAGGAGCAGGGTCAAAGGTTGCTCCCTGTTACCACGCCGCGGCTGCCATAAGAGGAGGGGAGGGTGGGAGTGGCAGCTGGGAGGAGGGAGGGCTTGACGAATGTGAGTGCTGGGGGGGTGGGGCCACAGGTGGCTCAGCGGCGGGAAAACCAGGCAAACAGGACGGTGAGGAGGAGGGGGAGGCGGGAGGGGCCGCAGGGGGCGCAGCGGCGGGAAAACCAGGCAAACAGGACGGTGAGGAGGAGGAGGGAGGTGGGAGGGGCCGCAGGGGACGCAGCGGCGGGGAAAAAGGAGGAAAAAGATACAGAGTGGAGGTGGAGCGGGGAGCGACCTGCCTGCAGGACCAGGGTCAAAGGTTGCTCCCTGTTACTGCGCCGCGGCTGCCATTAGAGGAGGGGAGGGTGGGAGTGGCAGATGGGAGGAGGGAGGACTTGACGAATGAGACGGCTAGGGGGGTGGGGCTGCAGGGGGCGCAGCACCGGGAAAACCAGGCAAACAGGACAGTTAAGAGGAGGGAGGAGGTGAGAGGGGCCGCAGAGGACGCAGCGGCGGGAAAACCAGGCAAACAGGACGGTGAGGAGTAGGGGGGGCGGGAGGGGCCGCAGGGGACGCAGCGGCGGGGAAAAAGGAGGAAAAAGATACGGAGTGGAGGTGGCACGGATGGCAGAGCGGGGGAGCGACCTGCCTGCAGAAGCAGGGTCAAAGGTTGCTCCCTGTTACCTCGCCGCGGCTGCCATAAGAGGAGGGGAGGGTGGGAGTGGCAACCCGGAGGAGGGAGGGCTTGACGAATGAGAGGGCTAGGGGGTGGGGCTGCAGGGGGCGCAGCGGCGGGAAAACCAGGCAAACAGGACGATGAGGAGGAGGGCGGAGGTGGGAGGGGCCGCAGAGGACGCAGCGGCGGGGAAAACCAGGCAAACAGGACGGTGAGGAGTAGGGGGGGCGGGAGGGGCTGCAGGGGACGCAGCGGCGGGGAAAAAGATACGGAGTGGAGGTGGCACGGATGGCAGAGCAGGGAGCGACCTTCCTGCAGAAGCAGTGTCAAAGTTTGTTCCCTGTTACCGCGCCGCGGCTGCCATAAGAGGAGGGGAGGGTGGGAGTGGCATCTGGGAGGAGGGAGGGCTTGACGAATGAGAGGGCTGGGGGGGGTGGGGACGCAGGGGGTACAGCGGCGGGAAGACCAGGCAAACAGGACGGTGAGGAGGAGGTGGGAGGGGCCGCAGGGGGTGCAGCGGTGGAAAAACCAGGCAAACAGGACGGTGAGGAGGAGGGGGGAGTCGGGAGGGGCCGCAGGGGACGCAGCAGCAGGGAAAAAGGAGGAAAAAGATACGGAGTGGAGGTGGCGCAGATGGCGGAGCGGGGAGCGACCTGCCTGCAGAAGCAGGGTCAAAGGTTGCACCCTGTTACCGCGCCGCGGCTCCCATAAGAGGAGGGGAGGGTGGGAGTGGCACCTGGGAGGAGGGAGGGCTTTACGAATGAGAGGGCTGGGGGGTGGTGGGGGCCGCAGGGGGCACAGCGGCGGAATAAACAGGCAAACAGGATGGTGAGGAGGAGGGGGGGAGGTGGGAGGGGCCGCAGGGTGTGCTGCAGCGGCAGGAAAACCAGGCAAGCAGGATAGTGAGGAGGATTGGGGAGGCAGGAGGGGCCGCAGGGGACGCAGCTGCGGGGAAAAATGAGGAAAAGGATACGGGGTGGAAGTGGCGCAGATGGCGGAGCGGGGAGCGACCTGCCTACAGAAGCAGGATCAAAGGATGCTCCCTGTTACCGCATCGCGGCTGCCATAAGAGGAGGGGAGGGTGGGAGTGGCAGCTGGGAGGAGGGAGGGCTTGACGAATGTGAGGGCTGGGGGGTGGGGCCGCAGGTGGCTCAGCGGCAGGAAAACCAGGCAAACAGGACAGTGAGGAGGAGGGGGAGGCGGGAGGGGCTGCAGGGGGCGCAGCGGCAGGAAAACAAGGCAAACAGGACGGGTGAGGAGGAGGAGGGAGGTGGGAGGGGCCGCAGGGGACGCAGCGGCGGGGAAAAAGGAGGAAAAAGATACGGAGTGGAGGTGGGGCGGATGGCGGAGCGACCTGCCTGCAGGAGCAGGGTCAAAGGTTGCTCCCTGTTACCCCGCCGCGGCTGCCATAAGAGGAGGGGAGGGTGGGAGTGGCGGCTGGGAGGTGGGAGGGCTTGACGAATGAGAGGGCTAGGGGGGTGGGGGTGCAGGGGGCACAGCGGTGGGAAAACCAGGCAAACAGGACAGTGAGGAGGAGGGGGGAGGTGGGAGGGGCCGCAGAGGACGCGAGCGGCGGGAAAACCAGGCAAACAGGACGGTGAGGAGTAGGGGGGGCGGGAGGGCCCACAGGGGTCGCAGCGGTGGGGAAAAAGGAGGAAAAAGATACAGAGTGGAGGTGGCACGGATGGCAGAGCGGGGAGCGAGCCTGCCTGCAGAAGCAGGGTCAAAGGTTGTTCCCTCTTACCACGCCGCGGCTGTCATAAGAGGAGGGGGAGGGTGGGAGTGGCAGCTGGGAGGGCTTGACGAATGAGAGGGCTGGGGATGGGGCCGCAGGGGGCGCAGCGGCGGGAAAACCAGGCAAACAGGACGTGAGGAGGAGAGGGGAGGTGGGAGGTGCCACAGGGGACGCAGCGGCTGGGAAAATGGAGGAAAAAGATACGGGGTGGAGGTGGCACGGATGGCGGAGCGGGGAGCGACCTGCCTCCAGAAGCAGGGTCAAAGGTTGCTCCCTGTTACCGCGCCGCGGCTGCCATAAGAGGAGGGGAGGGTGGGAGTGGCAGCTGGGAGGAGGGAGGGCTTGACGAATGTGAGGGCTGGGGGGTGGGGCCGCAGGTGGCTCAGCGGCGGGAAAACCAGGCAAAAGGGACAGTGAGAAGGAGGGGGAGGCGGGAGGGGCCGCAGGGGGTGCAGCGGCAGGAAAACCAGGCAAACAGGACGGTGAGGAAGAGGAGGGAGGTAGGAGGGGCCGCAGGGGACGCAGCTGCGGGGAAAAATGAGGAAAAGGATACGGGGTGGAAGTGGCGCGGATGGCGGAGCGGGGAGCGACCTGCCTACAGAAGCAGGGTCAAAGGATGCTCCCTGTTACCGCATCGCGGCTGCCATAAGAGGAGGGGAGAGTGGGAGTGGCAGCTGGGAGGAGGGAGGGCTTGACGAATGTGAGGGCTGGGGGGTGGGGCCGCAGGTGGCTCAGCGGCAGGAAAACCAGGCAAACAGGACAGTGAGGAGGAGGGGGAGGTGGGAGGGGCTGCAGGGGGCGCAGCGGCAGGAAAACAAGGCAAACAGGACGGTGAGGAGGAGGAGGGAGGTGGGAGGGGCCGCAGGGGACGCAGCGGCGGGGAAAAAGGAGGAAAAAGATACGGAGTGGAGGTGGGGCGGATGGCGGAGCGACCTGCCTGCAGGAGCAGGGTCAAAGGTTGCTCCCTGTTACCCCGCCGCGGCTGCCATAAGAGGAGGGGAGGGTGGGAGTGGCGGCTGGGAGGGTGGGAGGGCTTGACGAATGAGAGGGCTAGGGGGGTGGGGGTGTAGGGGGCACAGCGGTGGGAAAACCAGGCAAACAGGACAGTGAGGAGGAGGGGGGAGGTGGGAGGGGCCGCAGAGGACGCAGCGGCGGGAAAAACCAGGCAAACAGGACGGTGAGGAGTAGGGAGGGCGGGAGGGCCCACAGGGGGTCGCAGCGGTGGGGAAAAAGGAGGAAAAAGATACAGAGTGGAGGTGGCACGGATGGCAGAGCGGGGAGCGACCTGCCTGCAGAAGCAGGGTCAAAGGTTGTTCCCTCTTACCACGCCGCAGCTGTCATAAGAGGAGGGGAGGGTGGGGAGTGGCAGCTGGGAGGGCTTGACGAATGAGAGGGCTGGGGATGGGGCCGCAGGGGGCGCAGCGGCGGGAAAACCAGGCAAACAGGACGTGAGGAGGAGAGGGGAGGCGGGAGGTGCCACAGGGGACGCAGCGGCTGGGAAAATGGAGGAAAAAGATACGGGGTGGAGGTGGCACGGATGGCGGAGCGGGGAGCGACCTGCCTCCAGAAGCAGGGTCAAAGGTTGCTCCCTGTTACCGCGCCGCGGGCTGCCATAAGAGGAGGGGAGGGTGGGAGTGGCAGCTGGGAGGAGGGAGGGCTTGACGAATGTGAGGGCTGGGGGGTGGGGCCGCAGGTGGCTCAGCGGCGGGAAAACCAGGCAAAAGGGACAGTGAGAAGGAGGGGGAGGCGGGAGGGGCCCACAGGGGGCGCAGCGGCAAGGAAAACCAGGCAAACAGGACGGTGAGGAAGAGGAGGGAGGTGGGAGGGGGCCGCAGGGGACGCAGCGGCGGCGAAAAAGGAGGAAAAAGATACGGAGTGGAGGTGGGGCGGATGGCGTAGCGGGGAGCGACCTGCCTGCAGGAGCAGGGTCAAAGGTTGCTCCCTCTTACCGCGCCGCGGCTGCCATAAGAGGAGGGGAGGGTGGGAGTGGCAGCTGGGAGGAGGGAGGGCTTGAGGAATGAGAGGGCTGGGGGTGGTGGGGCCACAGGGGGCACAGCGGCGGAAAAAACTGGCAAACAGGACGGTGAGGAGGAGGGGGGGAGGTGGGAGGGGGACGCAGGGTGCGCAGCGGCGGGAAAACCAGGCAAACAGGATGGTGAGGAGGAGGGGGGAGGTGGGAGGGGCCGCAGTGGACGCAGCGGCGGGGGAAAATGAGGAAAAAGATACGGAGTGGAGGTGGCAAGGATGGCGGAGCGGGGAGCGACATGCCTGCAGAAGCAGGGTCAAAGGTTGCTCCCTGTTACCGCGCCGCGGCTGCCATAAGAGGAGGGGAGTGGCAGCTGGGAGGAGGGAGGGCTTGACGAATGTGAGGGCTGGGGGGTGGGGGCCGCAGGTGGCTCAGCGGCGGGAAAACCAGGCAAACAGGACGGTGAGGAGGAGGGGGAGGTGGGAGGGGCCGCAGGGGGCGCAGCGGCGGGGAAAACCAGGCAAACAGGACGGTGAGGAGGAGGAGGAAGGTGGGAGGTGCCGCAGGGGACGCAGCGGCGTGGAAGAAGGAGGAAAAAGATACGGAGTGGAGGTGGCGCGGATGGCGGAGCTGGGAGCGACCTGCCTCCAGGAGCAGGGTCAAAGGTTGCTCCCGGTTACCGCGCCGCGGCTGCCATAAGAGGAGAGGAGGGGTGGGAGTGGCATCTGGGAGGAGGGAGGGCATGACGAATGAGAGGGCTGGGGGGGTGGGGCCGCAGGGGACGCAGGGGGGTGCAACGGCGGGAAGACCAGGCAAACAGGACGGTGAGGAGGAGGGGGGAGGCGGACGGGCCGCAGGGGACGCAGCAGCGGGGAAAAAGGAGGAAAAGATACGAAGTGGAGGTGGCGCAGATGGCGGAGCGGGGAGCGACCTGCCTGCAGAAGCAGGGTCAAAGGTTGCTCCCTGTTACCTCGCCGCGGCTGCCATAAGAGGAAGGGAGGGTGGGAATGGCAGCTGGGAGGAGGGAGGGCTTGACGAATGTGAGGGCTGGGGGCTGGGGCCGCAGGTGGCTCAGTGGCAGGAAAACCAGGCAAACAGGACAGTGAGGAGGAGGGGGAGGCGGGAGGGGCTGCAGGGAGCGCAGCGGGGAAAAAGGAGGAAAAAGATACGGAGTGGAGGTGGCGCAGATGGCGGAGCGGGGAGCGACCTGTCTGCAGAAGCAGGGTCAAAGGTTGCTCCCTGTAACCGCGCCGCGGCTGCAATAAGAGGAGGGGATGGTGGGAGTGGCAGCTGGGAGGAGGGAGGGCTTGACGAATGAGAGGGCTGGGGGGTGGGGCCGCAGGGGGTGCAGCGGTGGGAAAACCAGGCAAACAGGACGGTGAGGAGGAGGTGGGAGGCGGGGAGGGGCCGCAGGGGTGCAGGGGGCGGGAAAACCAGGCAAACAGGACGGTGAGGAGGAGGTGGGAGGGGCTGCAGAGGACGCAGCAGCGGGGGAAAAGGAGGGAAAAGATACAGAGTGGAGGTGGCGCAGATGGCGGAGCGGGGACCTGCCTGCAGAAGCAGAGTCAAAGGTTGCTCCCTGTTACAGCGCCGCGGCTCCCATAAGAGGATGGGAGGGTGGGAGTGGGAGCTGGGAGGAGGGAGGGCTTGACGAATGAGAGGGTTGGGGGGGTGGGGCCGAAGGGGGCGCAGCGGTGGGAAAACCAGGCAAACAGGACAGTGAGGAGGAGGGGGAGGCGGGAGGGGCCCGCAGGGGACGCAGCGGCGGGGAAAATGAGGATAAAGATACGGAGTGGAGGTGGCGCGGATGGCGGAGCGGGGAGAGACCTGCCTGCAGAAGCAGGGTCAAAGGTTGCTCCCTGTAACCGCGCCGCGGCTGCAATAAGAGGAGGGGAGGGTGGGAGTGGCAGCTGGGAGGAGGGAGGGCTTGACGAATGTGAGGGCTGGGGGCTGGGGCCTCAGTGGCAGGAAAACCAGGCAAACAGGACAGTGAGGAGGAGGGGGAGGCGGGGAGGGGCTGCAGGGAGCGCAGCGGCAGGAAAACAAGGCAAACAGGACGGTGAGGAGGAGGAGGGAGGTGGGAGGGGCCTCAGGGGACGCAGCGGCGGGGAAAAAGGAGGAAAAACATACGGAGTGGAGGTGGGGCGGATGGCGGAGCGACCTGCCTGCCAGAGCAGGGTCAAAGGTTGCTCCCTGTTACCCCGCCGCGGCTGCCATAAGAGGCGGGGGAGGGTGGGAGTGGCGGCTGGGAGGTGGGAGGGCTTGACGAATGAGAGGGCTAGGGGGGTGGGGCTGCAGGGGGGCACAGCGGTGGGAAAACCAGGCAAACAGGACACTGAGGAGGAGGGGGGAGGTGGGAGGGGCCGCAGAGGACGCAGCGGCGGGAAAACCAGGCAAACAGGACGGTGGGGAGGAGGGGGGGCGGGAGGGCCCGCAGGGGTCGCAGCAGTGGGGAAAAAGATACAGAGTGGAGGTGGCACGGATGGCAGAGTGGGGAGCGACCTGCCTGCAGAAGCAGGGTCAAAGGGTGCTCCCTGTTACCGCGCCGCGGCTGCCATAAGAGGAGGGGAGGGTGGGGAGTGGCAGCTGGGAGGAGGGAGGGCTTGACGAATGAGAGGGCTGGGGGGGGTGGGGCCGCAGGGGGCGCAGCAGCAGGAAGACCAGGTAAACAGGATGGTGAGGAGGAGGGGGGAGGTGGGAGGGGCTGCAGGGGACGCAGCGGCGGGGAAAAAGGAGGAAAAAGATACGGATTGGAGGGTGGCGCGGATGGCGGAGCGGGGAGCGACCTGCCTCCATCAGCAGGGTTAAAGGTTGCTCCCTGTTACCGCGCCGCGGCTGCCCTAAGAGGATGGGAGGGTGGGAGTGGCAGCTGGGAGGAGGGAGGGCTTGACGAATGAGAGGGCCAGGGGGGTGGGGCTGCAGGGGGGCGCAGCGGCGGGAAAACCAGGCAAACAGAACGGTGAGGAGTGGGGGGGGGGCGGGAGGGGCCACAGGGGATGCAGCGGCGGGGAAAAAGGAGGAAAAAGATCCGGAGTGGAGGTGGCACGGATGGCAGAGCGGGGAGCGACCTGCCTGCAGAAGCAGGGTCAACGGTTGCTCCCTGTTACCGCGCCGCGGCTGCCATAAGAGGAGGGAGGGTGGGAGTGGCAGCTGGGAGGAGGGAGGGCTTGACGAATGAGAGGGCTGGGGGGTGGGGCCGCAGGGGGCGCAGCGGGCGGAATACCAGGTAAACAGGACGGTGAGGAGGAGGGGGAGGGGCTGCAGGGATGCAGCGGCGGGGAAAACCAGGCAAACAGGACGATGAGGAGGAGGGGGGGAGGTGGGAGGGGCCACAGGGGACGCAGCGGCGGGGACAAAGGAGGAAAAAGATACGGATTGGAGGTGGCGCGGTTGGTGGAGCGGGGAGCGACCTGCCTGCAGAAGCAGGGTCAAAGGTTGCTCCCTGTTACCCCGCCGCGGCTGCCATAAGAGGAGGGGAGGGTGGGAGTGGCGGCTGGGAGGTGGGAGGGCTTGACGAATGAGAGGGCTAGGGGGGGTGGGGCTGCAGGGGGGCACAGCGGTGGGAAAACCAGGCAAACAGGACAGTGAGGAGGAGGGGGGAGGTGGGAGGGGCCGCAGAGGACGCAGCGGCGGGAAAACCAGGCAAACAGGACGGTGAGGAGTAGGGGGGGCGGGAGGGCCCGCAGGGGTCGCAGCAGTGGGGAAAAAGGAGGAAAAAGATACAGAGTGGAGGTGGCACGGATGGCAGAGTGGGGAGCGACCTGCCTGCAGAAGCAGGGTCAAAGGGTGCTCCCTGTTACCGCGCCGCCGCTGCCATAAGAGGAGGGGAGGGTGGGAGTGGCAGCTGGGAGGAGGGAGGGCTTGACGAATGAGAGGGCTGGGGGGGGTGGGGCCGCAGGCGGCGCAGCAGCAGGAAGACCAGGTAAACAGGATGTGAGGAGGAGGGGGGAGGGGCTGCAGGGGGGCGCAGCGGCGGGAAAACCAGGCAAACAGGACGATGAGGAGGAGGGGGGAGGTGGGAGGGGCTGCAGGGGACGCAGCGGCGGGGAAAAAGGAGGAAAAAGATACGGATTGGAGGTGGCGCGGATGGCGGAGCGGGGAGCGACCTGCCTCCATCAGCAGGGTTAAAGGTTGCTCCCTGTTACCCGCGCCGCGGCTGCCATAAGAGGAGGGGGAGGGTGGGAGTGGCAGCTGGGAGGAGGGAGGGCTTGACGAATGAGAGGGCTGGGGGGGGTGGGGGCCGCAGGGGGCGCAGCGGGCGGAATACCAGGTAAACAGGACGGTGAGGAGAGGGGGAGGGGCTGCAGGGGATGCAGGCGGCGGGAAAACCAGGCAAACAGGACGATGAGGAGGAGGGGGGGAGGTGGGAGGGGCCGCAGGGGACGCAGCGGCGGGGACAAAGGAGGAAAAAGATACGGATTGGAGGGTGGCGCGGGTTGGTGGAGCGGGGGAGCGACCTGCCTGCAGAAGCAGGGTCAAAGGTTGCTCCCTGTTGCCGCGCCGCGGCTGCCATAAGAGGAGGGGGAGGGTGGGAGTTGCAGCTGGGAGGTGGGAGGGCTTGACGAATGAGAGGGCTGGGGGTGGGGCTACAGGGGGTGCAGCGGCGGGAAAATAAGGCAAACAGGACGGTGAGGAGGAGGGGGGAGGCGGAAGGGGCCGCAGGGGGTGCAGCGGCGGGAAAACCAGGCAAACAGGACGGTGAGGAGGAGGTGGGAGGGGCCGCAGAGGACGCAGCGGCGGGGGAAAAGGAGGGAAAAGATACGGAGTGGAGGTGGCGCAGATGGCAGATCGGGGACCTGCCTGCAGAAGCAGGGTCAAAGGTTGCTCCCTGTTACAGCACCGCGGCTCCCATAAGAGGATGGGAGGGTGGGGAGTGGCAGCTGGGAGGAGGGAGGGCTTGACGAATGAGAGGGTTGGGGGGGGGGGTGGGGCCGAAGGGGGCCGCAGCGGCGGGAAAAACCAGGCAAACTGGACAGTGAGGAGGAGGGGGAGGCGGGAGGGGGCCGCAGGGGACGCAACGGCGGGGAAAATGAGGAAAAAGATACGGAGTGGAGGTGGCTCGGATGGCGGAGAGGAGACCGACCTGCCTGCAGAAGCAGGGTCAAAGGATGCTCCCTGTTACCGTGCCACGGCTGCCATAAGAGAAGGGGAGGGTGGGAGTGGCAGCTGGGAGGAGGGAGGGCTTGACGAATGAGAGTGCTGGGGGGGTGGGGGCCACAGGGGGTGCAGTGGCGGGAAAACCAGGCAAACAGGATGGTGAGGAGGAGGGGGAGGTGGGAGAGGCCCGCAGGGGCCGCAGCGGCGGGAAAACCAGGCAAACAGAACGGTGAGGAGGAGGGGGGAGGAGGGTGGGGCCGCAGGGGATGCAGCGGCAGAGAAAAAGCAGGAAAAAGATACAGAGTGGAGGTGGCACGGATGGCGGACCGGGGAGCGACCTGCCTGCAGAAGCAGGGTCAAAGGTTGCTCCCTGTTACCGCGCCGTCGCTGCCATAAGAGGAGTGGAGGGTGGGAGTGGCAGGTGGGAGGAGGGAGGTCTTGACGAATGAGAGGGCTGGGGGATGGGGCCGCAGGGGGCGCAGTGGCGGTAAAACCAGGCAAACAGGTTGGTGAGGAGAAGGGGGGAGGCGGTAGGGGCCGCAGGGGGGCGCAGTGGCGGGAAGACTAGGCAAACAGGACGGTGAGGAAGAGGGGGGAGGCGGGAAGGGCTGCAGGGTGCACAGCGGTGGGAAAACCAGGCAAACAGGACGGTGAGGAGGAGGGGGGAGGGGGGAGGGGCCGCAGGGGAGGCAGTGGCGGGGAAAAAGATACAGAGTGGAGGTGGCGCAGATGGCGGAGCGGGGAGCGACCTGCCTGCAGAAGCAGGGTCAAAGGTTGCTCCCTGTTTCCGCGCCGTGGCTGCCATAAGAGGAGGGGAGGGTGGGAGTGGCAGCTGGGAGGAGGGAGGGCTGGGGGGTGGGACCGCAGGGCGTGCAGCGGCGGGAAAACCAGGCAAACAGGACGGTGAGGAGGAGGGGGGGAGGAGGGTGGGACCGCAGTGGACGCAGCGGCGGGGAAAAAGCAGGAAAAAGATACGGAGTGGAGGTGGCACGGATGGCGGAGCGGGGAGCGACCTGTTTGCAGAAGCAGGGTCAAAGGTTGCTCCCTGTTACCGCGCCGTGGCTGCCATAACAGGAGGGGAGGGTGGGAGTGGCAGCTGGGAGGAGGGAGGGCTTGACGAATGAGAGGGCTGCGCGGTGGGGCCGCAGGGGGCGCAGCGGCGGGGAAAACCAGGCAAACAGGACGGTGAGGAGGAGGGGGGAGGCGGGAGGGGCCGCAGGGGGGCGCAGTGCTGGGAAGACCAGGCAAACAGGACGGTGTGGAAGAGGGGGGAGGTGGGAGGGGCTGCAGGGTGCACAGTGGCGGGAAAACAAGGCAAACAGGACGGTGAGGAGGAGGGGGGAGGTGGGAGGGGCCGCAGGGGAGGCAGCGGCGGGTAAAAAGGAGGAAAAAGATACAGAGTGGAGGTGGCGCAGATGGCGGTGCGGCGAGCGACCTGCCTGCAGAAGCAGGGTCAAAGGTTGCTCCCTGTTACTGCGCCGTGGCTGCCATAAGAGGAGGGGAGGGTGGGAGTGGCAGCTGGGAGGAGGGAGGGCTTGACGAATGAGAGTTCTGGGGGGGTGGGGCCGCAGGGGGCGCAGCGGTGGGAAAACCAGGCAAACAGGACAGTGAGGAGGAGGTGGGAGCGGCGGGGGAAAAGGAGGGAAAAGATACGGAGTGGAGGTGGCGCAGATGGCGGAGCGGGGACCTGCCTGCAGAAGCAGGGTCAAAGGTTGCTCCCTGTTACAGCGCCGCGGCTCCCATAAGAGGATGGGAGGGTGGGAATGGCAGCTGGGAGGAGGGAGGGCTTGACGAATGAGAGGGTTGGGGGGGTGGGGCCGAAGGGGGCGCAGCGGCGGGAAAACCAGGCAAACTGGACAGTGAGGAGGAGGGGGAGGCGGGAGGGGCCGCAGGGGACGCAACGGCGGGGAAAATGAGGAAAAAGATACGGAGTGGAGGTGGCTCGGATGGCGGAGAGGAGACCGACCTGCCTGCAGAAGCAGGGTCAAAGGATGCTCCCTGTTACCGTGCCACGGCTGCCATAAGAGAAGGGGAGGGTGGGAGTGGCAGCTGGGAGGGGGGAGGGCTTGACGAATGAGAGTGCTGGGGGGGGTGGGGCCACAGGGGGTGCAGTGGCGGGAAAACCAGGCAAACAGGATGGTGAGGAGGAGGGGGAGGTGGGAGAGGCCGCAGGGGCCGCAGCGGCGGGGAAAACCAGGCAAACAGAACGGTGAGGAGGAGGGGGGAGGAGGGTGGGGCCGCAGGGGACGCAGCGGCAGAAAAAAAGCAGGAAAAAGATACAGAGTGGAGGTGGCACGGATGGCGGACCGGGGGAGCGACCTGCCTGCAGAAGCAGGGTCAAAGGTTGCTCCCTGTTACCGCGCCGTCGCTGCCATAAGAGGAGTGGAGGGTGGGAGTGGCAGGTGGGAGGAGGGAGGTCTTGACGAATGAGAGGGCTGGGGGATGGGGCCGCAGGGGGGCGCAGTGGCGGTAAAACCAGGCAAACAGGTTGGTGAGGAGAAGGGGGGAGGCGGTAGGGGCCGCAGGGGGCGCAGTGGCGGGAAGACTAGGCAAACAGGACGGTGAGGAAGAGGGGGGAGGCGGGGAAGGGCTGCAGGGTGCACAGCGGTGGGAAAACCAGGCAAACAGGACGGTGAGGAGGAGGGGGGAGGTGGGAGGGGCCGCAGGGGAGGCAGTGGCGGGGAAAAAGATACAGAGTGGAGGTGGCGCAGATGGCGGAGCGGGGAGCGACCTGCCTGCAGAAGCAGGGTCAAAGGTTGCTCCCTGTTTCCGCGCCGTGGCTGCCATAAGAGGGAGGGGAGGGGTGGGAGTGGCAGCTGGGAGGAGGGAGGGCTGGGGGGTGGGACCGCAGGGGGTGCAGCGGCGGGAAAACCAGGCAAACAGGACGGTGAGGAGGAGGGGGGAGGAGGGTGGGACCGCAGTGGACGCAGCGGCGGGGAAAAAGCAGGAAAAAGATACGGAGTGGAGGTGGCACGGATGGCGGAGCGGGGGAGCGACCTGTTTGCAGAAGCAGGGTCAAAGGTTGCTCCCTGTTACCGCGCCGTGGCTGCCATAACAGGAGGGGAGGGTGGGAGTGGCAGCTGGGAGGAGGGAGGGCTTGACGAATGAGAGGGCTGCGGGGGGTGGGGCCGCAGGGGGCGCAGCGGCGGGAAAACCAGGCAAACAGGACGGTGAGGAGGAGGGGGGAGGCGGGAGGGGCCGCAGGGGGCGCAGTGCTGGGAAGACCAGGCAAACAGGACGGTGTGGAAGAGGGGGGAGGTGGGAGGGGGCTGCAGGGTGCACAGTGGCGGGGAAAACAAGGCAAACAGGACGGTGAGGAGGAGGGGGGGAGGTGGGAGGGGCCGCAGGGGACGCAGCAGCAAGGAAAAAGGAGGAAAAAGATACGGAGTGGAGGTGGCGCAGATGGCGGAGCGGGGAGCGACCTGCCTGCAGAAGCAGGGTCAAAGGTTGCACCCTGTTACCGCGCCGCGGCTGCCATAAGAGGAGGGGAGGGTGGGAGTGGCACCTGGGAGGAGGGGAGGGCTTGACGAATGAGAGGGCTGGGGGGTGGTGGGGCCGCAGGGGGCACAGCGGCGGAAAAAACAGCCAAACAGGACGGTGAGGAGGAGGGGGGAGGTGGGAGGGGCCGCAGGGTGTGCAGCGGCAGGAAAACCAGGCAAACAGGATAGTGAGGAGGATGGGGGAGGCAGGAGGGGCCGCAGGGGACGCAGCTGCGGGGGAAAAAGGAGGAAAAGGATACGGAGTGGAAGTGGCGCGGATGGCGGAGCGGGGAGCGACCTGCCTGCAGAAGCAGGGTCAAAGGATGCTCCCTGT
The DNA here is from genome assembly GCF_031143425.1 of Pleurodeles waltl. Lineage (NCBI taxonomy): Eukaryota > Metazoa > Chordata > Amphibia > Caudata > Salamandridae > Pleurodeles > Pleurodeles waltl. The sequence continues at coordinate 83,613,550 of NC_090438.1, forward strand.
TACCGCATCGCGGCTGCCATAAGAGGAGGGGAGGGGTGGGGAGTGGCAGCTGGGAGGAGGGAGGGCTTGACGAATGAGAGGGCTAGGGGGTGGGGCCGCAGGGGGCGCAGCGGCAGGAAAACCATGCAAACAGGACGGTGAGGAGGAGGGGGGAGGCGGGGAGGGGCCACAGGAGACGCATCGGCGGGGAAAAAGGAGGAAAAAGATACGGAGTGGAGGTGGCGCGGATGGCGGAGCGGGGGAGAGACCTGCCTGCAGAAGCAGGGTCAAAGGTTGCTCCCTGTAACCGCGCCGCGGCTGCAATAAGAGGAGGGGAGGGTGGGAGTGGTAGCTGGGAGGAGGGAGGGCTTGACGAATGTGAGGGCTGGGGGCTGGGGCTGCAGGTGGCTCAGCGGCAGGAAAACCAGGCAAACAGGACAGTGAGGAGGAGGGGGAGGCGGGGGAGGGGCTGCAGGGGGCGCAGCGGCAGGAAAACAAGGCAAACAGGACGGTGAGGAGGAGGAGGGAGGTGGGAGGGACCCCAGGGGACGCAGCGGCGGGGAAAAAGGAGGAAAAAGATACGGAGTGGAGGTGGGGCGGATGGCGGAGCGACCTGCCTGCAGGGAGCAGGGTCAAAGGTTGCTCCCTGTTACCGCGCCGCGGCTGCCCTAAGAGGATGGGAGGGTGGGAGTGGCGGCTGGGAGGTGGGAGGGCTTGACGAATGAGAGGGCTAGGGGGGGTGGGGCTGCAGGGGGCACAGCGGTGGGAAAACCAGGCAAACAGGACAGTGAGGAGGAGGGGGGAGGTGGGAGGGGCCGCAGAGGATGCAGCTGCGGGAAAACCAGGCAAACAGGACGGTGAGGAGGTAGGGGGGGCGGGAGGGCCCGCAGGGGTCGCAGCAGTGGGGAAAAAGGAGGAAAAAGATACAGAGTGGGAGGTGGCACGGATGGCAGAGTGGGGGAGCGACCTGCCTGCAGAAGCAGGGTCAAAGGGTGCTCCCTGTTACCTGCGCCGCAGCTGCCATAAGAGGAGGGGAGGGTGGGGAGTGGCAGCTGGGAGGAGGGAGGGCTTGACGAATGAGAGGGCTGGGGGGTGGGGGCCGCAGGGGGCGCAGCGGGCGGAATACCAGGTAAACAGGACGGTGAGGAGGAGGGGGAGGGGCTGCAGGGGATGCAGCGGCAGGAAAACCAGGCAAACAGGACGATGAGGAGGAGGGGGGAGGTGGGAGGGGCCGCAGGGGACGCAGCGGCGGGGACAAAGGAGGAAAAAGATACGGATTGGAGGTGGCACGGTTGGTGGAGCGGGGAGCGACCTGCCTGCAGAAGCAGGGTCAAAGGTTGCTCCCTGTTACCGCGCCGCGGCTGCAATAAGAGGAGGGGAGGGTGGGAATGGCAGCTGGGAGGAGGGAGGGCTTGACGAATGTGAGGGCTGGGGGCTGGGGCCGCAGGTGGCTCAGCGGCAGGAAAACCAGGCAAACAGGACAGTGAGGAGGAGGGGGAGGCGGGAGGGGCTGCAGGGGGCGCAGCGGCAGGAAAACAAGGCAAACAGGACGGTGAGGAGGAGGAGGGAGGTGGGAGGGACCGCAGGGGACGCAGCGGCGGGGAAAAAGGAGGAAAAAGATACGGAGTGGAGGTGGGGCGGATAAGATACGGAGTGGAGGTGGGGCGGATGGCGGAGCGACCTGCCTGCAGAAGCAGGGTCAAAGGTTGCTCCCTGTTACCCCGCCGCGGCTGCCATAAGAGGAGGGGAGGGTGGGAGTGGCGGCTGGGAGGTGGGAGGGCTTGACGAATGAGAGGGCTAGGGGGGGTGGGGCTGCAGGGGGCACAGCGGTGGGAAAACCAGGCAAACAGGACAGTGAGGAGGAGGGGGGAGGTGGGAGGGGCCGCAGAGGACGCAGCGGCGGGAAAACCAGGAAAACAGGACGGTGAGGAGTAGGGGGGGCGGGAGGGCCCGCAGGGGTCGCAGCAGTGGGGAAAAAGGAGGAAAAAGATACAGAGTGGAGGTGGCACGGATGGCAGAGTGGGGAGCGACCTGCCTGCAGAAGCAGGGTCAAAGGGTGCTCCCTGTTACCGCGCCGCCGCTGCCATAAGAGGAGGGGAGGGTGGGAGTGGCAGCTGGGAGGAGGGAGGGCTTGACGAATGAGAGGGCTGGGGGGGTGGGGCCGCAGGGGGCGCAGCAGCAGGAAGACCAGGTAAACAGGATGGTGAGGAGGAGGGGGAGGGGCTGCTGGGGGCGCAGCGGCGGGAAAACCAGGCAAACAGGACGATGAGGAGGAGGGGGGAGGTGGGAGGGGCTGCAGGGGACGCAGCGGCGGGGAAAAAGGAGGAAAAAGATACGGATTGGAGGTGGCGCGGATGGCGGAGCGGGGAGCGACCTGCCTCCATCAGCAGGGTTAAAGGTTGCTCCCTGTTACCGCGCCGCGGCTGCCATAAGAGGAGGGGAGGGTGGGAGTGGCAGCTGGGAGGAGGGAGGGCTTGACGAATGAGAGGGCTGGGGGGTATGGCCGCAGGGGGCGCAGTGGGCGGAATACCAGGTAAACAGGACGGTGAGGAAGAGGGGGAGGGGCTGCAGGGGATGCAGCGGCGGGAAAACCAGGCAAACAGGACGATGAGGAGGAGGGGGGAGGTGGGAGGGGCCGCAGGGGACGCAGCGGCGGGGACAAAGGAGGAAAAAGATACGGATTGGAGGTGGCGCGGTTGGTGGAGCGGGGAGCGACCTGCCTGCAGAAGCAGGGTCAAAGGTTGCTCCCTGTTGCCGCGCCGCGGCTGCCATAAGAGGAGGGGAGGGTGGGAGTTGCAGCTGGGAGGTGGGAGGGCTTGACGAATGAGAGGGCTGGGGGTGGGGCTACAGGGGGTGCAGCGGCGGGAAAATAAGGCAAACAGGACGGTGAGGAGGAGGGGGGAGGCGGAAGGGGCCGCAGGGGGTGCAGCGGCGGGAAAACCAGGCAAACAGGACGGTGAGGAGGAGGTGGGAGGGGCCGCAGAGGACACAGCGGCAGGGGAAAAGGAGGGAAAAGATACGGAGTGGAGGTGGCGCAGATGGCGGATCGGGGACCTGCCTGCAGAAGCAGGGTCAAAGGTTGCTCCCTGTTACAGCACCGCGGCTCCCATAAGAGGATGGGAGGGTGGGAGTGGCAGCTGGGAGGAGGGAGGGCTTGACGAATGAGAGGGTTGGGGGGGTGGGGCCGAAGGGGGCGCAGCGGCGGGAAAACCAGGCAAACTGGACAGTGAGGAGGAGGGGGAGGCGGGAGGGGCCGCAGGGGACGCAACGGCGGGGAAAATGAGGAAAAAGATACGGAGTGGAGGTGGCTCGGATGGCGGAGAGGAGACCGACCTGCCTGCAGAAGCAGGGTCAAAGGATGCTCCCTGTTACCGTGCCACGGCTGCCATAAGAGAAGGGGAGGGTGGGAGTGGCAGCTGGGAGGAGGGAGGGCTTGACGAATGAGAGTGCTGGGGGGGTGGGGCCACAGGGGGTGCAGTGGCGGGAAAACCAGGCAAACAGGATGGTGAGGAGGAGGGGGAGGTGGGAGAGGCCGCAGGGGCCGCAGCGGCGGGAAAACCAGGCAAACAGAACGGTGAGGAGGAAGGGGGAGGAGGGTGGGGCCGCAGGGGACGCAGCGGCAGAGAAAAAGCAGGAAAAAGATACAGAGTGGAGGTGGCACGGATGGCGGACCGGGGAGTGACCTGCCTGCAGAAGCAGGGTCAAAGGTTGCTCCCTGTTACCGCGCCGTCGCTGCCATAAGAGGAGTGGAGGGTGGGAGTGGCAGGTGGGAGGAGGGAGGTCTTGACGAATGAGAGGGCTGGGGGATGGGGCCGCAGGGGGCGCAGTGGCGGTAAAACCAGGCAAACAGGTTGGTGAGGAGAAGGGGGGAGGCGGTAGGGGCCGCAGGGGGCGCAGTGGCGGGAAGACTAGGCAAACAGGACGGTGAGGAAGAGGGGGGAGGCGGGAAGGGCTGCAGGGTGCACAGCGGTGGGAAAACCAGGCAAACAGGACGGTGAGGAGGAGGGGGGAGGTGGGAGGGGCCGCAGGGGAGGCAGTGGCGGGGAAAAAGATACAGAGTGGAGGTGGCGCAGATGGCGGAGCGGGGAGCGACCTGCCTGCAGAAGCAGGGTCAAAGGTTGCTCCCTGTTTCCGCGCCGTGGCTGCCATAAGAGGAGGGGAGGGTGGGAGTGGCAGCTGGGAGGAGGGAGGGCTGGGGGGTGGGACCGCAGGGCGTGCAGCGGCGGGAAAACCAGGCAAACAGGACGGTGAGGAGGAGGGGGGAGGAGGGTGGGACCGCAGTGGACGCAGCGGCGGGGAAAAAGCAGGAAAAAGATACGGAGTGGGGGTGTCACGGATGACGGAGCGGGGAGCGACCTGTTTGCAGAAGCAGGGTCAAAGGTTGCTCCCTGTTACCGCGCCGTGGCTGCCATAACAGGAGGGGAGGGTGGGAGTGGCAGCTGGGAGGAGGGAGGGCTTGACGAATGAGAGGGCTGCGGGGGTGGGGCTGCAGGGGGCGCAGCGGCGGGAAAACCAGGCAAACAGGACGGTGAGGAGGAGGGGGGAGGCGGGAGGTGCCGCAGGGGGCGCAGTGCTGGGAAGACCAGGCAAACAGGACGGTGTGGAAGAGGGGGGAGGTGGGAGGGGCTGCAGGGTGCACAGTGGCGGGAAAACAAGGCAAACAGGACGGTGAGGAGGAGGGGGGAGGTGGGAGGGGCCGCAGGGGAGGCAGCGGCGGGTAAAAAGGAGGAAAAAGATACAGAGTGGAGGTGGCGCAGATGGCGGTGCGGCGAGCGACCTGCCTGCAGAAGCAGGGTCAAAGGTTGCTCCCTGTTACTGCGCCGTGGCTGCCATAAGAGGAGGGGAGGGTGGGAGTGGCAGCTGGGAGGAGGGAGGGCTTGACGAATGAGAGTTCTGGGGGGTGGGGCCGCAGGGGGCACAGCGGTGGGAAAACCAGGCAAACAGGACAGTGAGGAGGAGGTGGGAGCGGCGGGGGAAAAGGAGGGAAAAGATACGGAGTGGAGGTGGCGCAGATGGCGGAGCGGGGACCTGCCTGCAGAAGCAGGGTCAAAGGTTGCTCCCTGTTACAGCGCCGCGGCTCCCATAAGAGGATGGGAGGGTGGGAATGGCAGCTGGGAGGAGGGAGGGCTTGACGAATGAGAGGGTTGGGGGGGTGGGGCCGAAGGGGGCGCAGCGGCGGGAAAACCAGGCAAACAGGACAGTGAGGAGGAGGGGAGGCGGGAGGGGCCGCAGGGGACGAAGTGGCGGGGAAAATGAGGAAAAAGATACGGAGTGGAGGTGGCGAGGATGGCTTAGCGGAGACCGACCTGCCTGCAGAAGCAGGGTCAAAGGATGCTCCCTGTTACCGTGCCACGGCTGCCATAAGAGGAGGGGAGGGTGGGAGTGGCATCTGCGAAGAGGGAGGGCTTAACGAATGAGAGGGCTGGGGTGGGGGGACGCAGGGGGTGCAGCGGCGGGAAGACCAGGCAAACAGGACGGTGAGGAGGAGGTGGGAGGTGGGAGGGGCCGCAGGGGGTGCAGCGGCGGAAAAAACAGGCAAACAGGACGGTGAGGAGGAGGGGGGAGGCGGGAGGGCCTGCAGGGGATGCAGCAGCAGGGAAAAAGGAGGAAAAAGATACGGAGAGGAGGTGGCGCAGATGGTGGAGCGGGGAGCGACCTGCCTGCAGAAGCAGGGTCAAAGGTTGCTCCCTGTTACCGCGCCGCGGCTGCCATAAGAGGAGGGGAGGGTGGGAGTGGCAGCTGGGAGGAAGGAGGGCTTGACGAATGAGAGGGCTGGGGGTGGTGGGGCGCAGGGGGCACAGCGGCGGAAAAAACAGGCAAACAGGACAGTGAGGAGGAGGGGGGAGGCGGGAGGGGCCGCAGGGTGCCAGCGGCGGGAAAACCAGGCAAACAGGATAGAGAGGAGGTGGGAGGGTCCGCAGGGGACGCAGCGGCGGGGAAAAAGGAGGAAAAGGATACAGAGTGGAGGTGGCGCGGATGGCGGAGCGGGGAGCGACCTGCCTGCAGAAGCAGGGTCAAAGGTTGTTCCCTCTTACCACGCCCCGGCTGCCATAAGAGGAGGGGAGGGTGGGAGTGGCAGCTGGGAGGAGGGAGGGCTTGACGAATGAGGGGGCTGGGGGTGGGGCCGCAGGGGGCGCAGCGGCGGGAAAACCAGGCAAACAGGACGTGAGGAGGAGAGGGGAGGCAGGAGGGGCCACAGGGGACGCAGCGGCTGGGAAATTGGAGGAAAAAGATAAGGGGTGGAGGTGGCACGGATGGCGGAGCGGGGAGCGACCTGCCTCCAGAAGCAGGGTCAAAGGTTGCTCCCTGTTACCGCGCCGCGGCTGCCATAAGAGGAGGGGAGGGTGGGAGTGGCAGCTGGGAGGAGGGAGGGCTTGACGAATGTGAGGGCTGGGGGGTGGGGCCGCAGGTGCCTCAGCGGCGGGAAAAATAGGCAAAAGGGACAGTGAGGAGGAGGGGAAGGCGGGAGGGGCCGCAGGGGGCGAAGCGGCGGGAAAACCAGGCAAACAGGACGGTGAGGAGGAGGAGGGAGGTGGGAGGGGCCGCAGGGGACGCAGCGGCGGGGAAAAAGGAGGAAAAAGATACGGACTGGAGGTGGCGCGGATGGCGGAGCGGGGAGCGACCTGCCTGCAGGAGCAGGGTCAAAGATTGCTCCCTGTTACCGCGCCGCGGCTGCCATAAGAGGAGGGGAGGGTGGGAGTGGCAGCTGGGAGGAGGGAGGGCTTGATGAATGAGAGGGCTAGGGGGGTGGGGCTGCAGGGGGCGCAGCGGCAGGAAAACCAGGCAAACAGGACGGTGAGGAGGAGGGGGAGGTGGGAGGGGCCGCAGAGGACGGAGCAGCGGGAAAACCAGGCAAACAGGACGGTGAGGAGTAGGGGGGGCGGGAGGGGCCGCAGGGGATGCAGCGGCTGGGAAAAAGGAGGAAAAAGATACGGAGTGGAGGTGGCACGGATGGCGGAGGGGGGAGCGACCTGCCTGTAGAAGCAGGGTCAAAGGTTGCTCCCTGTTACCGAGCCGCGGCTGCCATAAGAGGAGGGGAGGGTGGGAGTGGCAGCTGGGAGGAGGGAGGGCTTGACGAATGAGAGGGCTGGGGGGGTGGGGCCGCAGGGGGGCGCAGCGGCGGGAAGACCAGGTAAACAGGACAGTGAGGAGGAGGGGGAGGGGCTGCAGGGGGCGCAGCGGTGGGAAAACCAAGCAAACTGGACGATGGGGAGGTGGGAGGGGCCGCAGGGGACGCAGCGGCGGGGACAAAGGAGGAAAAAGTTCCGGATTGGAGGTGGCGCGGATGGTGGAGCGTGGAATGACCTGCCTGCAGAAGCAGGGTCAAAGGTTGCTCCCTGTTACTGCACCGCTGGTGACATATGAGGAGGAGAGGGTGGGAGTGGCAGCTGGGAGGAGGGAGGGCTTGACGAATGAGAGGGCTGGGGGGTGGGGCCGCAGGGGGTGCAGCGGTGGGAAAACCAGGCAAACAGGACGGTGAGGAGGAGGGGGGAGGCGGGAGGGGCCGCAGGGGGTGCAGTGGCGGGAAAACCAGGCAAACAGGACGGTGAGGAGGACGTGGGAGGGGCCGCAGATGGCGGAGCGGGGACCTGCCTGCAGAAGCAGGGTCAAAGGTTGCTCCCTGTTACAGCGCCGCGGCTCCCATAAGAGGATGGGAGGGTGGGAATGGCAGCTGGGAGGAGGGAGGGCTTGACGAATGAGAGGGTTGGGGGGGTGGGGCCGAAGGGGGCGCAGCGGCGGGAAAACCAGGCAAACAGGACAGTGAGGAGGAGGGGGAGGCGGGAGGGGCCGCAGGGGACGCAGTGGCGGGGAAAATGAGGAAAAAGATACGGAGTGGAGGTGGCGAGGATGGCTTAGCGGAGACCGACCTGCCTGCAGAAGCAGGGTCAAAGGATGCTCCCTGTTACCGTGCCACGGCTGCCATAAGAGGAGGGGAGGGTGGGAGTGGCATCTGCGAAGAGGGAGGGCTTAACGAATGAGAGGGCTGGGGTGGGGGGACGCAGGGGGTGCAGCGGCGGGAAGACCAGGCAAACAGGACGGTGAGGAGGAGGTGGGAGGTGGGAGGGGCCGCAGGGGGTGCAGCGGCGGAAAAAACAGGCAAACAGGACGGTGAGGAGGAGGGGGGAGGCGGGAGGGCCTGCAGGGGATGCAGCAGCAGGGAAAAAGGAGGAAAAAGATACGGAGTGGAGGTGGCGCAGATGGTGGAGCGGGGAGCGACCTGCCTGCAGAAGCAGGGTCAAAGGTTGCTCCCTGTTACCGCGCTGCGGCTGCCATAAGAGGAGGGGAGGGTGGGAGTGGCAGCTGGGAGGAAGGAGGGCTTGACGAATGAGAGGGCTGGGGGTGGTGGGGCGCAGGGGGCACAGCGGCGGAAAAAACAGGCAAACAGGACAGTGAGGAGGAGGGGGGAGGCGGGAGGGGCCGCAGGGTGCCAGCGGCGGGAAAACCAGGCAAACAGGATAGTGAGGAGGTGGGAGGGTCCGCAGGGGACGCAGCGGCGGGGAAAAAGGAGGAAAAGGATACAGAGTGGAGGTGGCGCGGATTGCGGAGCGGGGAGCGACCTGCCTGCAGAAGCAGGGTCAAAGGTTGTTCCCTCTTACCACGCCCCGGCTGCCATAAGAGGAGGGGAGGGTGGGAGTGGCAGCTGGGAGGAGGGAGGGCTTGACGAATGAGAGGGCTGGGGGTGGGGCCGCAGGGGGCGCAGCGGCGGGAAAACCAGGCAAACAGGACGTGAGGAGGAGAGGGGAGGCAGGAGGGGCCACAGGGGACGCAGCGGCTGGGAAATTGGAGGAAAAAGATACGGGGTGGAGGTGGCATGGATGGCGGAGCGGGGAGCGACCTGCCTCCAGAAGCAGGGTCAAAGGTTGCTCCCTGTTACCGCACCGCGGCTGCCATAAGAGGAGGGGAGGGTGGGAGTGGCAGCTGGGAGGAGGGAGGGCTTGACGAATGTGAGGGCTGGGGGGTGGGGCCGCAGGTGCCTCAGCGGCGGGAAAAATAGGCAAAAGGGACAGTGAGGAGGAGGGGAAGGCGGGAGGGGCCGCAGGGGGCGAAGCGGCGGGAAAACCAGGCAAACAGGACGGTGAGGAGGAGGAGGGAGGTGGGAGGGGCCGCAGGGGACGCAGCGGCGGGGAAAAAGGAGAAAAAAGATACGGACTGGAGGTGGCGCGGATGGCGGAGCGGGGAGCGACCTGCCTGCAGGAGCAGGGTCAAAGATTGCTCCCTGTTACCGCGCCGCGGCTGCCATAAGAGGAGGGGAGGGTGGGAGTGGCAGCTGGGAGGAGGGAGGGCTTGATGAATGAGAGGGCTAGGGGGGTGGGGCTGCAGGGGGCGCAGCGGCAGGAAAACCAGGCAAACAGGACGGTGAGGAGGAGGGGGAGGTGGGAGGGGCCGCAGAGGACGGAGCAGCGGGAAAACCAGGCAAACAGGACGGTGAGGAGTAGGGGGGGCGGGAGGGGCCGCAGGGGATGCAGCGGCTGGGAAAAAGGAGGAAAAAGATACGGAGTGGAGGTGGCACGGATGGCGGAGGGGGGAGCGACCTGCCTGTAGAAGCAGGGTCAAAGGTTGCTCCCTGTTACCGAGCCGCGGCTGCCATAAGAGGAGGGGAGGGTGGGAGTGGCAGCTGGGAGGAGGGAGGGCTTGACGAATGAGAGGGCTGGGGGGGTGGGGCCGCAGGGGGGCGCAGCGGCGGGAAGACCAGGTAAACAGGACGGTGAGGAGGAGGGGGAGGGGCTGCAGGGGGCGCAGCGGTGGGAAAACCAAGCAAACTGGACGATGGGGAGGTGGGAGGGGCCGCAGGGGACGCAGCGGCGGGGACAAAGGAGGAAAAAGTTCCGGATTGGAGGTGGCGCGGATGGTGGAGCGTGGAATGACCTGCCTGCAGAAGCAGGGTCAAAGGTTGCTCCCTGTTACTGCACCGCTGGTGACATATGAGGAGGAGAGGGTGGGAGTGGCAGCTGGGAGGAGGGAGGGCTTGACGAATGAGAGGGCTGGGGGGTGGGGCCGCAGGGGGTGCAGCGGTGGGAAAACCAGGCAAACAGGACGGTGAGGAGGAGGGGGGAGGCGGGAGGGGCCGCAGGGGGTGCAGTGGCGGGAAAACCAGGCAAACAGGACGGTGAGGAGGACGTGGGAGGGGCCGCAGAGGACGCAGCGGCGGGGGAAATGGAGGGAAAAAGATACGGAGTGGAGGTGGCGCAGATGGCGGAGCGAGGACCTGCCTGCAGAAGCAGGGTCATAGGTTGCTCCCTGTTACAGCGCTGCGGCTCCCATAAGAAGATGGGAGGGTGGGAGTGGCAGCTGGGAGGAGGGAGGGCTTGACGAATGAGAGGGTTGGGGGGGTGGGGCCGAAGGGGGCGCAGCGGTGGGAAAACCAGGCAAACAGGACAGTGAGGAGGAGGGGGAGGCGGGAGGGGCCCGCAGGGGACGCAGCGGCGGGGAAAATGAGGAAAAAGATACGGAGTGGAGGTGGCGCAGATGGCGGAGCGAGGACCTGCCTGCAGAAGCAGGGTCAAAGGATGATCCCTGTTACCGTGCTACGGCTGCCATAAGAGGAGGGGAGGGTGGGAGTGGCAGCTGGGAGGAGGGAGGGCTTGACGAATGAGAGGCCTGGGGGGGTGGGGCCGCAGGGGGTGCAGCGGCGGGAAAACCAGGCAAACAGGACGGTGAGGAGGAGGGGGAGAGGCCGCAGGGGGCGCAGCGGCGGGAAAACCAGGCAAACAGGACGGTGAGGAGTAGGGGGGAGGAGGGTGGGACCGCAGGGGACGCAGCTGCAGAGAAAAAGTAGGAAAAAGATACGGAGTGGAGGTGGCACGGATGGCGGAGCGGGGAGCGACCAGCCTTCAGAAGCAGGGTCAAAGGTTGCTCCCTGATACCGCGCCGCGGCTCCCATAAGAGGAGGAAAGGGTGGAAGTGGCAGCTGGGAGGAGGGAGGGCTTGACGAATGAGAGGGCTGCGGGGTTGGGGCCGCAGGGGGCGCAGCGGCGGGAAAACCAGGCAAACAGGACGTGAGGAGGAGGGGGGAGGTTGGAGGGGCCACAGGGGACGCAGCAGCGGGGAAAATGGAGGAAAAAGATACGGAGTGGAGGTGGCGCAGATGGTGGAGCGGGGAGCGACCTGCCTGCAGAATCAGGGACAAAGGTTGCTCCCTGTTACCGCGCCGCGGCTGCCATAAGAGGAGGGGAGGGTGGGAGTGGCAGCTGGGAGGAGGGAGGGCTTGACGAATGTGAGGGCTGGGGGGTGGGGCCGCAGGTGGCTCAGCGGCGGGAAAACCAGGCAAACGGGACAGTGAGGAGGAGGGGAGGCGGGAGGGGCCGCAGGGGGTGCAGCGGCAGGAAAACCAGGCAAAAGGACGGTGAGGAGGAGGAGGGAGGTGGGAGGGGCCGCAGGGTACTCAGCGGCGGGGGAAAAGGAGGGAAAAGATACGGAGTGGAGGTGGCGCAGATGGCGTAGCGGGGACCTGCCTGCAGAAGCAGGGTCAAAGGTTGCTCCCTGTTACAGCGCCGCGGCTCCCATAAGAAGATGGGAGGGTGGGAGTGGCAGCTGGGAGGAGGGAGGGCTTGACGAATGAGAGGGTTGGGGGGGTGGGGCCGAAGGGGGCGCAGCGGTGGGAAAACCAGGCAAACAGGACAGTGAGGAGGAGGGGGAGGCGGGAGGGGCCCGCATGGGACGCAGCGGCGGGGAAAATGAGGAAAAAGATACGGAGTGGAGGTGGCGCGGATGGCTGAGCGGAGACCGACCTGCCTGCAGAAGCAGGGTCAAAGGATGATCCCTGTTACTGTGCTACGGCTGCCATAAGAGGAGGGGAGGGTGGGAGAGGCAGCTGGGAGGAGGGAGGGCTTGACGAATGAGAGGGCTGGGGGGGTGGGGCCGCAGGGGGTGCAGCGGCGGGAAAACCAGGCAAACAGAACGGTGAGGAGGAGGGGGAGAGGCCGCAGGGGGCGCAGCGGCGGGAAAACCAGGCAAACAGGACGGTGAGGAGCAGGGGGGAGGAGGGTGGGACCGCAGGGGACGCAGCTGCTGAGAAAAAGCAGGAAAAAGATACGGAGTGGAGGTGGCACGGATGGCGGAGCGGGGAGCGACCAGCCTGCAGAAGCAGGGTCAAAGGTTGCTCCCTGTTACCGCGCCGCGACTCCCATAAGAGGAGGAAAGGGTGGAAGTGGCAGCTGGGAGGAGGGAGGGCTTGACGAATGAGGGGCTGCGGGGTTGGGGCTGCAGGGGGCGCAGCGGCGGGAAAACCAGGCAAACAGGAAGGTGAGGGAGAGGGGGGAGGCGGGATGGGCCGCAGGGGGCGCAGTGGCGGGAAGAGCAGGCAAACAGGACGGTGAGGAAGAGGGGGGAGGCGGGAGGGGCTGCAGGGTGCACAGTGGCGGGAAAACCAGGCAAACAGGACGGTGAGGAGAAGGGGGGAGGTGGGAGGGGCCGCAGGGGAGGCAGCGGCGGGGAAAAAGGAGGAAAAAGATACAGAGTGGAATTGGCGCAGATGTCGGTGCGGGGAGCGACCTGCCTGCAGAAGCAGGGTCAAAGGTTTCTCCCTGTTACCGCGCCGCGGCTGCCATAAGAGGAGGGGAGGGTGGGAGTGGCACCTGGGAGGAGGGAGGGCTTGACGAATGAGAGGGCTGGGGGTGGTGTGGGCGCAGCGGCGGAAAAAACAGGCAAACAGGATGGTGAGGAGGAGGGGGGAGGTGGGAGGGGTGGCAGGGTGTGCAGCTGTGGGAAAACCAGGCAAACAGGATAGTGAGGAGGATGGGGGAGGCAGGAGGGGCCGCAGGGGACGCAGCTGCGGGGAAAAAGGAGGAAAAGGATACGGAGTGGAAGTGGCGCAGATTTCGGTTCGGGGAGCGACCTGCCTGCAGAAGCAGGGTCAAAGGTTTCTCCCTGTTACCTCGCCGCGGCTGCCATAAGAGGAGGGGAGGGTGGGAGTGGCAGCTGGGAGGAGGGAGGGCTTGACGAATGACAGGGCTAGGGGGTGGGGCCGCAGGGGGCGCAGCGGCGGGAAAACCATGCAAACAGGACGGTGAGGAGGAGGGGGGAGGCGGGAGGGGCCACAGGAGACGCAGCGGCGGGGAAAAAGGAGGAAAAAGATACGGAGTGGAGGTGGCGCGGATGGCGGAGCGGGGAGAGACCTGCCTGCAGAAGCAGGGTCAAAGGTTGCTCCCTGTAACCGCGCCGCGGCTGCAATAAGAGGAGGGGAGGGTGGGAGTGGCAGCTGGGAGGAGGGAGGGCTTGACGAATGCGAGGGCTGGGGGGTGGGGCCGAAGGTGGCTCAGCGGCAGGAAAACCAGGCAAACAGGACAGTGAGGAGGAGGGGGAGGTGGGAGGGGCCGAAGGGGGCGCAGCGGCAGGAAAACCAGGCAAACAGGACGGTGAGGAGGAGGAGGGAGGTGGGAGGGGCCGCAGGGGACGCAGCGGCGGGGAAAAAGGAGGAAAAAGATACGGAGTGGAGGTGGGGCGGATGGCGGAGCGACCTGCCTGCAGGAGCAGGGTCAAAGGTTGCTCCCTGTTACCCCGCCGCGGCTGCCATAAGAGGAGGGGAGGGTGGGAGTGGCGGCTGGGAGGTGGGAGGGCTTGACGAATGAGAGGGCTAGGGGGGTGGGGCTGCAGGGGGCACAGCAGCGGGAAAACCAGGCAAACAGGACAGTGAGGTGGAGGGGGGAGGTGGGAGGGGCCGCAGAGGACCCAGCAGCGGGAAAACCAGGCAAACAGGACGGTGAGGAGTAGGGGGGGCGTGAGGGCCCGCAGGGGACGCAGCGGTGGGGAAAAAGGAGGAAAAAGATACAGAGTGGAGGTGGCATGGATGGCAGAGCGGGGAGCGACCTGCCTGCAGAAGCAGGGTCAAAGGTTGCTCCCTGTTACCGCGCCGCGGCTGCCATAAGAGGAGGGGAGGGTGGGAGTGGCAGCTGGGAGGAGGGAGGGCTTGACAAATGAGAGGGCTGGGGGGGTGGGGCCGCAGGGGGCGCAGCGGCAGGAAGACCAGGCAAACAGGAAGGTGAGGGAGAGGGGGGAGGCGGGATGGGCCGCAGGGGGCGCAGTGGTGGGAAGAGCAGGCAAACAGGACGGTGAGGAAGAGGGGGGAGGCGGGAGGGGCTCCAGGGTGCACAGTGGCGGGAAAACCAGGCAAACAGGACGGTGAGGAGAAGGGGGGAGGTGGGAGGGGCCGCAGGGGAGGCAGCGGCGGGGAAAAAGGAGGAAAAAGATACAGAGTGGAATTGGCGCAGATGTCGGTGCGGGGAGCGACCTGCCTGCAGAAGCAGGGTCAAAGGTTTCTCCCTGTTACCGCGCCGCGGCTGCCATAAGAGGAGGGGAGGGTGGGAGTGGCACCTGGGAGGAGGGAGGGCTTGACGAATGAGAGGGCTGAGTGTGGTGTGGGCGCAGCGGCGGAAAAAACAGGCAAACAGGATGGTGAGGAGGAGGGGGGAGGTGGGAGGGGCCGCAGGGTGTGCAGCGGTGGGAAAACCAGGCAAACAGGATAGTGAGGAGGATGGGGGAGGCAGGAGGGGCCGCAGGGGACGCAGCTGCGGGGAAAAAGGAGGAAAAGGATACGGAGTGGAAGTGGCGCAGATGTCGGTGCGGGGAGCGACCTGCCTGCAGAAGCAGGGTCAAAGGTTTCTCCCTGTTACCTCGCCGCGGCTGCCATAAGAGGAGGGGAGGGTGGGAGTGGCAGCTGGGAGGAGGGAGGGCTTGACGAATGACAGGGCTAGGGGGTGGGGCCGCAGGGGGCGCTGCGGCGGGAAAACCAGGCAAACAGGACGGTGAGGAGGAGGGGGGAGGCGGGAGGGGCCACAGGAGACGCAGCGGCGGGGAAAAAGGAGGAAAAAGATACGGAGTGGAGGTGGCGCGGATGGCGGAGCGGGGAGAGACCTGCCTGGAGAAGCAGGGTCAAAGGTTGCTCCCTGTAACCGCGCCGCGGCTGCAATAAGAGGAGGGGAGGGTGGGAGTGGCAGCTGGGAGGAGGGAGGGCTTGACGAATGCGAGGGCTGGGGGGTGGGGCCGAAGGTGGCTCAGCGGCAGGAAAACCAGGCAAACAGGACAGTGAGGAGGAGGGGGAGGTGGGAGGGGCCGAAGGGGGCGCAGCGGCAGGAAAACCAGGCAAACAGGACGGTGAGGAGGAGGAGGGAGGTGGGAGGGGCCGCAGGGGACGCAGCGGCGGGGAAAAAGGAGGAAAAAGATACGGAGTGGAGGTGGGGCGGATGGCGGAGCGACCTGCCTGCAGGAGCAGGGTCAAAGGTTGCTCTCTGTTACCCCGCCGCGGCTGCCATAAGAGGAGGGGAGGGTGGGAGTGGCGGCTGGGAGGTGGGAGGGCTTGACGAATGAGAGGGCTAGGGGGGTGGGGCTGCAGGGGGCACAGCGGCGGGAAAACCAGGCAAACAGGACAGTGAGGAGGAGGGGGGAGGTGGGAGGGGCCGCAGAGGACCCAGCAGCGGGAAAACCAGGCAAACAGGACGGTGAGGAGTAGGGGGGGCGTGAGGGCCCGCAGGGGATGCAGCGGTGGGGAAAAAGGAGGAAAAAGATACAGAGTGGAGGTGGCATGGATGGCAGAGCGGGGAGCGACCTGCCTGCAGAAGCAGGGTCAAAGGTTGCTCCCTGTTACCGCGCCGCGGCTGCCATAAGAGGAGGGGAGGGTGGGAGTGGCAGCTGGGAGGAGGGAGGGCTTGACAAATGAGAGGACTGGGGGGTGGGGCCGCAGGGGGCGCAGCGGCAGGAAGACCAGGTAAACAGGATGGTGAGGAGGAGGGGGAGGGGCTGCAGGGGGCGCAGCGGTGGGAAAACCAGGCAAACAGGACGATGAGGAGGAGGGGGGAGGCGGGAGGGGCTGCAGGGGACACAGCGGCGGGGAAAAAGGAGGAAAAAGATACGGATTGGAGGTGGCGCGGATGGCGGAGCGGGGAGCGACCTGCCTGCAGGAGCAGGGTTAAAGGTTGCTCCCTGTTACCGCGCCGCGGTTGCCCTAAGAGGATGGGAGGGTGGGAGTGGCAGCTGGGAGGAGGGAGGGCTTGACGAATGAGAGGGCTAGGGGGGTGGGGCTGCAGGGGGCGCAGCGGCGGGAAAACCAGGCAAACAGGATGCTGAGGAGGAGGGGGGAGGTGGGAGGGGCTGCAGAGGACGCAGCGGCGGGAAAGCCAGGCAAACAGGACGGTGAGGAGTAGGGGGGGCGGGAGGGGCCACAGGGGACGCAGCGGCGGGGAAAAAGGAGGAAAAAGATACGGAGTGGAGGTGGCGCGGATGGCAGAGCGGGGAGCGACCTGCCTGCAGAAGCAGGGTCAAAGGTTGCTCCCTGTTACCGCGCCGCGGCTGCCATAAGAGGAGGGGAGGGTGGGAGTGGCAGCTGGGAGGAGGGAGGGCTTGACGAATGAGAGGGTTGGGGGGGTGGGGCCGCAGGGGGCGCAGCGGCGGGAAAACCAGGGAAACAGGACGGTGAGGAGGAGGGGGGAGGCAGGAGGGGCCGCAGGGGGTGCAGCGGCAGGAAAACCAGGCAAACAGGATGGTGAGGAGGAGGGGGGAGGCGGGAGGGGCCGCAGGGGATGCAGCGGCGGGGAAAAAGGAGGAAAAAGATACGGAGTGGGGGTGGCGCGGATGGCGGAGCGGGGAGCGACCTGCCTGCAGAGCAGGGTCAAAGGTTGCTCCTTGTTACTGCGCCGCGGCTGCCATAAGAGAAGGGGAGGGTGGGAGTGGCAGCTGGGAGGAGGGAGGGCTTGACGAATGAGAGGTCTGGAGGGGTGGGGCCGCAGGGGGCACAGCGGCGGGAAAACCAGGCAAACAGGATGGTGAGGAGGAGGGGGGAGGCGGGAGGGGCCGCAGGGGGCGCAGCAGCGGGAAAACCAGGCAAACAGGACGGTGAGGAGGAGGGGGGAGGCGGGATGGGCCGCAGGGGACGCAGCGGCAGGGAAAAAGGATGAAAAAGATAGGGAGTGGAGGTGGCGCGGATGGCAGAGCGGGGAGCGACTTGCCTGCAGAAGCAGGGTCAAAGGTTGATACCAGGACAAAAAAATCCAATCAGTAGAACTGGAGATATTAATATTTAATTTTTTTTAGTGAAAATAGCACTAAGAAACAAAAATTGCCACCTGCCGTTATCTGGTCACGCTAGACAGGGGGAAAGTTATAAGTTCAGGCTGACCAAGAAGGAGCGGGTTTGGATGCATGGAAAAAGTTAGTCCAGTTGAAGAGTTACTTTCTTAAGTCCAGAGCTCGGGGTTCCATTCATGTTGGATAAGGTTGTAAGGGGAAGGTTGTTCGGCACGAAGAGCAGGTCGACTGTCGCAGATGGTCATTGCTGTAGAGCAAAGAGCCATTCCTCCCTGGAGGTTTGAGTTGGTTGATCATCGCAGATGGTCACTGTTGTGTGAAGTGCAGGTCTCCTGTTGGCGGTCGTCATGGACAGTCACTATCGGCATGAAGAGGAGGTCGTGCTGGCATTCATGTTGGCAATCATCATGGGTGGTCAATTCTCTGCACCAACAGGTCACTTCACAGTTGCCAGGAAGCCCAACCTTCAGGATTTTCACCTTTTCTTCAGGAGGAGCTCTCACTAATGCCAGCCAAGGGTCCAAGACCTCGGGGACACCTCTTGACTTACTCCAGCAGAAGCCAGCAGTAGGGCTCAAGCAATTCCAGTTAGTGCGGGTCAGCGAGGCAGTTATATGGCGGGCCCCAAAAACTTTGTGCCTTTGTAGCTCATACAGTAGGTCAGCCAACAGACCCTTGGAGTCACATCTAGATAACCTGACATCAAGGCAAGCAGGTCCAATTAGACAACAAGGCAGTCCTTCCAGCAGCAGGGCAGTCCTTTTCTGAATCTTGCATAAGTTCAGTAGTGTTCTGATGAAATGTTCTGAAGGTCTCACTTTTATACCTGGTGCCTGCCTGTGTGCGGGGGAAACTCTCTGACTACCACCAGAAGTAGTTCTGTGCAATCTTTCCCCTTCCCCTGGTCAGGGCTGTAAACTGCCTAGGGAGAAAAAGGCAAAGGCAGACCTGGTGTCAGGTTCCTTGGTGTGTGCTGCAGGAAGAGCCCTTGGATTTGTATTCAGGACAGTGTACAGCGCCTCTCCAGCCATCCTGTCAGAAAGACCCACTCCTCTCATACCTAGGCCTTCTTTGTTCCCATGTTTACAAGCAATACACAAACCCCTACAGCGGAACCATTAATGGTCATGTGACCCAGAACACTGGCAGAAGGCACAGCTGGTTTGAGCAACAAGATGCCAACTTTCTAAAAGTGGCATTTTCAAAATTGTAGCTTATTTCCAATTTCACCATTAAAGGATATACATCTGAATGTAAACAGTAGATCTCTATATGCCCCCAATCTGAAGGTAGCACTTATTAAAAGTAATAAGACAACCCAGTGTTAGTTTATGGGAGAGATAGGCCTTACATTAGTGAAAAATGACTTTAGTCGTTTTTCAGTATAAGAACATGTAAGTCTTAAACACACATGACCTTCTTTTTAAATAAAATGCACCCTGCACTGCGAGTCATTAGGGCCTACCTTAGGGGTCTTATGAGTATTTAAAAAATGGTTTAGGCCTTTTAAAAGGTTTATTCTTCCAGGTTGGAATGGCAGTTTAAAATGGCACTACAGGCAGTAGTGGCAAGCCTGAGGCATGTTTTAAAAGGCTGCTTCAGTGGGTGCTGCAGCCCTCTGTCAGCATTTCATTTATAGGCCCTAAGTACAGGTAGTACCACTTACTAGGGATGTACAGTAAGACCTAAATCAATTAAGACTTAGGACATAAATAAATTAAAGATTCAAATTAGGCGTTTTCCAATTTTAGCATGTTTTAAAGAGAGCACAATCACTTTAGCACTGGTTAGCAGGGGGAATGCACACAGAGTCATAATGCCAACAAAATGAGTTCAGCAAAGTAAGGTAATGAAGCCAAAACGCTTGGGGGAATAATATGCCAAGGATGTCAGGTCAAACACCCCTCTGAACTAATAACTCAATCGCTTACATTGGTGTTCAGTAGTGGGATCCAGGACTTGTGTTTTAGCAGTACCACCCAGTTACATAAGTTGAAATCAAAAATGTATTTGTAATCTGACACCAAAATCATTTTTTTCTTTTTAATTGACCTCTTACCTTCAATTGGCCAGTTCTGATTTTTCCAAACTTAATTCCTACCCTGGAAGTTTTTGCACCAGTGATTTTTGAAAGAATGGAACTGGTTGAGAGGCTCAGCATGACAGATCTGAGGAAGCTGTGTAAGGAGAGGTAGCTGCAGCTGGCAAGTGGTCCCAGAAAATGATGTAACAGATAGTACTTCCTAGAGCATGGGAGGAGGTCTGCCTGCTACCTGCCCACATACAGGGGCAAGAAAGAAGATGATAAAAGAGAAGGCAAAGATGAAATGGAGGAAGAAAAGGATGGTATTGCAGAGGCTATATTGCCAGGAGAGGCGGTGACCCCGTATCCGGGTCACTTGAATTGTCCAGAGCGAGCAGTGCATTTTTCCATAGTCTGACCAAGATAGATTGAAGGACAGGCATGCTAAAATTGAGTTGAAACTTAAATTAGCTACCCTAGCCTTTGAGGAGAAGAACACAGCCGTGACAGTACCATCAGTATAGTATACAATCCTTTTACCTAAATACCTTAAGTAACAAGTATTCTAACTCAGTCCTTTCTACTCTTAACTTAGATGCAGTTTTTTCACTTAAATATAAAAACAATAATTTCTGTTGTTCTTTGGAATCTATGTGCTGTGGTTTTCATGTATGAATCGGCAAAGTTACTAAAGAGTTCAACGCACAGGAGTCCGAACTAGTTCATTCTTGAATATCCGTTAAAATGGTGATCTGTCCAATGGGGGTGATGAAAACAGGAGAGACACCAAGTGCAAAATAACAATGTACCCAAAAAAACAAAAGTGCCATACAAATTGAGTATTCAAATATATGTACAAATATTCAAGGCCTTGAAAAACGTACCTGATGATAAGAATGATCTGAATAGGTAAAGTAATGCAAAAAGCAGAAAGTCAGACTTGCATCCAACACTCCTAACACAGGATTCTGCTTCCTCAGTCATCCTCCAATGACTGCCAACCATGAACTGCTTTAGAAAGCAACAAGACTCTGACTCGATTCTCCTTTCATACAATAACATCCAAGATGGCCGCCAAATTCAAAATTCCATTTCCTTTGATAATCAAGGTAGTTTTGTCCTGTTGCAGCGTCCTCCACTGCACAAGTTATCTTTCCTCTGATCCTGATTACCATAAGATCTTGCACTCCAATTGGGTAAGCATTCAGCCAATACCATTTAAACTTGTTGTTTTCTATAACTCAAAAGTTCCTGGCACTGCTATGTTGTGTAACAATAAGAAGAAATTTGCTGCTCTGGAAGACCTGCTGGAGCTAGCCAATAGGCAAACTGCAGGAGGACCGTCCCAGGCAGAATTCTGCAAAAAGCAAAAGGAGGGCCCTACTCTTCAGGGCATACACCCACAGACTGAGGCCCAGGCCAATGGTAACACCTCTGGTGATCACCACATTTATTGAGAGAATGGTCCACCTGGATAGTGAGCCTAAGATCCGAGTCGGTGTCAACCCATATGTTGGTGGTTCTCCAGTGCTTCCAGGCCTTTCTACTGGACCTGGCTCATGACATCTCGCTGGCAGGACATCTGGGGCAGGCCAAATCCTTTGACTGACTGGTCACCCATGTCTATTGTCCTAGAAAAGGATCCACTCAGATCCATTCTGTAGATCCTGTGTCAACTGCCAGGTCAGTGGAAAGTCATGAGTCAAGCACAATGCTCCCATGCTACAATTTTCTGTGGTGGGAACACTCCTTGGAAGGTGGAAACAGTCATTTTAGGGTATCTGGAACCCAAGGCAGCCTTAGGTATAAGTTCATCCTGTTCTTGGTGGGACCGTGCAACAAGGTATCCTGAGGCAGTAACCCTTAGGTCAGTGACTGTGCTTGTAGCGGCCAGCACTCTAATGGGGATCTTTATCTGTGTGGCCTTCCCTAAGACAGTTCTATCTGACAGGGGCACCAACTTCATATCTGAGTATATGAAGGCAATGTGAGAGAGTGCGTGGGTATCCTGCAAGTTCTTCACTCCATGCCACCACCAGACCAATGGGCTTGTTAAGAGGTTCAACAAGACCCTGAAAAGCATGAATATGGGCATATCAGAGCCCATAATGTGTGAGTCGGAAGTCCTGCTTCCATGCCTACTGTTTGCCTACAGACAAGAAACTCAAAACTCAGAAGGGAGTGGGCTTTATCCACTTTAAGCTTCTGTTTGGCCACCCTGTTAAGGTACCTGTCAGACTTGTAAAGGGGATGTGGGCAAAATCTCACAGGAAGCCCCTGCAAGATGTAACTAGCTATATCCTGAACCTTAGGTCTCAGATGAATTCCTTCTGGAATGAGTTAACTGAGAACAAGGAAGTTAGCCAGGAAGTGATGAAAAAGTGGTATAACCTGAAGGCCACTCTGACAGAATACCAATCTGGCCAAAAAGAGTGGGTTGCGGAGCCCATGAAGCCTGATCCTTCCTGGACTAAATACTGAGAAAATGATTAAGGTCACCTACTTCATGAACCTCTAGACATCCAGGAACCCCTTCCGTGTGGAGGACGGCACAGTGCCACCCACCCATGGGGGAAGGGCTAGTGCTATTCTAGTGGGCTACCCCTGTAAAGCTCCTCACCAGGAAAGGCAGCGGAAGAGCTTCTGCTGCCACCTGACTACCCCCTCCACCCCAGCATCTGATGACATCAGTGAGTGCACAGTGCACCCAAGTCATTAGAAGCTGCCTGAGAGGCAATGGAAACCACTTGGCTTCCAGTGCGTTTGAAGAAGGGACCTCTAGCAGGTGAGTCCTTCTGAGTTTTTTTTTTTAAACTGACGCAGGGGGAAAGGAAAGAGTTTTTTCTTTCCCTCTCTGCCTGTTTAAGGTGGATTCCTGCTCCATGATCAGGGTGAGGGCTGCAATTGTGGAGCAGGAATGCAACCACTGGGTCACCAGGCATTTCTTTTGTGTTCGGTGGAGCGACCCCTTGAATAAGGGTCGCTCCAAGGAGGCTCAATATATATCCATGTTCTGGTCCCCTTGGAGGGGTAGATTGGCAGTTTTTTCAACCAATCTCCCTCAGCCGTTTTTACGCCAATTTGCTCCCCTTGGGGGGCCATTTGTTTTGTATTCTGCCCCCCAGATGGCAGACTGGCCATTTTAAATCGATCCGTCCTCTGCGAGGGGGAGAAGAGGGAGGTGAAAGACACTAGACCCCAGGGATTTCATGCAATTTGCGCAATTTGGGAAGTGCCCCCTCAGGCAAGGGCCACTCCACTTTATTTTGGGCACATATGTTGGCCATTTCTGCCCAGCTTTGGGGGCAGATCGGTGTTATTCTTAGACCCCGAAACCACTAGACACCAGGGAAAGTTTGTGTGTGTGAGAAGTGAAGTTCAGATGATGGTCTGCATGTACTGGCGTTTGGTTTGCTGTGTGTGTAGTGGTATTTGGCTGGCAGTGTTTGTGGACTTGCACTTGGCTGGTGGTGTGTGTGGACTAGTGCGTGGCTGGCCGTGTTTGTAGACTGGCACTCGCCTGGTGGTTTATTTGGACTGCACTTGCCTGGTTGTGTATGTGGATTGGCACTTGGCTGTTGGTGTGTGTGGACTGGCGCTTGGCTGGCGATGGGGCTGAACTGGGGACTTTACTGGTAGTGTGTATTGACTGGCCTCTGGCTAACGGTGTGTGTTGACTGGCTACTGGCTGGCGATATGTGTGGCTGGCCTTTGGATGGTGATGGGCAGACTTTAAAGTGTTTTATAATGTCAACTGTTAAAGGAGGCTGGCCGGGATTATAGTGGGTACCTGATGGTACTTACACCTTGTGCCAGGTCCAGTTATCCCTTATTAGTAGATTAGTAGTGTTCTAGCAGCTTAGGCTGATAGAGGTAGCTGTAGAAGAGCAGCTTAGGCTGAACTAGGAGACATGGAAAGCTCCTACTATACCACTTATATCATATAGCACTATATCATAGGAATCACAATACTTAGAGTTAATAAAAATAAAGGTACTTTATTTTAGTGACAATGTGCCAAAAATATCTCAGAGGATATACTCCCTTAGGAGGTAAGTAAAATACACAAAATATACACACAAACCAAAATCAAGTGAGTTAACAGTTAGAAAAGTAGTGCAAACACTGTAGAATACAATAGGATGCAAGAAAGTGGAATGCGAACCACTTAGGGACCCCAAGCCTAGTGTAGTGTGTAGAGGGTCGCTGGGAGTGTACGAAAACACTAAGGATGTCCAAGATACCCCACCCCAAGACCCTGAAAAGTAGGAGTAAAGTGACCCTACTTCCCCAGAAACACACTAAAGTCGTGCTAGGAGATTCTGCAAAGACCACAATTGACTGCAAAGCACTGAAGATGGATTCCTGGACCTGAGGACCTGTAAAGGAAGGGGACCAAGTCCAAGAGTCACGAAAGTGTCCAGGGGGGACAGGAGCCCACTAAACCCCGGATGAAGGTGAAAAATGGCTGCCTCTGGGTGGAAGAAGCTGAAGATTCTGCAACAACGGAAGATGCCAGGAACTTCTCCTTTGCACAGAAGATGTTGCACGGAATGCTGGAGGATGCAGAGTTGTTTCTATGCAGAAAGACCAGAAACAAGCCTTGCTAGCTGCAAAGGTCGTGGTTGAAGAAAAAGGGTGCTGCCTGGGCCCAAGAAGGACCAGGAGGTTGCCACTTGGAAGAGGAGACAGAGGGGGCCCTCAGCAATACAGAGAGCCCACGCACAAGAAGTCAGCACCCGCAGAAGTACTTGAACACGGGCTCAAGGAAACTGAGCATGGCGGTCATCTCAACACTACAAAGGAGGGTCCTATGAAGCCGGTGGTCAACTCAGCGAGTTGAGCAATGCAGGACGGAGTGCTGGGGACCTGGGCTGTGCTGTGCATGAAGGATTCCTTGCAAAAGTGCACAGAAACCCTAGCAGCTGCAGTTCACGCAGTACACAGGATTACTGTCTGGCATCGGGAAGCAAGGACTTACCTCCACCAAATTTGGACAGATGGACCACTGGACTGTCAGGGTCATTGGATCCAGCTCCTGTGTTCCAGGGACCACGCTCTTCACGATGAGACGGGACCCAGAGGACCGGTGAAGCAGAAGTATGGTGCCTGCGTTAGCAGGGGGAAGATTCCGTCGACCCACAGGAGATTTCTTCTTGGCTTCCAGTGCAGGGTGAAGGCAGACAGCCCTCAGAGCATGCACCACCAGGAAACAGTCGAGAAAGCCGGCAGGATTAGGCGCTACAATGTCACTGGTAGTCTTCTTGCTACTGTGTTGCAGTTTTGCAGGCGTCCTGGAGCAGTCAGCGGTTGATCCTTGGCAGAAGTCGAAGAGGGAGATGCAGAGGAACTCTGATGAATTCTTGCACGTCGTTATCTGAGGAAAAGCCCACAGGAGAGACCCTAAATAGCCCTCAGAGGAGGGTTTGCCGCCTAGTCAGGCAACCACCTATCAGGAGGGATCTCTGACGTCACCTGCGTGCACTGGCCACTCAGAGGCCTCCATTGCGCCCTCACACCTCTGGATTCAAGATGGCAGAGGTTTGGGACACACTGGAGGAGCTCTGGGCACCACCCCTGGGGTGGTGATGGACAGGGGAGTGGTCACTCCCCTTTCCTTTGTCCAGTTTCGCGCCAGAGCAGGGGCTGGTGGATCCCTGAACCAGTTTAGACTGGCTCATGCAAGGAGGGCACCATCTGTGCCCTTCAAAGCATTTCCAGAGGCTGGGTGAGGCTACTCCTCCCAGCCCTTAACGCCTATTTCCAAAGGGAGAGGGTGTGACACGCTTTCTCAGAGGAAATTCTTTGTTCTGCCTTCCTGGGACTGGGCTGCCCAGACCCCAGGGGGGCAGAAGCCTGTCTGTGGGTTGGCATCAGCGGTAGCTGCAGTGAAATCCCCAGAGAGCTGGTTTGGCAGTACCCGGGGTCCATGCTGGAGCCCTGGGGATGTATGGGATTGGCACCCCAATACCAGATTTGGCATAGGGGGACGATTCCATGATCTTAGACATGTTACATGGCCATATTCAGAGTTACCATTGTGAAGGCACATATAGGAACTGACCTAAATGTAGTGCACACATGTAATGGTGTCCCCGCACTCACAAAGTCCAGGGAAATTGCCCTGAACTATGTGGGGGCACCTTGGCTAGTGCCAGGGTGCCCTCTCACTTTGTAACTTTGCACCTAACCTTCACCAATTGAAGGTTAGACATATAGGTGACTTATAAGTTACTTAAGTGCAGTGTAAAATGGCTGTGAAATAACGTGGACGTTATTTCACTCAGGCTGCAGTGGCAGTCCTGTGTAAGAATTGTCTGAGCTCCTTATGGGCGGCAAAAGAAATGCTGCAGCCCATGGGGATCTCCTGGAACCTCAATACCCTGGGTACCTAGGTACCATATACTAGGGAATTATAAGGGTGTTCCAGTGTGCCAATTAGAATTGGTAAAAATGGTCACTAGTCTGCAGTGACAATTTTAAAGGCAGAGAGAGCATAAGCACTGAAGTTCTGATAAGCAGAGCCTCAGTGACACAGTTAGGCACTACACATGGAACACACATTCAGGCCACAATTATGAGCACTGGGGTCCTGGCTAGCAGGATCCCAGTGAGACAGGCAAAAACAAACTGACACACAAGTAAAAAATGGGGGTAACATGGCAGGCAAGATGGTACTTTCCTACAACTGTTTTATTTCTTGTCATAATTTGCATCTGTGATTGTAATGTTATATTTCTCCTTTATATTGTAGTGCAAAGCCTTTGATTTCCTTTGCTGTAACTCCTGCTTGCCATTTATGCACTGGTAGATCTGCAGTTTGTGTAGTTGCATGTGTTTGGTAAACCATTTTTTGTACTGTTTACTCCAAATGAGTATCCTTGCCCTGCATTGATGTGTTTTTTGTAATTGGTGTAATAATAGCAACATATTTAGCTTTTATTTTATTGTGTGTGAAAGTCTCGTTCGATTTGTGCAAGAAGTGTATTGTTTTGTCTTGCGTGTATTTTGTTTTTGTTTTCCCTTTCTAGTGGGATATTGTTGGTGCTTGCTGTATCTGTGCAGAGTAGGTGCAGGTCGTCCTAAGTCTAGCTGTCTCTGTCAAGAGAGTGGTATCATTTTTGAGTATGTAGGTTCTGTGTGCTTTGTAAAGCACCCCTCACTCACTGATCTAGCTGGTGGCATTCTTCATCACCAGGGCCCCACCCCGGGTGCATAGCACCTCTGGGGGTGTGCTTCCATGCCTGATTACAGTGGAGCGGGCAGACTTTTTTGAGTGAGTGCCCCTGAAATCTGATATGTGCCTAAACTAGTAAAAGTGTGATGTTAAAATTGCCTAGAGAATGCCCTCGTACCAATGTACCTATTTCTTATCTCCGACAAGATTTAAAACTATGTGTGATGTGTCTGGAGCTATGATGTACTCCTACATCTACTTTAAGGTCGACACAGACAACAGACAGATCCATAGATCCCTATAGATTCCACCATCAGTTCTTCATCTCCAGACTTTGGAAACTAAATTGTATGCCTTTGTCCCAAGGCATGATACCATATAATTAGCAAAGCTATATTTAGCCAATCAATTTACTTCTCCGTGTATTTATAAAAAGTGGTTCAAAACAATATCAATATCTCTTAGAATTGCATTTCTCATCCCTCCATATACACTGTGCAGAACCTAGGTGTATTAAGCACACGCTGTTTACACTTTGCTCGTCTTTGCATTTTCTTGTTTAATCCACTAATGGCGCCAAATCTAGTGCTCTTTGGGCACACCGCGTGCAGTTATGATAACTAGTTATCGGGCGTTTTTTGTATATAGCTAGTTTCAATAGGGGAAGTACTTTCTCAACTGTATATTTTAAATTGGTTAGCATGATGGTACCCACGTACTTCGTAGCATGCATATGCCCAATTGATATGTAAAAATCCAATTCCATACTTGTGCCTCCTTTTTGTCTCACTTCAGTGGGGTCCCGTGAGGGTGAACCCTGTAGTCACACACTACGAATGGATGTAAGATATTAAAACCCCATGGTCGCCACTTGCTCTTTAGCAAAATATTGCCATCCCCACACAGCTCCACTTACGTCTTCAATTCATGTCACCTGCCTTTTGCCTAATTTCTTCCCCGTGCCCTCCAAAAAGTAATCGGAACATCTTTTCTTTCCTCTATATACTTCTTCCGTTTAGCAGATGCCGAAATCACATTGGCGCGTCCGTAGTCTTGGGGGCATGTTCGCCGTGCAGTGGTGTCTCACTTTACTTCCTCACTTTCATGAGTGATGTGCGCCTACTGAATCTTAGAAAGAAAAAAATAAAGAATCCTGGTCAAGGTTGGTTACCAGATTTTTGGGACAGGATTATTTTGGAAGGTAGTGAGTGGCGTTGTGAGGGAGGGATCACACCGGTGCCATCAAGATTGTACATTTATATGTGCCCATGTCATGCATAGGTGTCTGTGATAGTGCTTTAATTTTTCTTTATAGGTGTGAGCCCCTCTTTGTTGCTCACTCCCCCTCTTCCCATTTTTCCCCAATAGGAGAGTCCTGTTACTGAAAATGGAGGTCCACCAGAGAAAAGTGAAAAGAAAACCAGGAGAATAATTGGGAAAACGTATAAAAGTTACACTACCTATGCGTCCACTAAACCAATAAAACTTTACTAAGTATATTGCACCCGACTCTGTAGTTTGTGTATTATAAAGGAACCATTGACAACTTTGCCCTCATAGTGGTGTCAGAAGTGGGATTTTAAAAGCGTTATTACTGCTAACCCACCCATCCCCATCCAGGAAGACAATGGATACTGGCTCAAGTCTAACAGATGTGTAGCGTCAATTGGCTGAAGGTCAAAGACATCTACAGATAATATTTGAGGAACAAGTGAAGAACACCGAAAAAGACCAGGAGCAACTTCAGGCGGTTTTAAAAAGCCAAGCTACCATAACAGATAACAATCAACTAGAGCATGAAACCGCCATACAAAAGCTAACAGAGGCGATAGCTAATGCCAAGGTCCATCCTAGCGTCCCTAGTTCAGTCTTACAGCAATTTCTACCAGCGGAAGATCCTGACTCTTTTTTTACCAACTTTGAGAGTCGCTCTTTCAGCCGCATGGCCCCGAGAACGGTGGGGACAATACGTTGCCCCGTTATTAACAGGTGACTTACAGAGTGCTAATCAGGCCGCCAACCCCGGAGGGACTAATCCATATAATGACATTTAGAAAGATTAGGCTAAGACAGTGAATAATATTGAATAAAATTCCCTCGAGAGAGGTGAAGTGCCTAGAATAATGCTAGAGCATTATATTTCAGGATTCAAGATTTGGGACTATGATGGACAAAACCTGAGGAATCCACAAAGGAAGAAATAATCCAGAAAATTCCACTTGAACAGTATTTAGAGGCCTTACAGAGTCCTACTAGGCACTGGATAGAGCAACATCCCAATGCCTCGAATACTGAAGCAATAGACCTGGCCAATGCCTACCATAGACACATGGAGCCTAAGGGATATACGTCCTGCAGTAAGAGGGTCTTAACCCCGGTGGGGAAATCAATACCTGAGAAACCCCAGTAAGAGAACCAGTCGAGACTCCTAGGTTTTCTCGGCCCATAGGCAGAGATCCAAATACTCAACCACAATATTTTAATTGTGGAGTGGGGACATATTGCCAGAAATTGACACCGACGTGGTCAGAGCCCTAAAAGTATGGCAATAGGGTGTTCGGGAGTGAGAATTCTATGCACAGAGGAGCTCCCGAGGAGGTATTTGCTTAAGATAAAAGTCAATGGGCAACCCATATAGGCTTTAATTGACTCAGGATGTTGGCAGTCTGTAATCCAGGCAGAAAGAGTAAAACCTGAACAATGGATACCCAACCAGAAAACCGCCATAACCTGTGTCCACGGCGAAACCCGTACCTACCCGCTAACCCAAGACACCTTAGAATGTAGGAATATGAAAGAAATTCTCCAGGTGGGGGGATGCCCAATCTTATCCAGGACCTAATACTAGGCACCGATTACCCCGAATTTACATCCCTGTTAGAAAAAGCAATAGCAGAAGAAAAATCCATACAATGGTTATACAAGGCTCCTTTCTATGGGGAAGAAATAGAGCCAGGTAAGGAAAAACAATGATTAACACAAACACAAAAAAGGGAGAATAAGAAACAATAATGCTTGGGAATTCATACTTATAATGTTTCCTTCGTCCCTACAGTATTCTCCACTACTAGCCCTGCAAAGAGCTTCCGTACATGTCAGAGAGAGTATCCTACCATTAAACACGCCTGGGAACAGGTGGTTCCTGAACTACCAGATCAGGTAGGAATATATTTCCATGTGAAAAAGGGGATGCTTTATAGACATATAATAATAACCACAGATAAAAAAACACCCCAGTTGCTTGTACCTGGTCCATTTAGAGGTCAAGTTTTACACCTGGCCTGTGGTCAATGTGGCAGAGGCCATTATGGCTGGGAACTGAATCCTACCTGTTATCAAGTTTCTATTGGCCAGGTGTTTTCTCTGATGTTTGAAAATATTGTGCCACCTGTACAAAGTGGCAACTTACGAACGCGCCCCAAATGCCTAAAGCCCCCTTATTTCCATTACCAATTATTGATATCCCTTTCACCCGGGTGGGGATGGACTTAGTAGGACCACTGATACCATCCACTCGGGGTTATCGATATATTTTAGTTTTGGTGGATTATGCCACTAGATACCCAGAGGCTGTACCATTACGAAATAAGCACACTGAAACTGTGGCCCAATCAATGATTGAATTATTTTCAAGGGTTGGATTTCCCAAAGAAATCTTAACAGATCAGGGAAACCCCTTTATGTCTAAATTAATGAAGCAAATATGCACATTACTGGGTATTACTCAATTGAAAACCTCAGTTTACCGTCGCCAAACAGATGGCCTGGTAGAACAATATATTCGCGCTATCAAGCCTCTACTTAAGAAAACTATTTTGGACACTGGTAGAGATTGGGATTAAAAACTGCCCCTAGTCCTCTTTGCTATTCGAAGTCATGTCCAGACCTCCACAGAGTACTGTCCTTTTGAACTAGTCTTTGGTAGGTTGCCCCGTAACCTATTAGACATGGTAGCAGAACGGTGGTAGAAAGAAGAAGAAGATGGGAGAGATCTTTTAGAATACGCCCAATAACTAAAGGACACGTTGTATACATTATGGGACACCGAACATAAACAAATACAAAGAGTCAACAAACCCAAAAACAGTATTATGATAGAAAGAGTCAATTAAGAAATCTGGAAATAGGAAGCAAAGTACTTCTTTTACTCCCGCCCTCTGATAATAAAATGCTACCAAAATGGCAAGGACCTTTTGAGATCACTGGTAAAGTCACCCCAGTCACTTACCGAGTAGCAGTGCCCCACATGAAAAAACAGGAACAAGTATACCATATTAACATGTTGAAAGAATGGAAGGATTACCACTACCCAGCCAATGCACATTGAATTCCCACCTATAAATGATAACAATAAGGTTTCTGTTCCTGATTTTGACATTGCCCTGTCTGAGCATCAGAAGAAACAAATAACAGCCCTTGTCCATCAGTATCAAGATGTCTTTTCCATACAACCAGGGAAAACGGTTCTTACACAACACCACATCCATACTGAACCAGAGAAGCACGTTAGGCTAAAACCCTATTGTATTCCCGAAGCTCGAAGAAAAGCAGTAGAAGAAGAAGTAAAATAAATGCTAGAACTAGACATTATAGAGCCTTCTACAAGTCCATGGTGTTCTCCTATTGTATTAGTACCGAAACCGGACAATAGCATCTGGTTCTGTATAGATTTTCGCCAACTTACCGCTATTTCCACCTTCAATGCTTATCCCATGCCTAGAGTAGACGAGATGATAGAACAACTAGGATCTGCAAAATACATGTCCACTCTACACCTTACAAAAGGGTATTGACAAATACCTCTTGTCCTAGAGGACCGATGCAAAACTGCCTTTTCGACCCCTTCAGGTCTTTATCAATTCAAAGTAATGCCATTTGGATTACATGGGGCTCCTGCAACCTTCCAAAGGCTGATGGATAGGCTTGTAGCACCACACCAACAACACGCTGCTGCATATTTAGATGTTATTGTAATATTTTGCACGTACTGGGATACCTACCTGTGACATTTAAATAGGGTCCTACAAACCCTTAGGGAGGCTAATCTCATGGCGAATCCTAGCAAGTGTAAATTAGCGCATACCTCCATTCAATATCTAAGTTATGAAATCGGACAGGGCACTATCCATCCAAGATTAGCAAAAATACAGGCATTACAAGAGATACCGTACCCCACTACAAAAAAACAAATATGGTCCTTTTTGGGGTTAGTTGGCTATTTCAAGAGGTTTCTATCAAATTTCTCAGATAAGGACGCCCCACCGAATAATCTGTTACAAGGGAAGCTTCCCAATAACATTCCAGCCTTAACCGATCTACAGAAGGCTAACTGTCATACTTTACGATTGAGTCTTTGCAACCATCCTGTATTAGAGTGCCAGGACTTTTCTAAACCCTTCATTCTTCAAACCGATGCATCCACCAGGGATTAGGCGCAGTGTTGCTCCAACCAGATGCGAATAACGAGTTGCACCTGCTGGTCTACATCAGTAGGAAATTATTACCCCGTGAGAGAAACTATCCAATCGTTGGACCGGAATGTTTGGCTATTAAATGGGCAGTGGAATCCTTACAGTATTACTTGCTTGGGCGTCCATTTTCTATACACACCGATCATGCCCCTCTGACCTGGTTGGCCAGACATAAGGACACGAATCCTAGTATTTTTTCGGTGGTGCCTAGCTCTTCAATCCGTCTCATTTCAGGCTGTTCACCTTCCAGGGCACCTACTGGTTACTGCCAATTTCCTGTCCTGTGCATCTGGTCCATCATGGCGCGATGGGCCATCCCGGGAGGGGGAGTTCTTGACAGGTATGCTGGGGTGAGTACGCTCCTGGCACTTTCGGCATCACCCATTACCAGGACAATGGCAAGTAGAGGAGAGGAAAGAGGAGCGAGAGAGGACCAGACAGAGGAGCGAGGAGAGGAGAGGAGAGAGGAGAGAAGAGGAGAGAGGAGCAAGGAGAGGAGTGGAGAGGAGCGGAGAGAGGAGCGAGGAGCGGAGAGAGGAGTGGCGAGAGGAGCGAGGAGAGGAGCGGAGAGAGGACGAGGAGTGGAGCGAGGAGTGGTGCGAGGAGAGGAGCGGAGAGAGGAGCAGCAAGAGGAGCGAGGAGAGGAGCTGAGAGAGGAGCGAGGAGAGGAGCGGAAAGGAGCAAGGAGAGAAGGTGACGGAGGGGACGAGAGGGAAAAGGAAGGAAGAACCCAGAACTCTACACTCCAACAGCCCAGCCACGTTCCCAGAGGAACGTGGCTGCACAAGGTACAAGTGTTTTTTGGCCTGGACTCTCCTATTGGGGAATAACGGGAAGGGGGGGAGTGAGCAACAAAAAGGGACTCACACCTATAAAGAAAAATTAAAGCACTATCACAGACACCTATGCATGCCATGGGCACATATAAATGTACAATCTTGATGGCACCGGTGTGATCCCTCCCTCACAACACCACTCACTACCTTCCCAAATAACCCTGTCCCAAAAATCTGGTAACCCACTTACCTAAGACCAGGATTTTTTATTTTCCTTTTCCCCGAGGTACTCTGAGAGCCAACAGAAGTGACTGTTACTGAAAAGAGAGGCCCACCACAGAAAAGACAAAAGAAGACCAGTGGAATAATTGGGAAAACTTATAAAAGTTACACTAACCATACGTCCACTAAACCAATAAAACTCTACTAAGTATATTGCACCCGACTCTCTAGTTTGTGTATTATTAAGGCACCACTGACAACTTTACCACTGGTACTATTCTGATGGCGAACGTTTTAATTTTATAACAATGTCTCTATCAAATGCCAATATTGTCTATACTGTTACTGATGCTGGGAATATTCAATTTGACGTGGGGCCAAGTTCTCCAGTAGTGGGGAAATTCTTATCCAAGTTCCATAGAATTCCAAGGAATATTGTCATTTAAGTTTAAGCCCACCCTATAAGTAGAGAGGCGATAAATCCATCTCTGTTCTTTTTCAAACAGTCTCTGTTCCAGACTTTCTTTTCGTCCTTCTGCTTGTTCTAAGCCCACCCACTGCATGTCATTTGGAGTGTGCCCCTCTCTAAAAAGTAATCTGTGAGTATTGTAGTACCCCTCCTGCATCTGATATTGCTGTGGTGTTCGTAGATGCAGGTTTTTATCTTTCTACTAGTCATTCCGATGTAACGTAGGTTGCATGGGCAGGTTATTAGGTAGATCACATTACTAGTGTTACAATTTGTGTGTCCGCTTATGGTCCATATTTTCCTGGTTCCAATTTCATTGATTTTATGTGCTTCTAAGATAACATACACTACAATTCCCACAGGCATAATGCCCAGTAATCCTTGGTAAACCCCAGGTGTCCTGTACAGTAGGGTTAGGCTTTTTTTTTTATTTTGGACGAGTCCTAACTAGACTGTCTTTTAGGCTTCTTGCCCTTTTAAAGGAAAAGAAGGTTTTTGCCCAATCCAATTTCTCCGTCAGTAGGATTGCGCAATTTTTATTTACCACCTTCTTTACTTGGTTAGATATTGTGCTGTAGGTAGTGACGCACGTCAATGGTATAGATGTCTCTCCTCATGGAGTATCCTCCAATAGAGCCTCCCTATTGTGATTCCCTGCCTGTTTTAAGGACTTTGCTATTATTCTTTTGGGACATTCTCTAGCCCTCAACTTTTCTGTCGAGGTGTTTGCTTGAACTTTAAAATCTGAGATGTTTGTGCAGTTTCCCCTCAACTTTAGGAATTGTTCATAAGGTAAAGTATCACATAAAGGTGTTGAATGAAAACTATCATACCATAAAAGGGTGTTTGTATCTGTTGATTTTGTATTTGTACGGGTGGGCTGTTTTCCTTCCTCAGCAAATATTGTGACATCAAAAAAGGCTAATAAATAGCTATCAACTGTATGAGTGAAGTTCACATTCCTGTCACACCCATTATTCCAAGGAAGGAATGAGGGAATCATTTCTAAATCTCCAATCCAAATCACCAGGATATCATCAATATAATGTTTTCATAATAACATCATTTCTCTGAAGGGATTGTTATTATTACGGATATTTTGTTTCTCAAAGTTATAAACATACACACCTGCTACACTCTGTGTGAAAATACTTCCCATTGATGTACCAAAGACCTGTAAAAACAGGGCACCTTCATACTAAAAAAATAATTGGCAATGCTATACGAGCACATTCCACCACAAAGCTTCTAGGTGCCAGAAAATCCCAGTTTTCTTCCTCCAATGTCATTTTGGGGACTTCTAGAGTTTCTTCCTATGGAAGCCTTGTGTAGAGACTTTCCACATCTAGACTCATTAATAGTTATGTTTCAGGGTCAAAATGCTTGTCCTTCAATAGACTCAACAGATCTTTTGTGTCCTTAAGATAAGTACCTGTCTTTTGTACTATTGGCCTTAAAAATAAATCACAATACCTACATAGAGGCTCCTTTAGGGGCCCTATCCCACAAACTATTGGGCGTCCTGGTGTAGGTGTTCTGTTCTTATGGATCTTGGGTAAAGTATAGAAATAGGGTATTTTGGGTTCTTAGGTTATAAGAATTCTGCCTTGAGATGAAGGACTGATGATGGAATCAGTTGACTATTGTCAGTAATGTAACTGTGGATCTGCCTGTTTTCTGTGCTCATCTCTTTCTGCTTTTTTCAGATTCTCAAATGGAGCAGCCCTATTACAAATGATGGATTTGTGAGTAAACTGAATAAAGTATTAGCATCAGCTTGAGTGAGCTGATGAAAAACACAAAATAGGTCTTGAAGTAAGCCAATTTTGACCCCCCTGCGGCACATAGGCCAATGGCAGAAACATGTCGACCTTCAACTAGATGAAGAGTACATCATAGCTCCAGACACTTCACACGTAGTTTTTTCATCTTGTCAGAGAGCAACAGTATTATTAAAATAGGTGCATTGGTACAAGGGTGCCCTCTAGGTAATTTTAACATCATACTGTTTCTAGTTTATGGACATATCAGACTTCAGGTGCACTCACACAAAAAACTTTTGACCCATTCCGCTGTAATAAGGTATGGAAGCACATCTCAGAGACGCTAGGCACCCATGGTGGGACCCTGGTGATGAAGAATACCACCACCTAGATCGGTGGGTAAGGTGTCTTTTACAAGAATTAAAAGATTCTGTCAGGAATATAAGAAACAAGCTCTATGCACAATAATCATATACCTGTGCTTGCTGATTTGATTATTACTTATTTCACACAGTGTTGGTCATTGTTTGCTTATTTGTCGTGTTACTTTTCTTAGTAAGGATATTGGCTAGCCACAGGATTACTGCTCAGCAGGTTGTTGGTTTACTTTTCGAATCTTCCTTTGACCATGGTTCTGAGACTGAGGTGCTCATTCTGAGTTTGGCATTCTTGAGACTGCCAGACTCGGGGTGGCTTCGGCCCGCAGCGGTAGTGGAAGTCCAATCTGCCAAATTCCGACAGCAGCCGAAACGCCGTGGTAATACTGCCGACACCCCCACACTGGAGACAGCCTCCAGCCTGGCGGTCCGGCAGTTGTAATCCGTCAGGGCAGCCGGATTATGAGTTCCATTCCGTCAGCCTTTCCATGGCGGTTCACACCGCCGTGGAAAATCTGGCGGAATGGGACTGCCGGGGGCCCCCTGGGGGCCCTTGCACTGCCCATGCATTTGGCATGGGCAGTGCAAGGGCCCCCATGCACAGCCCCATCGCGCATTTCACTGCCCGAATTAAGGGCAGTGAAATGCGCGATGGGTGCTGCTGCACCCACTGCACCTCCACATTGGCATCAATGTTAAGACCCTCTTCACTGCAGGGCCGGTGGGCAGAAACATTGTTTCCGCCCGCTGGCCCTGTGGTGAAGTCGGAATACGGTTTGCGGTGTTTTGACGCACCATCGGTCAGGTGGCAGGCTGAGTTTCCAAATCCTGAATGAGCACCTTTATTTGCATCTGAAGCAGGGGAGTAAGTCCAAGATCCTGTCAGTGAATCTTCTCTCTGACAGGAATTATCTAAAGCCACTCTCAGCGTTTTGGAAGTGCCTTCTTCAGAGGAGGACAGTGGTATGACGATAATACAGCAACATGCATCTGGATTGCATCTTGGGGCTTAAAGGCTTCCCACTGCAAGAGCTGAACACTGGGTTGCCTCAAACATGGTGCAGCCTTTGTTGCCTGACTTTACTGGTGTCACCTGGTGTAGCGTGAATACTGAAAAACCTTTTGCCTATAACTTTCCTTAAGTTGTTTATGGATGATGTATTTTTGGATCAGATTGTTGACCAGACTAATTTGTATGCTTAACGGTATTTGAGAGATAGGCCTAGGGCAAGAATCAAGGGGTAGTAAGGGTGAAAAGTGCTGCACCTCCAGGGAGTATACACAGTATGTATGAGCAACAAATGTTAGCAAGGTCAAGGCTGGTGCCAGTGGTCAGGTGCCTTATTACCCTGTAGACACAAAATTGTGCATAGAAATACACAGACACAATAAGCAATATGGGACCACAGCACACAGAGGTACAACACAATCAAGTAACATGGATTAGTATCCCTGGTAGGTTGATGAGGTTGAAGAAAAAATGCATAGGTATCCCAAGTTCATTGAAGAAGGTTTCTTTAATTGAAGGAACAGTTTCCTTCATACAGACAAAGCGTTCATCAAACACAGCCAACACGTGTTTCGTCACACAGGTGACTTTTTCAAGGCTAGACCATCAGGTCTGGTAGGTATGACTGGTAAGCCTCCAAAAAGAGTATTGGGTTAATATCTGAAAATAGACTGTTAATAAGAGCGTCTCTCAACCATGGAGTATACAAATTGAAGTAGTAACTGAAAAACCTTTGGGCCCTGATAAGTCCAAATGCACACGTCCCGTCCGGTCACGGAGCCGAGAAGTCATCCAGTAGCCACAGAGTAAACGTTTGATTGTGTTGTACCTCTGTGTGCTGTGGTCCCATATTGCTTATGGTATTTGAGAGATAACAGTGCCTGACTTAAGTTAGCCAGTGGACTCCCACAAATCTGGATGAGTTGAAGAAGGTCCTGGGTTTAACTTTTTTGATGGGTTTATGAGGAAACCATCAATGTCTTCATATTGGTCTACTAGTCCCTTGATGGCAACGGATTATATTTCCTGCAACTATGAGTCGTGATCGAAATTTGCTTCTACTTCGGATGCTGCATTTTATTGATAAGGCTTCAGCATTGCCACTAGATCACTCTGATTGTGACCGTCTCCTCAAAATTAAACCTGTCCTTGATCAGTTTGTAGAGCACTTTTCAGAGATCAATGTTTCAGGGAAAGAAATATCTGTGGATTTAGGCAGTATGTGCCTAGCAAGAAGGCATGTTATGGAATTAAGATGTATATGCTGTCTGTGAGTAATACTAGATATGTCTATAATTTCAGGGTGTACATTGGTAGGGATTCCACTATTGCCCTCCCTGGTTGTCCGTTTACTTTTGGAGTCAGTGAGAAAATTGTGTGGGAACTAGGTAGAGGACTTTTTATCAAAGGGCACCGTGTATACATAGATTACTTCTACACTGGTGTGCAATTGTTCATGGAATTGTTCAAAGTGGACACTGTTGCATGTGGCATAATCCACTCTAACCCTAAAGAGCTTGTATTTGAAAAACGTCAGTGGGGACAGTGCAATGCCTTGTGTAGTGATGAACTTCTAGCTGTTAAATTTTAAGACATGAGAGATGTCTACATGCTGACTACCATTCATGATGAAAGGACTTCACCTGTGACTATTGGGGTCAGGTTGCTGAAGTGTGCAAACCTGTTTGTATTTTAGACTACAATAAACATATGGGTGGCGTATATACAGTACACCAGAGGATGGAGCCTTACAGTGCTTTCGTAAGTAATACATTTGGTATAAGAAGTTGCCAATTTGTTTCAGTTGGCTGTCCATTTGCTTCATTTGGCAAACTTTAATACTTTGTTGTGTTCAATGACTGTTATCCAGATTCAAAAATATTTTTTATTCAGAAGTCTGTGATAGGCAGCCTTGTTGTACTGGAGCAGGCAAGTGTTCCTAGAGGTGGAGTGATGGAGGATGTGGCTAGATGAAAAGATCACCACTTTCCTGATTACATTTCTCCCACACCCAAAGAAATACTTCTCTATAGGAGATGTAGAGTCTGTGTCCGAAGAGGCATGTCATATGTACTGGTCTGAATGTTCTTATAATCCTGGGCTATGTGTGCTGCATGTTTTAAATTTCACCATGCGCAGCAGAAGTATTGGGAGCAGAAGTATTGGGAGCAACTGTGAGGGTGAAAGTGAACTGACTGGTCTGTGTCATTTTATATTTTTTGTTCACACTTTACGGTTGGCATTAGTGTGATGTATTCAGTTAGAGCTGTTGTATTTGTAGTTATAGTTATTAATCTGCTTCCAATTGGTTTGTGTTTTCTTTTTTGTTTAACAAAAAAAATTTGATGGCAGTGTGCGTGGACTGGCACTTGGCTGGCAGTGTGCGTAGACAGGTGCTAGGCTGGTGGTGTGCATGGACTAACGCTTGGCTGGCAGTGTGTGTGGACTGGAGCTTGGCTGGCAGTATGTGTGAGCTGGCATTTGGCTGGTGGTGTGTAAGTAGTGACTGCTGTGTCAGCCATGTTGGCATATGAAACTGATGGGCCCTTGAATGGCACTGTCTGTTGATGTGAGTGTTGTAATGTGCTGTGCCTGCGGCTGGTGGAGTGAATGATCTTGTGTGTGTCACGCATGAAAGGTGTGTGAGTGGCCTGTAAAGTGGTTGGTGCCTTGTCGCGGCTTTACAGCTCACTAGCTGTGAGCCATAGGGACAGTTTTTTTATTTTTGTGAAATATCTAGTTAATAAAGTTTACGTATTTAACCTTTCACTCACCATTGTGCCAAATCCAACCAGAATATGTGTATACGTGAGGAACAGATGGCTGTGCAGTACTATTTGTCTTTTTTGTCCTTCTCTGCCATGGTGTACATTGTTTCTATGAAAAATCGACCAACTCTAGATATTTTCATAAACTAGACACCCAGGGGAGTACAGGGTGGTGTGCTTCTCATGGATCCCATCAAGTGTTCTTACCCACAATGACCTGCAAACCCCAAATATGACTAAAACCACACATTTTCCATGCATTTTGGTGCCATATTCTTCCCAAATCCGAGGGAAAAAACTAAATTCGTACCGCCCAGCGTTTCCCAACTTGCCCCTGTAAAAATGCTGTCCCACTTGTGTGGCTGGGCCTAGTGCGCATTACTGGAACATATCAAACTAACATCAATGGGAGTCCTCGCAAAGGGAGCCTCATTGACCTTGGTTTGATGTGTTCTGTTGCAGGCACTGTGACGTGTCCATGTTGTGTTTTGGGCCATGTCCTGCTGCGGGCACTAAGCCTAACCACACAAGTGAGGTACCATTTTTATCAGAAGACTTTGGGGAATGCTCGGTGGAAGGAAGTTTGTGGCTCCCTGTAGATTATACTACTTTTTTATCACAGAGGTGAGGAAAATGTTTTTTTTTAGTCAAAGTTTGAGGTTTGCAAAGGATTCTGGGGAATACAGCGTAGTGAGAGTCACACATGTCACCTCATCCTGGATTCCTCTGTGTGTCTAGTTTAAAAAAATGGATAGGTGGTCTATGTTTCCATAGGTGCCGCATAAGCTAGGGCCCAAAATGCACACCTAGGGTCATTGCAAAAAAAGGCTCAGATTTCAGTAGAAAAATGTGATGTGTCCATAATGTGATATGGCCCGTTTTTTGTCACAGGCACTAAGCCTACCCACACAAGTGAGTTACCGTTTTTAATCAGAAGACTTTGGGAAATGCTGGGTGGAAGGAAGTTTGTGGCTCCCCACAGATTTTACAACTTTTTATCACAGAAGTCAAAGTTTGAGGTTTGCAAAGGATTCTGGGTAACAGAACATAGTGAAAGCCACACATCATCCCATCCTAGATTTCTCCAGGTGTCTAGTTTAAAAAAATGTACAGGCTTACTAGGTTTCCTTAGGTGCCGGCTGAGCCAGGGCCCAAAATCCACAGCTAGGCACATTGCAAAAAAAAAGTGTCAGTTTTCAGTGGAAAGATGTGATGTGTTCAAGTTGGGTTTTGGTCTGTTTCCTGTCGCAGTCACTAAGCTTACCCACACAAGTGAGATACGATTTTATCAGAAGACTGGGGGCAATGCTGGGTGGATGGAAGTTTGAGGCTTCCTGCAGATTGCAGAACTTTCCATCAAAGAAATGTGAGGAAAAAGTGTTTTTTAGGCAAGGTTTGAGGTTTTCAAAGGATTTGGGGTAAATACATCCTAGTGAAAGCCATGCAAGTCACACCGTCCTAGATTCTTCTAGGAGTCTAGTTTTAAAAAACACAAGTGAAGTACCATTTGTATCGGGAGACTTATGGGAACACAAAATAGTAGAACAAGTGGTATTACCAATAGTATGTCTCTGCATGTGTGCCTTCCAAATGTAAGAAAGTGCGTAAGAAAGAAGTTATTTAGAGAAATACCCTTTAATTCACATCTGAATTGCTGGACCCAGTTGTTGGACATGGCCCTTCTTAGGGGATTTTCCTAAAACTTTTAGCTTTTTCCTTCTGCTTTTTTTTTTGCTGGCTCTCTGTGTGTGGTATTAGGACTCTGGGCACTTTCCCCAAGTACTGCAGTGGGAAAGTGCACTGGCCTTTCCAGCACATGCCAGGAAGAGGAGCTTACGTGATTGGTTTAGGTGCTGTACCCAAGAGTGCTGTGTAAAAAGGTACACTTGGCTAGTGGTAAGACGGGCAACTGAGTGTGCCCACCACCAGACTAGCC
Source organism: Pleurodeles waltl (assembly GCF_031143425.1). Taxonomy (NCBI): domain Eukaryota; kingdom Metazoa; phylum Chordata; class Amphibia; order Caudata; family Salamandridae; genus Pleurodeles; species Pleurodeles waltl. Next base: position 83,654,536 of record NC_090438.1, read on the forward strand.
TGGCATGACTCCCTCCTTAACCAGACCTTAGTGGGCCTTCCACTATCCCTAGAGGGTGGAACAGGTGGTAGATGAAACACATGGGTAGTCCAGTTCCCAGTACTGAAGAACCCCCCACGTGGCTTTTTCTTACTTAGGAGCTCAGCTCCTCTCATAGGTTTGGCTGATTCTCTTTTAGTGGCCTTAGGGCTCTGAGCCTTTTCCCACTGTAAGTACAGTGTGAAAGTGCAAGCTCCCTTCCTACACATGTTAGGAAGTGGCACTTAGCAATGTGTGTGCACTTGTACCAAGGGTGTTTTCAAACGTGTGGTAAGCCTGCCATTGCAGGCCTGAGTGTGCTTGCTCCCACCACAGTATTGTAAACATGTGTCCAGCCGCCATGGTAGACCAGTGTTTGCGCACTTGCACCAAGGGTATTTTAAAACATGTGCTAAGCCTGCCATTGCAGGCCTGAGTGTGTACGCTTGCACCATGGTGTTTTAAACATGGGTCCAGCCTGCCATTGCAGGCCTGTGTGAGCGCCATTGCATGTATGCTCAGGTTGGCCTTTCTAAATGCCCAGCCAACCCTGAGGAGACCTTTCACTACCAATAGGGCACCCCTAGGGTAAGTCCTGAAGGGTTGAAGTGAGTGTTAGGCGAAAGGCAGGGTAGGTACAAAGAGGTGTTCTCTGCTCAGGTAGTGAAGAATACCCATGTGTGATTTCTCAACCTCTGAAGTTTGCTCTACCCATACGGTTAAAATGAGGACTAATGGGAATCACTCCAAACTGCAAAAGTTGATTGCAGTGAAGCAGTGTGAGAAAACAAGCCCCAAAACTCGCTACTAACCTTGCAAGAATCCCGGAGTCGTCACCGGTGGTTCCCGATACCTCAGGAACTCCTGCAGTAACAAGAAAGGATTAAAGCAGGAAGAACAGAGAGACAAACAACATTAACAACAGACTACCATATTTTTGAACAGCAGCACGGAGCTCTCAGTGACCAGGACTAATCCTGTGAGAATGAAGGAGGAGAAAAGAATGCCGCAGCTGCACAGAAAGGAGGTGAGGAGGATATCAGGAAGAAAAGGATCAAGGAAATGAGACGCGAGTTGGAGCGAGCCTGTCTGAAGCCACCGGGTAGGAGGAAACTGCCAGCATGGACGAAGCGCCCAATGTGCGGTGCAAAGAGTGGTATACACCCCCTGAGGTCATTGGAGAGCATAGCGGGTGAGTCTTGAAGGGAAGGGAGCGTGTATGTTTGGGGGTTGGGGAGGTCACGGTACAGGTAGTGTTACAAGAAGTTTTAATTTTTCTTCTTTTCTTTTGTTATTTACTATATCACGCTAATTAACAAGGGCTTGACTTAGCGCTAGCAGGTCGGCTCTTGTGTTTCAAGGAGTGTGGCGTCTCTGACCTTGTTAAAAGGGTAATGCCTGACACCCAGTGAGGTTAACCAGATGCATACCGGAAACCCTGTGACCCACTACCAGGGAGAAAGTGAGAAGACGGAGTGGGGAGTAACATAAAAGGAACCTTGCCCTGAGAGCTTTTCCAAATCTCATTATTTGTATGTTGGTTTCCCCTTCTTTTCTCTTCTTATGACTGGCACATCCCTATTCTATAAAAGGACCCTATACTACACACACACATATATGTACATATATATATGTATATCAATAAAACGCACAACAGGTGTGGTGATGGATTAAACGGATGGAGACATTTCTCCTTTTCTCATACTTGCCATTATTTCTCTTTCTTTGAGAATCTGGATGGTGCCCTTTGGACGGAAGACTCTGAAAACCCAAAAGGAAGACTATCACCAGTGGATCCATCGTCAACATCCTTACAATTGTTGTTTCCTCATATCAGTAGCACTAATAAATACCACCATTCTGAATCCCATCTGGCCTCCACTTTTACATATCCGCCTAGCCCTCCCACAAGCAGCCTCATAATGTTTCCTATCATTGGATTCACAATGACAAACCCCTTCCTATGGTAAAGGTGATTTTGGTATTACTAGCTTACAAATGCCACTTCTGGAAAGTGGGCATTTCTCTGCTCTAAAATTTGTTGGTTGCCTTTCTGCTTGGCTCTAATCTACAGTGGAGGATGGAGGAGCGCAATTGTGCATTCCCCAGTGACAGCTATAAACATTGGGCATGTAGCGTGAACAAAGGACGTCTGCCATTTAAGGGCCTGAGTGGATAAATTGGAGGGAGGTTTTAACATTTGGCCATTGGGAGGCAGATCATGGCATCACTAAAGATTAATATCTGCATTCCAGGACCCCATGGCAGACAGGACTGAAATTTAGGGGAAACATTTGTGGTTCGAGGGGGCGTGGCCAACATGGCAACTGGAGCTGCAGCATAAACTGCAGCTCCGCTCCCGGCCCTTTTACTTATCCTGTTTACGATGCCTTTAACTCTCCCCGAGGCAGGAGTCGTCCCTCCTGCCGCCCAGGACCTCCATTAGAAGCAGCAGCTTCACTCTGGACGCCGATGCTGCCCATCGAGCCGAAGATCGACCAATGCGCTGCTGGGCCAACGCCTGCGGCCGTGACCTGGGTCGTTGCCGTCCTGAGCCGTAGGCCGGCTCCGCCTCCGGCGTACTGAGGCTCCATGTGGACTCGTGGGGCACGGACGTGCTTGAGCGAACCGGCTTGGAGAGGGCCCTGGGCTCGGAGCCCACGTTAAAGGTGAGTGCTCGACTGGACTCCCCTACCAGAGGTGTGGAGTTGGCGAGGCGCCGGACCGGGCTCGGGGTTGCGCTTCGCCCTCCGCGGAGGATTGCCGCGGCCCACGCACCAGTGTGATACCAGCGTAGACCAGGCCCAAACTCCCCTTATTAAAGGGAAAGTTAAAAATAGCTAAAGAGTCTTCAAGGCACCGGGACGCCGCGCCTTGCCCGACTGAGGACCGTGGATGCAGTTGCTGGGGGACGCGACGCGCGGCCTGGGCATAGGGAGGATGAAGCCACCTGAGGGCCAACGCAGGCGTGGAAACTCTGGACTGAGGGTCCCCTGCATGGCCCCAGGTGCCTAAACGAGTTCGGTGCCGAACATGATTTGGCGCTCTTTGGCGACATAAATCAAGTCGCAGCGCAGACACGAGGCCCCAGCCTCCCTCTTGGTCAGCATACACGGTGCTGACAGCGGCTCCACAAAAGCGCAGCAGAAACCAGTTCTGACCCCCTTGGCTCCATAATTAAACTTTTTCAGGAACAAAACTGCCTCAAGCTGGGCAGGGAATCAGCACAGATCCATGCCCCTGTCCATCTCCTCTTCGATGGCCTACTGGTGTCCTGACTGGTTGTTGCACCTATGGTTATTGGAACCACTGAGCCAGAGTGATCCCAACCTCGGCCAGACACAGCACCCCCCACACCCACGCCGCACCAGCACCCCGGGACTGTGTTAGACGATGCTGACCGAGCTGCATCGTGCGCACAACGTACTTGGCCCTCACACATGTTGTAGCCCGGATGCACAGCTGAGGAACGGGGCAGTGGAAAAATATACCGCCAATGACCTGGAACCGGACTGATCGATATACTAATACCAACATACCCGCCTCGCCCTGCGGCGGTTAGGAGACTGTCTTGGCCTTCGCAGGACACTCCACCAACATTGGCGTGGCAACTCTGTCCTTCGCCTGGCACTCATCGTTATGTAAATGGAGCCTAATCGACATAGTGCCACAGCTCTCTAACAGTGCTGCTCAGCCTACAATACACCTAACCGGGCACACACCACCAGCAACCGCACGGTGCCGCGGACACCAAATGGGCAAACCAAAAACCTCACGTGCACCCCCTGGGAACATGGATTCCAGTGGCCCCCCTTCTTCAGGGGACCACTCCGCTACGCACCAGGCTCTGCAGAAGATGGAACTCACTCTACAGGCCCACACAACACAATTCGAAAAGATATTGCAAGCCATCCTTGATACCAAGTCCACCCTGGAAGCCAAAATAGGATCAGTTGCAGAAGATGTCAACATATTGCGAACAGACCAACATGCACTGGCTGATATGGTGGCGGAACAGGAAAAAGACACCGTATCCCTTCCCTCGACTGTGAAGGACCTACAGTCACAGATGATTCGCCTGACAACCGAAGTGGACGACCTAAAACGCAGAGCTGAAGATGCAGAGGGAAGGTCACGTTGCAACAACATCTGTCTAGTGGGGTTCCCTGAACGTGCTGAAGGCCCTTGCACAGAACTATTTATAGAACAATGGCTCACGGAAACAATACTAAAAGGCAATATCCTGAAGTTCTTCTCAATAGAACGCGCCCACAGGGTCCCGGGCAGACCCCCTCCGCCCGGTGCGCAGCCTTGCCTGCTAATAGCAAAACTCATCAACTACCGCAACAGAGATCTCATCCTACAGCTATTCCGTAAATCAGGTCCTATACGATTTGAAAATGCAGAGATCACAGCCTATCCAGACTTTACCACGGAAGTGCAGAAGAAACGTAGCTCTTTTTACCGGGTTAAAGAACGCGTCCGCGAGCACAACATCAAGTAAGCGTTGCTGTTCCCGGCCAGACTCTGTGTACAGGACGACTCCAGAGCACTCTTTTTCACAACACCAGAAGATGCCTGGACCTGGTTACACACCACGGGCCTGGCCGACCCGATAGACAAAAGTAACCCTGTGGAAAAGTGGTCCTCCCCCAAAGCAAGACGCAGGCAACGCAAAAAAACAAGGCATTAAACCCACACCCGAACAGTCTCAAACGGGGCGCTCCCTTCTCCTGCAGGCTACATCCCGTCAATACATCACCAACAACCCTGTCCATTCAAACTGATGGAGAACCAGACCAAGACGCAAACTCTGACTCTGCGGATTCTGTCCGAGGCCCTACCCTCACGCCACGTACGGCAGACAACATTTGCTAAATAAACAGGATCTATTCATCTCAGTGCCCTGCGCCGTGACTAATTTATAACGACATGGCCCACCTCGAGTGGCCACCTGGGAACTGTTTGGGAGAACCAGAGGTCCTTTATCATCTCACGCCACAGCAGACCAGTCACTTAAGGTCCTGGGCGGAAGATCCAGCGCCAAGAGCGACTCGGGCCGGGTATCCCAATGACTTGGAACCAACAACCTAAAGCATCCCCGCTCCACATGGACTGTTCTCCCAAGCTGGCAATCGTTGGAACCTCTCTCGCCTTGCCACAACCACAATTAATGTTGTATTTAGTTATTGATTTCACTCTCACTCAATGGGTCTCTCCCACGTTGTTTAATAGGGACCACGTTCACAGTAATCCACGTCACATTTGTTTCACCAATAAGATCATGCTCAATAACACCAAGGGCACAAACTGGCTAACCTCAGAGGGCAAATGCCACATCACTAACACGAATGTGGCGGGGGCCACACACCACCCTCGCTTAGCTAAACCCATAAACACCTCATGACCTCCCAAACTCAACAACATATCCCAAAATATAATGTACTCACATGGAATATAAGAGGTACGGCATTATTGCGCAAGAGGCAACAGGTTTACACATATCTCAGGAGACACCAGATACATCTAGCCATGCTGCAAGAGACACATCTATCTAAGTCCACACTGGAAAGTACACGCCTAAAATGGAAAGGGCAATTGCACGGAACCACATCCTCGTCATTCGCCCGGGGGTGGCGATCTGGATCGCCCCGGGGGTCCCATTTATCACGCCCCGTACGCAATGTGATCCCATTGGGAGATACGTGATACTGGAAGGTGACCTTGATGGCTCCCCCCTGGGCATTGGTGGCGTTATATACTCCTAACACAAATCAATGTGACTTTTTGAGAACACTCACTACTGGTAACCTTAGCGACCCAGCGGTAGATTGCTTATGGGGAGGTGACTTTAACTGCGTCCTAGATGTCCACATAGACCGCTCAGTTCCCCCGCTCGACACCGCTCCGTCCAATCGTGCTTCACTTGACCAATCAAATTGGGTTTCCAACAACGGTTTGAGGGACATCTGGAGAACTGGGCAGCCCACACACCGTGAATATTCCTATTACTCCTCAGTGCACAGTCTACACACCAGAATAGATCTGCTTTTTGCATCAGCGGCTGTAATCCAGAAAGTAAGCACATCCGAGGACCTAGCCCGCACCATCTCAGACCATAGCCCGTTATACGCAACTCTGGTATGGGGTCGCACACACACTCGCATACCAACATGGTGACTGCAGACAGAAGCCCTTACAGACCCTCCCTTCCATGCAGAATTGGCCAAGTGCCTGTCTGACTATTTCTCCCTGAATAAGAACACAACCTTGTCTCGTGCCATTGAGTGGGACGCCCACAAAGCTGGGATACGCGATCACTGTCTTGCAGCCTCAGTTGGGGTAAGACGGATACTTACCAAAGAGCTGCAAGTACTAGAGATTAAACTACGAAGAGCGGAGGTAGCGGTCTCTAGAAATGAGTCTTCGCTAGAGGAACTGAATTCGCTAAGAGCCAGCCACAGGGAGGCAGACACCAGGTTATGTAAGCATGATTACAGACATTTCATGGCGCAACAACACGCAGAGGGAAATAGATCAGGTAGATTATTAGCATGGCTGATTCGCCAACCATCGAAATCCTCACCTATGGGCGCAATTCGATTGCACTCAGGTAACATCATCAACACCCAGGCGGAAATTAATTAGGCCTTCTTTACATACTAACACTCCGTATATACACCTCCGCCCCCCCCAACTGAACAGCAATTGGCTGAACTACTGTCATTAGTTCCCAAAAACCAACACATTACTGACAACGCAGACACACTAGATGGCCCCATCACCATAGTAGAAATACGCCTAGCTCTGTCACAAATGGCACGTAGCAAAACTCCTGGGTCAGATGGCCTGCCAGTAGAGTATTTTAACTCTCATGCTATCCACCTCCTGCAGCCACTTCTAGAGGTGTTCAATGAAGCGCGTAACAAGTTGCAATTGCCTGACTCCATGCGCGAAGCCCTGATAGTCGTGCTCCCAAAGACGGGCCGCGACCCTCTAGATGTCAAATCATATAGACCGCTCTCCCTACTAAATTCGGACTGCAAACTTCTAGGGAAAATCCTAGCAAATAGGTTGCTCCCCTACCTACCAAATTTAATACACTCTGATCAGTCTGGATTCATCCCAGGGAGGAGCACCTTCTTAAATATCAGAAGATTAATCTGCATAATGCACAATGTCACAGAGGGAGAAGTGGTGGCCCTATCCCTAGACATAGAAAAAGCGTTTGATACGCTGAACTGGGACCTCCTCTTGCACACACTTGGAGCGCTTGGCTTTGGACATGGCTTCATCAGATGGATCAAAACACTATACTCCTAAAAGCTCGAGTCAAAACAGGACAAGTTATCTCCGAAGCATTCCCTATAGGCAGAGGCACTAGGCAAGGCTGCCCGCTATCCCCCTTACTATTCGCAATAGCCATGGAACCACTAGCAATCAAGCTCCGCAGCTACGCCCACGTATGTGGCATCCCAGAATTCAATACACAACTCATCATATCCCAATATGCAGACGACGCCCTAATATACCTGCGCAATCACACCACTTCCATAGCGGGGTGATGTCAATACTAGGGATCTTCGCACTCGCCTCCGGTTTACAAATTAACTGGTCCAAGTGAAGTATTTTTCCCCTTACTCCCGTATCAAACGAATTGCATATGGCATTGCCTCAATACCAACTACCATGGTCACACACAACCTTTAAATACTTAGGCATACAAATTTACCATTCCATAGTCGACCTGAAAGAGGGCAATCTTGACAGAATACTCAGATCCACCTGAGGCTCGCTGACGTTCTGGAGCTCACTCCCCCTACCCCCTATGGGTCGGTTAGCCATAGCCAAAATGCTCATCCTCCCAAAGTTTCTATACTACTTCACTGCACTCCCGTTACTCCTGCCACGCTCGTTCTTTCACAAGCTGCAGAGTAGCTTTATCCATAACATAATACCCGCAAGAGGCAGGTGGATTGGGCATGCCAAATCTCGAACTATATTACGCTGCTGCTCAGTTGCAATGGCTAACTATGTGGCTTAGTGAACCCCTCCTTCCAGAAAGCAAAGCGATGAGCGCACATACAGCACCACAAATGATCATAACCTCACTGGTGGCTGGCCCTCCCCGCCCGCCAAAAAAGTCTATACTATTGGACGCAGCCAGATTCTGCTGGTGTAGATACGTCCAAGGCAAGGCCCCCTCGCCTCCTTACTCCCCTTTGCTGCCGATGATTCAATTACCGGGAGCCCAAGAACTCTCACTACATCATGATACACGTGACATGAGACTATTAAATGTGGGGGATTACTATTCAAGCTCCACAACACGCACCTTCGAAGAACTTGTGACCGACGGGGTCACGCACCCTGGGGTCTTCATGACATACAGTGCCATCAAAAGACTACTTAATAACCTATGGGGGCTCAGCAGCGCTGAGCCACGAGAATCCCATCTGCTCACTGCAATCCTTACTATAGGCAACACAACAGGCATCATAACTAAATTATACAAAGTGCTCCTAGCAGAGGCTTGCTCGGACCTGACACATGCTAAATCCCGCTGGGACGCCGTCCTTTCTACACCATTACCTCAGAAAACCTGGGTCGCAGCTCTTACTACGATCAAGAACGTATCCCGCGTACACCCAATTCAACCACATTCACTACTCCTATCTATCCCCGACCCGCATTAATAAAATATACCCGAATTCAAACCCAGTATGCCCTGGCAACGAATTACTGATACCACAGCAGACATCGTCGCCCATACTCTCGCACCCACTCCGGAATCATGTTTACTCGGCATACACCATCGTGCTAAAGATGACAAACACCTTCACAGCTTTATAGACCTCGCATTTGTAGTTTACAAGCGCCTGATTGCCATGCACTGGAAGGCCCCACACGCCCCACCATACTCCGCCTGGCTCCGCGACCTGCACAGTCGCTCGCAAGCAGAGGCTCAGACATTACGCCAGCTACAACACAAGGGACTGATACAGGGCGATGCTGAAATCTGGGATAACTTTGTGGTAAGCATAGAAGCTAGAGACGATACATACCCTCACGAACCGATCCAGGGGTTGACTCCCTGCTTAACTTCCACACTACATAACCCCCTGCTGCCCTCCATGGAATTATCATTTTGACTTGTTCCCTCCACTCTTTGTGCGGTGCGCCCCCCCACCCCAGCCTCGGCTCCTGCTTCACAGCTCACATATATAGCAGATGTGCCACCCCCAACCTTCAGGCAAGTGTTGCTTGAACCACTTCTGATGCCAGCATATATATTTTTGGTACTCAAACGTGACTCTAACTACAAGTTGTACAGTTATTAGTTGCACTCCAGTTTGTCATAATGTATCCGCATTGTAAAAGACAACATATGTGTGTAGACAGATCGTAAAATCTTTAATGGTGAAATATACTGCTGTTTGTGCATTATGTTTAATAAACAGATTAAAAAAAAAAAAAAACAATTGTGGTTCGAAGGGAGAACCTCTGAACCACCCCTACTTAAAAGGCAAACTACAGTATAACTGCTGGTGCCATACTTTAGCAGGGCAGAGATGTACTTGAGGGGACATGGGACCAGGGAATCTGGTCCACGCAGTGCACACTGCCGGAGGAATCTGTTGTGCACAAGTAGGATTACTGCCATTGGAAGGGACCTCGCACCCTTCCTGAATAGTGGCTGGCCTGAGTTGACTACCTGCTGCTGTGCGGAACCCCGAAGTGTGCTCTCCAAAGTCTTGCTAGCTTGCTCCCTGTTCTCTTGTGGAAGTCTCAGGGACATGAAAGACCTCCCACGAAGGACCCACACCGACTACTTGTGACACCTGGAGAGTGGTGCCCTCATAAGTGCGCACATCATCTGCTGACAATTCTCCCTCTCAGCTGTTATCATTGGGAACCCTGAGATGGGGTCCCGTGCCCCTGTTGTCTTTGTTGCAGTGGTATGCCAGTACTCCCCTAGTTCGCTTGCATCAACATCCAAGGACATTAGGGTTTCCGGGGGCAGGAATGAGCCTGGGGAGAAGCCCAACACACGCCTCCTCCCTGGGTAGAAATGACAGAATGCAACTTGCACCAACCCCCAGGCCCTGGTCCACCCTTCGAGTCATTTTCAGGCGGGCAGCAGAGCCCCACGTGCTCTGTCACTCACAAAAAAGGACAAAGAGTGTCAAACTTGAAAAGACCATAACTGGGGCACCACAGGGCTGATGATTTGGATTATCTCAAGCTCATTTTACTCCTGGTGGTGAGCTCAAGCCACCAGAAGTAGTACCAGTTGGCTTCTGGTCTCCAAAGTGGTGGTCTTTGCAGGGAGCTGGTTCCATAGGCTTCCTGCACCCGCTCTCCTTCTGATCTTTGTCACTGGGTGCAGAAGTCGAGATTTGTTCCCCAACTGGTCCTCAGGAGGGGTAAGAGGGACAGCCTCACTGGCCCTTGGAGAGGCCCACTGGTCTTGGGGTCAAAAGCAGAAGAGACAGTCCTTTTGGGTATCATGGGGTTTCTCCTTCCAGTTATCCATGACTGCTGCCGCCGTCACAGCTCCGGTGAAAACGCACACATTTTAACATTTGATAAATGCATTTTCAGTAGAGTCCTGAAGCTATTTTGATCTTCTAAAATTTCTTTGAAGATGAGGCTAGCACTGTACATTACATTCAAATTATATATGTACAACATTCTTTGAGTCCCTGCCAAGCATCATCTCAGGGACAGCGAACACTCTCCGCAGGTGACTGATTTTCTCAAGAAGGAGCATATGGAGCGGCAGATGAGACCTGCGTCACCCACGACGTGCCATGCCAGAATTCTACATTCCAAAACAGAAAACCATCACAGAAGGCAACACATATTTCATATTTTCATCCTCTCTTGACACATCAGTGCTGAAGCTGCACAGCCAGGACTGTAATTTTCGCCTTCAGATAACAAAGAGTCCCACGGACTGGCGAGCTGAAAATTGGCTGGTCCTCACGCGCATGCCGGATCCTGCAGCCGCGGAAGGCAGGAGAGTCTCTGAATGAAGAAAATATTTAACCCAAAATATACTTTCACCTGTGGAGAAACATGGCAGCACATTCTGAACGCTCATGGGTGTGATGACTAAAAACTAAAAGTTTCAGGGACATTTGGTGGTAGAACACAGCGGCAGCTCTCTCCTGGAGAACTTGCAGTGATCATGCAATTATATCTGCACAGGGTGAAAATACCAAGTTCGTTTCTCACCATACAAGTGGGAATGTGCCACAGGGTGCTTCTGAGGATGAAGTGGAAAGAATAGGCCTAGTTAAACTCAGCGAAGTAAAGGAATTTAGCTCCAATCAATGCAAACGAAATGAAAGAAATCAGTGCATTGTCTCCGCCCAAAACAGACAACGAGAGGCGGTAGAATTCTTGTAAAGTGAGAAAATGAACAGAGGATAAAGGGCTAAAACCGCGCAGAGATATATTTAAGTAGAATTATGAAAGCGTACACTTATAGATAGATGTCTTTAGAGCTATTGCTTTAAGACCACGTTGACTCACATTTATTTTTTGAACCCACCACAGTTCCCCACACCCTACACCTGATCTCTGAACAACTTGTAAAACGTGTTTTTTTATGTTTTTACCCTATTGACTAACCTGTCTGTCCCCTTGTACTATACCCTTCCAGCTTCCAGATGAAGGTAAGGCCATCTGCTATTCACAACATGCATACTATAGTTTGTAAGTTTATAATATAGTTTATAATCCGTGCAGAGTAACCTCAAGGCTATTGAACCAAGCTAAAGAGTGCTTTGGCTGAATCCACCAGCGTGGCTTACTGCTGTGTTTCCGCTGCACTGACAACTGCATCCTGCCCACCCCTACATCATTACTGCCCGTCCAGCTCAGTACAAGAGCCCTCCCTGCCACATAACCTCCCCCTCCAGCCCCTATTCATTGCACCCCTGTCTCCCTTCATGGAAGAGCTTTATGACTAGGTTTGCCCTCCATAGGTCCACATGGATACAATGTTTGATTTTGTCACTGGATGATGCACTACGGGTCAGCCCTGGTTTGACACTCAAATGCAACATTCTGAGTTATCTCACTAGTTAACAAGCATTTGCAATGCAACGGGTCGCGCATTACGTCGAGTTAGAGCTATTAGGGTTCTAGACTCCTAACCGGACTTTTCTTGCCACATTAAATGGAGAAAAAAAATGAGCAAGATCACGCTGCGAAGTAAAGAGAAAAAGTAGTCCAGAAATGATAAGAAAAAACATGAAGCCTTGTATGTTTCCAGTAGTTTACCGGTGCTCTCGAGGAGGGCTAAGCACCGGAAAAGGCATGACGTATGCATGCTTTTCACAAATGAAAACAAGCAGATTTTAAAAGGCAAGCCCACAAACCAATTAAAGTGATTGACGTAACATGGGTGTGGTCATAAAATCCCCCTGAAGAGACATTAGAAGAGGGACGGAGCGCTTTGCGCTCACCCCTAAAAAGACGGTATTCTCTCTTACTTTGCAATGGATTCCCTGTTAGGAAATGCTGTATTTGTACTAAGCCTTTCTTTATCTGATTTCCATTTCGAAGTCTCAAAAATGAAGTCATCTGACCCCTCCCACATTTCCTTACTCACTCCTCACGTGAGCTGTCACCCCTTTTAACTGATCTAACAGATATGTGTCAAGGTACGGATGTGTTCTAAGTGGACTGCATAGTCTTGTCGAATGTTTCACACTGATTATGCTGTATCAAAAAGGTAACTCTATGTGATATCCTGGTAGACAACTGCTATTAGGTAACATTGTAATAGTATGTGTTAGACCTGACAGCCTTTGGTGTGGTCTTCCCCCAAACATCTTGCCTTCTCCCCGCGTTTGCTGAAATTTGTTTTTTGTTGGCTTTAGAATTCTGTAACACAAGAACAGGCCTGGCGTGCATGCTTTCTATCACATAGCATAGAACAACCTTCCACAGAACATTAGATCCTCCTCTCGAGCTCTGTAAGATGCTGCAGACCTGGCTCTTCGAGTAACCACCCCCTGGAGAGACACAGCTTACCTATCTGCAAGCGCCTGGATACCCTTGTGGCTGATTAGCCTGCTATACAAACATGCATAACATAATATAACCAGTGCTAAAGTGCTTGTGCTCACTCCTTTAAATATGGTGGAACTGGATTACAACCAAGTGGCACATTTAATCTACTTACAAGTCCCTAGTAAATTGGTACTACATGTATCCAAGGCATGTAAATGAAATGCTACTAGTGGGCCTGCAGCAATTATTGTGCCACCCACATAAGTAGTGCTTTAAAATATGTCTCAGCGTGCCATTGCAGCCTGTGAGCACTTCTAAACTGCCATATCGACATGGCAAAAGAAACCTTTTTTTCAAGCCTAATCCTCCCTCATTAATACATATGTAACTCCTACTAACGTAGGCACTGGACAGTCCATAGGGCAGGGTGCATTGTAAATAAAAGGTACAACGTGTTTTTAAGTTTTACCTCTCCTGGTAGTGAAAAACTCCCACATTTGTTTTTCACTACTGTGAGACCTATCTCTCTTCTATGAAGGATAACATTGAGTTACCTCATTACATTTAATACATGTTAATTTGTGATTGGGAGCTGGTAGAAATGGCATGTCTGGTCTCAAAGGAATTGTAATTTAAAATGATCTATAATGGCAAAGTCGGATTTTAAATCACAATTCTGAATACCACTTTTAAAAGTTGGCATATTCTTATCCTAACTATTTGGTGGCTGTAGCCTGTGTCCTGGGTCACATGACTGTGAATCGTTGGCAGGATAGACAAACTTGTTATGATGAGAGGAGCAGAGCTGTTCCCTGCCCCACTTACATTTCAAAGGGCTGCCTCCAGCACACTCACAAAGGAATATGACACCAGTCTATTGTCACACAGAACCAGATGTGGGTAGTCTAGATGTTTCCACTACTTCTAAGGCTAGCACCAGGTATAAATATTGGACCATCAGACCACCTCTTCAGTACACTCCTGATCCTGCAGAGGAATCCCAGAAAGACTGCCTTGTACTCCAGAGGACTGCCCTGCTGCTTAAGGCCTGCTTTGTAGGACTGCTCTGCTGCTACCAGAGAACTGCCTTGCTGTTGAAAGCCTGTCGTGCTGCTTGATTCCAGGACTACCAGAGTGACTCCAAGGGCAAGTTGGCTGGCATCCTGTGTGAGATAAAGGGACATAACAAGCTCCAGAGACCTTCAACACTGCACCTGGCCTCTGCCTGGAGTGAGTCCTGATGCCCCACGTGGTGCCCAAGCAACCGTGGGCCCTTGGAAGTGGTGCCAAATGTGCTTGTCCAGCTAAAACCTCACACATTTTCATCAAAAAGGGGCCTGAGACCAGGACCTACCTACTTGCCAATCAACCCAAGGGGCATCGGCAATCGGCCTGATGCAGCTGTAGCTCCTGCCACGTTCTTCCCCAAAGCAGCAAATTCTGCTCAGTCGAACTGCCCGGAAAGGATATCTAGCCTTGTGGAGTCCTCGCCGGCTACAGCCTGCAACTTCATCCCGCTGGAGATCTTCAACTTCCAATAAAGCAAGTAAGTCCAAAGGTACTAATCTTCACGCAACTACGTCCAGCGGCTCCTTGATTTTCAACATCTCCCTTACAGACACCGCCAGCTGCCTTTCCCTGCTGAACTTTATCTTCTCAGGAATTATTTCTTTGAAATTTCTTCTAAGTCCAAAGGTAATGCAAAACCGGGAACAGTCCACCTTTTGTAGCCTACTCACCCCCATCATGGTCGACTTTAACTTTTGACTTTGCCCTTCCTCGCGCGAACAGCTACTCTATTCATTTTATTTATTAAACATTTCTCTATTTTTCTAAACTGATGTGGGATTTTTCTTGTTTTGTGTTTTCACTTTACTACTGTTTTTGTGCTGCATAAATACTTAACACAGTGCCTGTACGTTAAACCTGATTACTTTGTGCCAAACTACCAGAGGGTTAAGCACAGGTTACTTTAGTGACTTTTGTGGTTCACTCTAACAAGGATTGTGATTGATTCTTGAGGGGAAACATCCTTTACAATGCAGCAATTACCACACAATGCCTTTGCCATGCATCATTTACCACTCAATGCATTTAGCATGCATTGCCTTTCCCGCTCAGGTCTTTAGCATGCATATGCCTCTATCATGCATGCCTTTACAATTACATGGTAAGTATATATCAGGTAAGTGTGTAAGTGTATAAGTGTATCTTTTAAGACAGGCTACAGTGAAAAATTGCTGAATGGAATTAAATCAAATTTGGCAGGAAGCTAGATCTTGGTCCACAGATTGTGCTTTTTGTGAGTTGGTGTAAATCCATTCAGGAGTTTTTGAGAAATTAAGGACAAAAATAATTGTATACCTGGACAGTTGGATCCATGAAAGTCTGTAGAGACTCACTGGAATGCTGGTTTAAAAACAGATTGTCCTGATTGGCCCAGGAAGCTTTATTTTCTCTGGCCATCTCATTCCTGCGGGAGTCAGATTCCCATATGATCGAGTGCTCCAATTGGCTGCTAGCAACATGAGCAAAATGTTGCTGCAGCCAAACCAGAACTAGAGGACGTAGTCCCCTGTCTTGAATTTAGATAAAAAATAATATAAGGGGGCAGGGTAGGGATACCCTGACCCCCTAGGACTCATGTGGGGGACCTAGAGGGATCCGCCTGGGGCCAAAATGAAAAACAAAATGGCAAACTCTTGCCGAATCAAAAAGAAAAAAAAAATGGCAGTTGGGCCGCATTTACTAACTACATGCCTCGGGAAGCCCACCCCCAGTGCTGTATTCATAAAAGGGAGGGGGCTGCATTGTTCCTCTCCCCAAGCCTCCAGAGGCCCCTGGGACCCACCCCCAGGGCCTAAGATATTGTTTATGGGGAGGGGGGATGTGCAGCTCCAATCTCAAGCCTGTAGAGGACCCGAGGAGTTCACCCCCAGGGCTGATGTTTCTTTATATGGGGAGAGGGAGAGGGAGAGGACTCACGACTCCCCTCCCTGAGCCTTCAAAGGCCAGGGAGAACCCACCACTGGGGCTAAATTTTACAAAATGGAGAGGGGCCACACAGGCCCTGAGCTTTAAAAGGCCCTGGAGAGCCCACCATGGAGCCAGACTTTAACAAAAAGGAGAGAGGGACCCTTTGTCAAGCCTCTAAAGGCCCCATGCAGGCCAACCCCAGAGCCGATTAGGCTCAGTTGCTATGTCCCAGGGAGTCCATCCCCAGGACATAGCAGTTTTCTTGCACGCAGCAGCGAGGGCAGAGAAACATGTGTTTGCTCTCACTTGTGGGAGCATTTTCAAATCTCCTGCCAAGCGGGAGCAAATACCAAGTCTGCTTCTAGCAAGCGGTAGCTTAAAAAATGCTCCCACCCACTGGAAGCAGACTTTTGATCAGTTTCCCTGCTCACACTGATGCGGGCAGGGAAACAAATCAAAATATTGCTCCTGCCCAGATGGAGCAGCATTAGGACCTGCGTACTGCGGGCTGGAGAAATGCTGACTCCCTCTGTACTGTATGTGGGGTGCCAGTTGGGCCTTTGGGGGCCTTTAGGCTTCCCCTGTAGCCCCACAACAATTTTGTGGGTGCCCTGAAGGGGCACCAGGGCACCCACCTTTAATAGTAGAGGGACCAGGGGACTGGGATCCCCGGGGCCCAAATTTGCCCAGGCAGGGGGGTCACATGTCCCCTCCTCCAAAAAATTATTCCGGTACTGGGGGATATAGTCCCCAAACTCGAAATCAGCCCAGGGAGGGGGGCCATGTGTACCCCTCACCCTAAAATGATGTTGGGCCCCAGGAGATGGGGTCCCCGGGGTTAAAATCAGCGCCTCGCAACGCGCTGCTTAAGACCTCACATATGACATCACTCATGACGTGTTCTATGACATCATTTATGGCATCACTGATTACATCTCGAATTACATAATTGATAACATCACTGATTACATGACTTATTACATCATCCAAGCTTCCTTTATGCACATTGCTCTTTAAACAGGCATACCATTAGAGCTAGCTAGGAAAGTAAGTGCAAAATAGCTCATCGATAAAGCTAACTTATGTTATTTGCAACATTGACCCTATACTATACGCTGCATGGGTAGCTGAGTTCATGTTGACTATGAACCACAGATGAAAGGGTACCTTATCCTGTACAAGGTATGGTGTTCAATTTTTATACAACTGTTCGGGGAAAACCAAGTTCTTCAGATACTCAAGCCCTGTTAGATAACTACTTCCCTACTATGGACACTCTTTATTGTATCAAATCTCTGACAGTCACTGAACATGCATTGAGAAATGAAGTTGAGATGATTAGACAAAGTGGGTACTTTTAATTGTGTTTACTCTAAGGATACAGTTTACTCTGAACCACACTGTTTGCAGACAGTGGAACTCTTGTGACAAATACACCACAGAGTCTTAAAAAGAATCTACTAAGCACAGTGTAGACTCTATGCAAAAATTGTTCAAGGAGTATTCACTTAAAATAACCAAGGTGTGAAGGTGATAAAGATCTTACTAGCTGCAGCATTCATACTGTGGTGAAATCTTTACAGCTAGCCTACCTTCAGAAGTAAAACAAGCACATATACATAGGTAAGTACTTGATGAACACAGTCTTTTATATCAAGTAGAAATTGTCATGCTGAAACGATCCTATCTAATACCTCAAGGCTGCTTACAATACTTAGGGGGTCATTACGACCCCGGCGGTCGGCGATAATGTGGCAGTAAGTACCACCAACAGGCTTACGGTACTTACCGCCACAATATGACATTGCCAAGTTGGCTGAAGCCAACCTGCCAATGTACCACTCCGACCGCCACAGCGGTAACTGCTGCCGGACTGGAGATATCCATCTCCAGCCTGGCGGTGGCCATTGTTCCACCTGCAGGATTATGACCCCTCCTACCGCCATGGTTTTCGTGGCGTTCGTAACGCCACAAAAACCATGGCAGTAGGCCATATCAGTGACAGGGAATTCCTTCCCTGTCACTGACGGGGGTCTCCCCCCCACCTCTCCAGTTACCCCTCACCCCCATCTCTCCAGTGACCCACCCAGCCCACCCTGCATCCACACCCCTTCACACTCACACACACGCATACACACACTCATTCACACATACATACACGCATTCATACATCCAATCACACACACATCCACACACACTTCCAACCATACACGCAGACACGCATTCACATTTCACAATGTACACGCATTCACAGGTCTGTACATGCACACATGCATTCAACACTCAACACACACCTGCATTCACGCACACACATACATTCACACACACACACATAAAACACCCCCCTCCCCTGTCGGAGACCCAACTTACCTGGATCCAGGGGGTCCTCCGACAGGATACGGGACGAGGCGCTGCTACCGCCAGCAGCGCCCACCAGCAGAACACCGCCAGGCCATATTATTTATCATAATACGGCTGGCGGGGGGCTACTGTTCTGGTGGTGGTGGTGGTAGCAGAGCTACCTTACCGCCATCCGCCGCTATGGCCACAGCCGGATTTCCGCCTTTCTTGTGGTGGAAATCCGGCTGTGGTCATAATATGGCAGACGGCTGGTAGCCACGGCAAAGGTCTTTTGGCGGCCGTCGCCACAGCAGTAGGCGGTTTTTACCTCCAATGTTATAATGAGGGCCTTAGTATGTAGTATGAAGAATCTTTGCACTGTTGAAAAAATTTTCTGCAGTACCAAAAAACGGTGGAACATAATAAACACAAGTCAACTTTAACCTACATACAGACTTAAGGCCTGATTTAAAACTTGGCAGATGGAATACTCTGTCACGAATGTGACAGATATCCCTGCCGCCGTATAACAATCTCTATAGGCTATAATGGAATCGTAATACGGTGGATGGGATATCCATCATGTTTGTGACGGAGTATTCCCCTCCACCAAGTGCTAAATCTGGCCCATACTCTTCAATACAAAGATTTATAACGTGTTCAATACCTCTACACACGTATGCTGCATTAGTAGCACATGCATTTTGTAAACACCTATGTCGATCAGCTGGACACACACTGTACAATACTAGTTTATGGAGTAGTGTGTACAAAAGAAGCTTGGATGATGTCATCACTGAGGCCATCAATTATGTCATTTGAGATGTCATCAGTGATGTCATAAATGATGTCATAGAACATGTAATGGGTGATGTAATTTGTGGGGTCATAAGCAGTGCATGGAGTAGGCACAAGTTATAAATAGCTCTGCTAACTATAACTTGAGAATATTTGTGGTTTGAGTTCAAAATGTCAATGTTGCCACTGACATATTCACCTAACTATAAAGCTACTTTAACCTTTGTTTTTTTCAGTGAATTTCTAAAGCTTTTTTTAAACAGAAACAGATCTTTTTATCACAACCAACTATAATGTTACTTCAACCTTTGTTTTTTTTCAGTGAATGTCTAGGGTTTTTTAATGTAAAGTAACATTTTATTACCATAGGTAAAGCCAGTGGTATAGCCAAACTCCCACCTGCGGCCAGGCCCTGCAGCTAGCCCACTCAGAGCCAGCCAACCCTCACGCCTGCAGATAGCCAACCCTGAGCTGCGCAAGGCCTCTTGTCTAACGTGGCACGGGGCTGCACTGCGAGCAGCCACCCAAAGGCAGCAAAACCCACACCATGCATGGCCTTTGGTTAGCCTCAGGGCCTGTCTTGCAGCCATTCCCTACTTTCAACTCTCCGCAGGCAGTCAACCTCATGCTGCACACAGCCTTTAGCCATCTACAGTGGGGGGTTGACCATCAATCAAACATTCATAGAGTTTGGCAAATCACCTGTGAGGGTCTCGAGGTGCTGGAGCTGTATGCTGCTGCGTGGAGGAATGATCATTTGAACAATCAGGTCTTTTATTCTCTTCTGAATAGCTGGAGTGACGCTGTGGTCCTGAGGTGCAGAGGGAGATTGTTCCAAGCCTTGGTAGCCAGGTGCGAGAAAAAGCATTCTCCGCAGCTGGCTCAACGGATCCGCGGGGTGTCTGCAAAGGAAAGGGAAGCTGATTGGAGGTGTCTGATTGGTTAGTGGATGGTCAGGTGTTTGTTGATGTATGCTGGTCCTTCACTGTGCAGGGCCTTGTAGGTGTGGGTCAGCATCTTAAACTGGCATCTCTTATGAATTGGGAGCCAGTGTAGTTTTTTGAGATAGGGTGTGATGTGGGACTTTCTAGGGAAGTCGAAGACGAGTCTTGTCGCTGAGTTCTATATTGTCTGGAATCTCTTCAGGAGGCATGCTGTGATTCCCACATAGAGCATGTTTCCTTAGTCCAGTCTGCTGGTGATGAGAGCCTGTGTGACAGTCCTTCTGGTGTCTGCTGGGAGTCACCTGAAGATCTGGCGGATCATGCAAAGAGTATGGAAGCAGGTGGACGATACTGCGTCAACTTGTTTCTTCAGGAATAGTTTGATATCCAGGATGATGCAGAGGTTGCTGGCGTGGTCTGTTGGGGTGAGGGTGTGCCAAGTTCTGGGAGCCACAATTTGTCAGTCCATGGCGAGGTGTTGTTCCCATAAATGAGGACTTCTGTTTATTGGGGGTTGCGTTTGTCCTTCATCCAGTCTGCTGCATTCATCATGCATCTGTGGAAGTTAGCTTTTGTGGTGGAGGGATCTTCAGACAGTGAGAGGATGAGCTGTGTGTCGCTGGCATAGAAGATGATGTTTAGTACATGTGATCTGACAGTGACAGCCAGGGAGGTCATGTAGATATTGAAGAGAGTCAGGCTGAGGAACAATCCTTGGGGGACTCAACAGAGGATCTTCTTGTGCTCTGAGGTGAACGGTGGGAGACTGATTCTTTGGGTTCTGCCAATGAGGTATTGAGTTAATTTCCTCGAATCCCGATATGGTGGAGTCTGTTGATCAGGATGTGGTCGGAGATGGAGTCTAATGCGGCGGACGGGTCCAGGAGGATGAGGGCTGCTCTCTCCCCACAGTCAAGGAGGCTCTGATGTCAGCTCTGGATGCAATCAGTGATGTCTCAGTGCTGTGATTAGCTCGAAATCCAGAATGGGAGGGGTCCAGGAGGTTGTGGTCTTCTAGATGTTGGGTGAGATGCTGGTTGATCACTTCCTCAAAGACTTTTGCTGGATAGGAGAGCAGAGAGATGGGCCAGTAGTTCTTCAATTTGGCTGGGTCAGAGGATTTTTTTTTAGGAGGGGCCTCACTTCTGCGTGTTTCCATATCTCCCTGAAGGAGGCCATGGTAATGGAGGTACTCAGGACCTTTCAGAGCTCTTTGCCAATTGTCTTGCTTCCAGGGTTGAAGATGAAGTGGGGGCAAGAGTCTGTGGATGCTCCCGAGTGTACAGAGCTCATGAGGGAGATAGTGTCTTGCATGGAGAGGAGTTCCCAGTGAGTGAGAAGGTGTTTGGGTTCTGGTTGGTGCATGTGAGTTAGTTGATGATGTCTGTGGCGGAGAGTTGGCATTCAAAGTTTTCATAGAAGCTGAGATCTTTTAGTGGAAGAAATCTGCAAGGTTGTCGCACAGAGTCTGGGAGGGAGTCATTTTCGGTGGTTTCAGGATTGGTGAACTCCTTTATGATGGCGAAGAGTAGAGGGAGGGAAGGAGGGAGAAAGCAGTGAAAATGAGGCAGAAAGAAGGAGGAAGCACTGGGAAAGACAGGGGGAGAGGAGGAGAAGGTAGTGAGAATGAGGCAGCAAACAGGAGAGAGTGATGCAGCAGCAGGGTAGAGCTGGTCTAGGACCTGTCCATAGGGCTTGTCCACCTCCAGGCCCTGTAGCCAAAATCCAGCAGGCTATCATCCCAACATCTTGCACGGCCTTTGGCAGGTGCATCATAGAGTTGGCCTTCGAGCCCCTAGGACCCCCTCCCCTGGGACCAAAATATATAAACAAGAAGGGGAGGTCGGCATGCAGAGCCCCCCATGACCCCTAATTGACCCAAGGGACCCAGTCCCAGTGCTTTTAACCTTGCATATTAAATCACATATGATATACTCAGTGACTACATTTATAACATCCCTAATCACATCTAAAAAGCCATCATTGTGGACAATACTGTGCATGGCGGGGGCACGAGTTACAGTTACTCCAGAGCACAAGTTATAGTTACTTGAGATAACTATAACTGGTGAATTTCAGTGGTTTTGTTAGTTTCAAATTGTATGTTTTACATGACATTTTCACATAACCATAACATCCCTTAACCTTTGCTAGTTTTCAGTGAATTTTGTAAGTTTTTGTTTTTAACATAAACTTAGATATGTTTACAATGCATAGCCATAACATTACTTTAAGCTTTGCTTTTTTCAGTGAATTATAGTGTGTTTTATTAGCATAAAGTCAGATTTCCATCACAATGCAGTTTGTGTGGGTGGGTTGGGGGGGGGTTGGATGCAGGCCCTGGCCTGGCATTGTCTATTGTGTTGTCCTATAAAGTTTGCTGCCCCTTTCTCCTTGTCCTCCATTGCCCAAGTCCATGCCCCTGCCTTCTTATTCCAGTCTTGTTTGGCCATTATTATGCCACTGCCCTTTCCACCTGCCCTGCACAGTTAGCTTACTGCCTGTACCTACTTCCACCCTGCCCTCCTTTGTTCGAGTCCATGCACCTGCCTCCTCCCTCTCTGCGTGGTCTGAAGTGCTGCCACTGCCATCTAGTTAGCTTGCTGTCCCTGCCCAAGTCTATTCCCCTGTCACTGCCATTCTGCTTAGTCTCTATGCTCAGCTCATTGACCCTACCCTGCTTACCCCTACCCTCAGATGTCTGTGTGCATGCTCCTGCTCCCTCCCTTTTGTCGACCATGCTCCATTAAGCTGCAATTGCCAAGCATGGTCAGCGGGCTGCCGTCTGTCCCTCCACACTCCACCCTGCCTTCCATTGTCCGAGTTCCATGCCCTTATACCATCTGTCCTTCCCTTCATAGTCCAATTTCCTGCCACTCCCTTCTGCCCTGCATGCACCATTGTATTGCAACTGCTCCTCCTGCCTGCCCTGCGTGGTCTCTTATGAAGCCCCTACCCCCTTACCATGTCCTCTGTTGTCTGTGTCCAGCCCCTATCCATCCTCTTGCCCACCATAGTCTTTGTGATGCCACTACCCCTCCCACCTACCATGCAAGGTCTTTTGTTCTGCCACTGTCCCGCCCACCTGCCTTGCGTGGTCAGCTTGCTGGTCCAGACTCCCTCTCACCTTCCCTCCATTGTCTGCATGCATGCCCTTATAGGCTCCGAGTTGTCATCGGCGGTGTGTTGTGCTTCTAGTGCCCATCCTGCTTGCCCTGCATGGTCAGCTTGCTAGTCCGCCCGGCCCTCTTGCCCATTGTCCTCTGTTGTCCACATGCAGGCCCTATTCCCTCCCTCTTGCTTCCATGGACCGTTGCCGTGCCCCTGCCCCCTTCCTTCTGCCCTCCATGGTCCGTTTTACTGCAACTGCCCCTACTGCCTACCCTGTACAATCAGCTTGCTGCCTTTGCCTCCTCCCCCACACTCTGTTGGACGTGCGCATGGTCCTTTCCCCTACCTATTGCGTTTCATGGTCTATGGTGATGCACTATCCTCCTGCTTGCCCATTGTGGTGTATTGTGCTACCACAACCCCTGGTACTTTCTCTGTAAGGTCCTGCCACCTCCGTTCTGCCCTATATTGTCCGAGTCCATGTCCCTACCCATTCTCAGTGCTTTGATGCTACGGCCGGAATGCGCTTTACAAATACAAATACATACATATATACATACATCCTGCCCTTCATGGTCCATTCTTCCATACGTGCCAACAGAAAGTCAGGGGAATTCATTCTCCCCATGGACTTACACTGAAATAGAGAAGATTATAGGTGGGATACAGCTAAAATAAAGCCCTTTTGGGCTTAACATAATCAGGAGTCTCCAGTCTGAATCCAGGCTCAACATCCTGTGATTCTGGGCAAATTACTTAGGGCCTGGTTTAGATCTTGGTGGTATTACTACCAAGCTGTGTCGGCGGCAGTCCTGAAAAGACCATCAAGCCGACGGTGTTCTGCCCGCCATATTTAGATGTTACAGATTTGCAAGAAGAGGACTGGTGATGGATTGCTGACGGAGGGAGATGGAGGCGGGACCCAATGGACATCGTACAATGGCAGGGACTGTGGAATTACGGCAAGTGACACACACTAAACCTTAGCCTTGGGGGCGCAGGACTCCATCCCAGGGGCCCAGGGATCTGGCAGGAGGCAGCCACTACTAAACCTGTCTGCACCCTTGAGTGGACAGACAGAACAAAGAATTGCCAGCTCCTGCAGCCACATGCAGGACTGCAGGACATGTAGGGAACCGG
This sequence comes from Pleurodeles waltl, assembly GCF_031143425.1. Lineage (NCBI taxonomy): Eukaryota > Metazoa > Chordata > Amphibia > Caudata > Salamandridae > Pleurodeles > Pleurodeles waltl. The sequence goes on from NC_090438.1 coordinate 83,678,892, forward strand.
CAGGGGCAGGCAGGGGTTGGCTCCCGTTCTATTCTCCAATGACAGTCAACTCTGGGGTGCCCGGGTGGGACCAGGCACCCCTCTCTCCCAAAATAAAAAGGAGAAACACGGCACGAGGCTGCCTTTCAAAGAATCAAAATGAAGGGAAAACCTCAGCCGACTCTCCCTGTGAGAACCAATACTACAATTTTCACTGCACTCTGGAAACTTGCCCCATATTGCTTTGCGGAGCATTCCTTTTACAAAACATTTTTTTACCATAACTCAACCTGTGGGGATGATGGGACCACCACCAAAACATTCAGCACAATGTGCTCTTTATCCCCAGGTCATCTTCTGGGTTCCCACTCTAGGTTGGGAAGGACCTCAAAATCATAACCTTCTCTGCTTTTACATTCATTTTCAAGCTTTCTCACTGCCAGGAGTGGTTCATTCTCTAGCTGCCTTGTGTATGGTAACATTTTAGAAGTTGTGGATGGCCTAAAAATGTGTAATGCACTATGTTCTCTAGGTATTGTATGGTTATACTGTAATGTTTTATTTCATGTGGTTATGTCCCCTAGAGGCTGAATGTATGGCTATACTGCAATGCTTTTCCCCATGCTGGTTTACGGTAATGCCCTCTAGAGGTTATTCCGATCAATACAGTTCCATGTCTGATATTTAAAAGAATGCACAAGCACGAAGTTAATTCTTGATAAATGTTTATTGGATATGCATAAAAACGTACTTAATTCCTGATAAATGTTTATTGGGCTTTAATGATACTTGCATATGTTTTATTGATTTAGCCTCATTGCAATTATGACAATGATTCATGTTAAAGTAATAGAGTTATTACACAATGACTATTGAAGCTCACTTTATATGTTTGGGTGACTCCTCTAGGGGGTCACCAGTGAATACTCAATGTCATTATGGTATGTTCCAACTGCCAATGTATATTTGTAAATTACTACATGGTATTTAGTAGTGTGCGCATAATAAATGTACTTCTCCTTTTGCTAAAGAAAAAGTACTGACTGGAAATCATTTATTGAGTGCTATTATTGCATGCCAGTGATTGATGATTCCTAGCCCACACGACCTCCCTTGATCAGGCCTTAGACTGCTCAGCCCCGCTACCCTGTGAGAGTCAAGCACTACAATGGGGTGTTTGGTTCCCACTGAGTACAATTTCTTGTGCTGACCACACAACCAATAGCCCAATTTCCAAAACCTTTTATTCAGGTGGTAAAAATGTAATTCTTCCTCACCAACTGTATCCTTATAGAATGTGTTTTTTAACAAAACAACAAAGTTTGAAAACACAAACATAATAAAATAGTCTTGTAAATCTGAGTGTCTACAAAAGCCACTTTTTATGGTTGGTCATCTTCTCATCAGTACTTAGCTATGGAGGTAGGGATACATCTCTTCCAGATGTGTGTCACATGTTCACCTGGTACAGTATCCATCTGGCACAGATGTGGCACTGAGGCTAGAGCTGTCTTCACTTTCAGATGGCAGCAAAATGTTGGAGACAGACAGGTTCCATGTCTGTATGTTTTTCAGAGCTGTGGTCACTTGGACCAGCCCACGTACAACATCTTGAGAGCAGTGCCTCATGTCATTTTGGATATTGACAGTTCTCCTGGCAATAGTGGTTGTGGCTATGACAAATCGATTTATAGATTAAGTGAAAGCATCATAGCATGCCTTGTGCTGCTCGTGTCTGTTTCTTTGCAAACCTTGCTCTTTCTCCATAGCAGCAAACCAATGGTATTGTCCTTTCTGCCACATCAGCACTGACCTTGACAAGCTTTGCAGATGCCTATTAACAGTTTTTATCTGTTTGGCTTGCAGGTTCTGTACTGTGATGATGGATTTCTCCATGCTACAAAACTGTGTGCCATGTCATCCATAGATTTGTCATTGTGGACTGCTGGTTGTTGGACTCTACGGTGTCTGTGTGTCCTGCGCACAGATAAAGTTGTGGTCCTGATTTGTAATAGCTCAACATCACCTTCCTCAAAGTCTGGTCGTAGTAGCACGTTTGCTCTCATACTAGTTGAGTAGGAATAATGGGCGTAGGAGTAGCAATTGTGCTGTCCCCCATTTCCACTTGTGTAACAATTGCTTTGTCAGCCTCTTTGGTTTCAGATATATCCTGTGTGTGTGGAAATGTATGTTTATAGTTATTGGAAATAAATGGTTAACAATTTGTGTAATATTGTTGAAAATGTGATTTATGTGCTTGTTACATGGAGATTATGTATAGATATGTGTAGTTTTATTATCAGCATACAGTACACCATGTAACCAAAGATTTCCTACAACTCCCATAATGCATTGCCAAAGTACAGCAAACATCTCCATGGAGTTTTGTTATGTATGATGTTGTTCTTGAGGACTTACAAACAATATGTTATGGTAGAAAATAATAGGAAAATGACTTACCTTGGCTAGAGACTGCAAGATTGGAGGTGTCAATATCTGACACTCCCACCACACTTTCAGTTTCAAGTGTCCCCTTACTCAGTTATTACATTGGAGTGGGAGGAGGATGTTTGGGAGGTCCACCACCTGTGCCAAGTGCCACAGCCACCCTGCTGGCCACATTCTCTGTGGTGCAGTATCTTAGGTCATATCAGCGCTTCCTAATCTCTGGTATGGTTCTTTGGGTGACATCAATTGCGTTCACTTTCTCTAGGCTGCTGCTATATTTTGTTTACTGTGCGCCCAGAACAGAAAATGATGTTTTCCCAAAAAGCTTGTCCATGTGTACCACACATTCTTCTGTTAACTGTTCCAACTCCTTCTCAGAAAATTATACTTTGCCCTCTCTGCTTTCAGGGTCCTTGTCCCCATCTTCCATGGTCATTCTGCTCTTCAGATATTAGAATTCAACGGACAGAAGTCAGACATGAGCACTCTTTCCTCCCAGCACCTTCCTAGGCTTCTGAGTTGTGCCCACATCGTCTATTTCTAAACTTCCTGGGTCTTACATCATCATTCTGCATCTAGATTTAGATTTTGAGAATTCTGATTTGATAATCATATCTGGGCAATTTCCAAATAGGAAATGTCCTATTTGCACATGGAAATTTGTAGAAATGGCTATTTTCCAGATAGCCATTTCTAATAAATTGCTGTTTAGAAATTGCAAACACTAACTTTTGTACATATGACCCTATGGCCAGATTAACAAGAAAATGTGACATTAGTACTGATGCAGCAGTTTTCTTGTGTTGCCCCTGCCCCACCTAATGACACCATAAGTGCGCTGTATTTATAACTATTAAGCCAATAGTGTCAGAATTTTTGACGCTATAGTGGTGCTTATGACGCTAGTGAAGCAAAGTGCATGGAGGCCCATAGGTTAATATGGGCACGTCATTTTAACGCCAGCTCTGAACAGGGATTAAAAATAATGCCAAAAATGGCACAGTGAAATCTTGTAGAATTGTGGGCCTCTTAATGCCCGAACGCCCCCCTTGCATACATTATGCCTGACACAGGCACAATGTGGTACAAAGGGTCACAAAGTGGTGCAATGCATGCATTGTGCCACTTTGTAAATATGGTGCGTTGAAAATTGCCTCCTTGAGCCACATTAGTGTTAGACATGTCAGCCTTTTGGACACTGTTTTTGCTGGTTTTAGGACTCTGCGCACTTTACCACTGCTAACCAGTGCTAAAGTGCATATGCTCTCTCCCTTAAAACATGGTGACATTGGTTTATACCCAATTGGCTTATTTAATCTACTTGTAGGTTCCCAGTAAAGTTTACTACATGTGCCTAGGACCTATAAATTAAATGCTACTTGTAGGCCTGCAGCACTGATTGTGCCACCCACCTAAGTAGCCCCTTAACCATGCCTCAGGCCGGCCATTGCAGTTTCACTGCCACTTCGACTTGGCATTTAGAAGTACTTGCCAAGCCTTAAACTCCCCTTTTTCTACACATGTCACCCCTAAGGTAGGCCCTAAGTAACCCAGGGCAGGGTGCTTTGTAGGTAAAAGGCAGGACATACACTTGTGTAGTTTACTTCTCCTGGTAGTGTGAAACTCCTAAATTCATTTTACACTGCTGGAAGGCCTGTTCCTTTCATAGGCTAACATTAGGGATACCCTCATATACTGTTTGAGTGGCAGCTTCGGATCTGAAAAGAGTAACAAGGTCATATTTAGTATGGCCAGAATGGTAATAAAAAATCCTGCTGACTGGTGAAGTTGGATTTAATATTAGTGTTTAAGAAATGCCACTTTTAGAAAGTGAGCATTTCTATGCGCTTAAATCCTTCTGTGCCTTACAATCCACATCTGTCTATGTTACTTGACAGCTCCCTTGTGCATTTCAATCGGACAACCCCAAACCGATTTCAATCGGGCAGTCACACTTGCACATATCTGCATACTGAATGGGTCTTCCTGGGCTGGGAGGGTGGAGGGCCTGACACTTACATGTCAAAGGACAGTGGCCTGCCCTCAAACAATGGACTGCCAAGACCCCTACTGGGAACCTGGCAGGCAGGATGGAACTGAAAGGGGAGCTGGTGCACTTCTAAGCCACTCTGAAGTCTCCCCCACTTCAAAGGCACATTTGGGTATTTAAACAGAGCCTCTGACCCTACCCCCTCAGACACTTCTGGACAAGATACAATTGGAGAAGAAACCCAGAACCAGAACCTGCAACCTGTGAAGAAGAACTGTCTGGCTGCCCAAAGGACTCACCTGACTGCTTTTCTGCAAAGGACTGCTGCCCTGCTATTGCCCTGCTGCCTTGCTGCCCTCTGGTTCTGTTGAGAAGTGCTCTCCAAGGGCTTGGATAGAGCTTGTCTCCTGTTCCATGAAGTCTCAGGACAAAAAAGACTTCATCATGCAAAGAACTCCTAGTGTGGTGAAAATTTGATGCACAGCCTGCAAGAAACGACGCACAGCCTGCATCGCGGTGAGAAGATCACCACACGCTGAACCAGACCAATACAGCCCGGCTCCCCGAGAGGACATCGACGCAGCACCAGCGTTGCAGCCGGAATTTCGATGCACAGCCCACTGGATTGACTCAGCGCCTGCTGTGTGACAGAAATTTCCACGCATTGGCCACCGGATCAATGCAGCCACTATGATTTAGTCCTGCACGCCTACGATTTCTCCACATAGTCCCCAGGATGTCCGAAAAGCCCACAACCTGAAGAGGATCCCTGTCTTTGCACTGGAAATCGACGCAAAGTCTGCCCTGCGTGAAAACCTATAGACGCATTGTCTGTGTGTGCTGGAAAAATCGATGCACACCTCCCCGTTTTCCATGCATCCCCTCCTCTGCGGTTCCTTGCAGAGAATTTGAGCGCAAACCAGGTACTTTGTGCTTGCAAAAGACATGTGTTGCTTTTTAAGAACTAAAAATTCCTTTTATCATTTTCTACAGTGATAATTCAAAGTGTACTTGATCGTTTTGACCTGCATTTAATCAGATAAATATTATATATTTTTCTAAACACTGTGTGGTGTATTTTTGTGGTGTTTTACTGGGTTATTGCATGATTTATTGCATAAATACTTTACACATTTCCTTCTAAGCCTGACTGCTCAGTACCAAGCTACCAGAGGGTGGGCACAGGATAATTTGGATTGTGTGTAACTTACCCTGACTAGAGTGAGGGTCCTTGCTTGGACAGGGGGTAACCTGGCTGCCAAACAAAGACCCCATTTCTAACAATTAGCATTAAAAAAATGACGCTGGTGTGATGCAAGGAGGAGCTAGGGCCTTGTAATTCTGGCCCTGGGTGTTTTGCACACTTCTGTCATTGGGCTATACCAGGGTTACGTTTGGATGATATTTGGGCAAAATGTGGGCTCTTTTTCCTCTGGTGGCCCTTCTTGATGTTGCTGGCCAGCCCACACAGTGAATGGAGCAATGTTGCTACAACGAGCAGGCCTGTCATCATTTCTTTTTTTCATTTGCGATGATCATTGTTTCAGGGTGGCGCTGTCTGGAACTGTGCAGACTTTGATGGAGGAGAAGTCAAGGAGGGTCAAGGGCCAAGGCAAGTGTTGATTGACCTTCCCTGCAGCCTGCTTCTGTTGCACCATGCAGGTGAGAGTCCCTGTGTGCTCAGTAATTTCATTAATGGCATGATAATGTTAATTATCTTGCCCTAAAGATCTTTTTTTCAGTAGTCAAAGAAACATGAAATGCAGCCTCTGTCTATTGTAAAGTGCGTATTCATGTCCTAGGACAAGCTTTGTGTTATGTAACTGATAAGGTAAAATATTTACTACTGACATGATATTAGATTAGATTCTACTGATTATCTTCGCTATAATCTCATCCTCTTAGATTTAAAGCAAATTGGTAAAATTTGGTGCTGAAAAGAGATAGTCATCCAGTGGCTCTATTGCATAGTGTGACACTGGAAAATCTGTGCTCAATCCCAGTGTACCTGCTTGATTAAATTGTAGGATCCTGGGCAAATACTTTTTTCATGGAGCCTCCTGTTTTTTGGTTCCTTGTCACAAACACGGGCGCAGGATGTACGCTTTAGAAAGACTCCCTTTGTGTTGAATTGATTATAGTGTTGTACTCTCTATAGCAAGGATCTACGTGATCCTTGACTTGTCTCTTAGGGGCACATTTATAGTCCCCTAGCGTCACCTTGCGCCACATTAACGTCATCATTTTTCATGTTAATGTGGCCCAACGAGGCCAAAATCCTAGCGCCGTACTTACAGAGTGGTGCAATGTATGCATTGCGCCACTCTGTAGCCCTCTGTGCTACATTATACCTGCTCCAAGCATAATGTATGCAAAGGGGGCGTTTACCCCTTAGGGGGGCTGAAAAAATGGCGCAAGGGAATCTATTAGATTTCCTTGAACCACTTTTTATGGCACTTTGAATGCCTGCTCAGAGCTATTTTGGCACTACTCCTGCAGAGTACATCAATAGCGTTGTTGTTTTTTCTAACAAGCGTCATGTAAGATAACACTATTGCCCCCTACCCTGCGCCATGGTGTGCCGTATTTTAAATATGGCGCACACATGGTGGCGGTAGGGGGGTGCTAAGGGGCACAGGGAAAGTGGCGCTAAATCTGCCCCTTAGTTCATTAACAGCATTTTTATCAGGGGCAGGAATGTTTCCCAGTCAATGTTTAAAAACGTTCATGTTTAATAAATAATCCTGAAGTGGTGGCATAATTTGATGTGCTAAAGAGAAATGAATCCACGTGTTAAAAATACACTTTTTCGAAAAGTCAAGGCAACTTATCATATTCTAACATGGTTTGTTTTGCATGATGTACATGTTAAATATTTTCATGGCTTGGCTCTTGGCTAGGCTTACCCACCTCTATTGTACCGTATGTATATCTCTCAGTAAGTTACTGCTTTTAACACAGAGATCCTGTTGTTATTTGCAGCTAATATTTCAGAATCCTTATAATATAGGACAGTGAGGTATGACCCGGCATCAAGGAACTGCATGCAAACTGAAAGGCATAGTTTTAGAATGTAGGGCCTGATTTAGAGTTTGGCTGATAGGTTACTCTGCCACAACGGTGACAGATAGGCTGAAAAATGATTACCATCGGATATAATGGGATTTATAGTTTGGCGGACGCAATTTCCATCACCGTTGAAATTGAGTACCCCCTCAAGCCCCTTGTTTTTATCCTCATTGTTTTGTTATTTCAAGGTTGTTAAAAGGGGTTCCTTTGGGTAAAAAAGTCTTATTAGTACACTCAAACACTGAATAGCTTGTTAATCCTGACTTTGTGTTTCTATAGACAAGGCCTTCTTTATGACTTCGGCGGTCTTTTCTTACTACTGCCGAAAGCCACGGGCGCCAGAAGACGGCCAGTGCTGGCAGTCTCCCGTCCACCATATAATGGGTACTGACAGATTTCCACCACACTGTGGGTGGAAATCGGAAGGTATCGCTGCTGGCGGTCAGAGGCGCCTTGGCGGTGCTACCACCTGCACCGCCCTGCCAGAAGGATGCCACCAGCCATATTAAGACCATTAGTACAGCCTGGTGGTGTCCTGCTGGCAGGACGCTGCCAGCGGTAGCAGCGCCCCTTTCCGTTCCCTGACAGACAACCTCCTCGCCGGACAAGGTAAGTCGGGCGTCCGACAGGGGAGGTGTTGTGTGTGGTTTCTGCCTGTGTGTTTGAATGTGTGTGTGCATGTGAATGCGTCTGTGAGTGTTGTGGTGTATGTGTGGTTGTATGCATGTGAGTGAATGCGTGTATGAATGTTGCAGTGAGTGCGGGTCTGCATGTCACTGTTTATGCATGTGAGTATGCGTGTGAATATGTTTGGGTGGATGCATGCTTAATTGCGTGTCAGAATGTGTGAGTGAATGCATGTTTGAATGTTGCAGTGAGTGCATGTCTGCATGTCAGTGTGTATGCGTGTGAGTGTGAGTGAATGCGTGTATGGATGTGAGTGAGTGGATGCGTGTCTGAAAGTTGAGGTGAATGGGTGTGTGCGTGTAGGTGTGTGTGTGCATGTATGCGGGGAGGGGGCGCTATGTGTGTAGGGGGACTGGAGGGTGCTATGTGTGTAGGGGAGGTGGGGGTTCAGGTGCTTGCTGGGGGATGGGGAAGCCATCTTCCGTTGAAAGGGAAGGAGTTACCTACTGCTGCGGAAACCATGGCGGTAGGCCGCCTCATAATGCCGCCGGCGGTCTTCTATGGACTGCCGGGACAGAGATAAACATCTCCGGCCCAGCAGTACATATGAGTGGTTATGTGGCGGATTGCCAGAGGCCAACCCACCACACTCATAATGTGGCAGTATATACCGCCAGCCTGTTGGTGGTGATACCGCTACATTAACCCTTGTGGTCAAAAGACCGCCAGGGTCTTAATCAGGGCCATAATCCCTACCAGTTTGCATTATATGTGACTCCTACACATTGTAGCCCTAATTGTACACATGCATAATAGTGTTTTCATTTACAACTAGCATATATAATCATCGATCTTAGTGCTCTCCTGAGATGCCATGTATTGAATGTGCATTTAGCCTTAACACCTTAATAACCCATTGGCAGGAACTGTGAGAAACCAGTACTGCTTTCAGCCTCAGGACTGTCAATTGTGCCCACCGTAAATGTTTTCTCGCAGTCTGAACTCACCCAGACCTAAAGGCAACTCAGTTCACAATTTGTGTTATACTAGTATGCTTTATGAACAAAAAACTGTAGAAACACATCATCTGGAAAAAGAAAGTACTGTTAGGGAACACTGTATGAAGTAAAACACACAAGGGGGCTGATTCTAACCCCGGCGGTCTTCGACCGCCGGGGCGAGGGTCGGCGGGAGCACCGCCGACAGGCCGGCGGTGCCCCGCAGGGCATTCTGACCGCGGCGCTTTGGCCGCGGTCAGAAAGGGTAAACCGGCGGTCTCCCGCCGGTTTACCGCTGCCCTCGGAATCCCCCATGGCGGCGCAGCTTGCTGCGCTGCCATGGGGGATTCTGACCCCCCCTACCGCCATCCTGTTCATGGCGGGAAAGCCGCCATGAACAGGATGGCGGTAGGGGGGGTCGCGGGGCCCCTGGGGGCCCCTGCCGTGCCCATGCCAATGGCATGGGCACGGCAGGGGCCCCCGTAAGAGGGCCCGCAAGGTATTTCAGTGTCTGCCTGGCAGACACTGAAATACGCGACGGGTGCTACTGCACCCGTCGCACCTTCCCACTCCGCCGGCTCGATTACGAGCCGGCATCCTCGTGGGAAGGGAGTTTTTCCCTGGGCTGGCGGGCGGTCTTTTGGAGACCGCCCGCCAGCCCAGGGAAAAACTCATAATACCCTCCGCGGTCTTCTGAACGCGGAGCGGTATTATGGGGGCGGAATTCTGGCGGGCGGCCTCCGCCGCCCGCCAGAATTAGAATCACCCCCAAAATGTAACTATGGACTGCTTTGCAGACTTGGATTACTTTAGAGTTTTTAAAGTCATTGTTGTGAGATTAAAGATAACAGCATGAATAATTAAAGCCCTGAGTGGTGGGTGAATGGTGTTAAGGAGGTTCATGAGATGATCCAAGCCAGAGGTAGTATGAGAGTTAGACAGCACGTATGATGAAGGGGAATGGAGTTGGATAGGGGAAGAAAAGTGATGACAGTATCAGCAGAGTTGAGGATGTGTCAGTGTTGAGGGTGTTACCAAAAGTTCTGGGAAAATGGGTAATTTCCCATTCAGCTTCAAGCCTTGCCAAGACTAGGACTAATCTTGCCAAGACTAGGAGCTTTAGTCTACAGCTAGATGCAGCACAATGAAAACAACAATGTTCGCTATAACTTTTAGTGCCAAAGTAAGTAGTCCTGGACGATTCTGTAATAAAGGACAGGGAATAAATATATATATATATATATATATATATATATATATATATATATATATGTATAATAATATACATATATCACCTACTGGCGCTTGCCAGTAGGTAGTTACAGTTAGGACCACGTTTATGTAGAAAAAGCATTTTTTACTTGCCTATATCTTTGGCACTGTTTGACGAATCTTCATAAAGTTTTCCAACAAAAGTGTTCCAGAGAATCTTGTTGAACATGGGAAGTTTCTGAGTGATCCATCAAGCGGGGGCTGAGAAAAAGGGAGGGTAAAAAAAAAATGCATTTCCCATGTTAATTCCCATAGGAGCTTTGAACACGACTACAGCCCGAACCACTCGGACGGATTTACACCAAATTTGTCTTAGTTTTTGAGATATCAAAAGAAAAATAATTATAGATATCTAGAGGCTAGAAGGCTTTGCAACTCCTCCCGATCTCGTGCAGAGATCTCATTGGCTGCCAACACTTCAACAAGGAAATGGTGGTAGCCATCTTGGGACTCAACTTCAGGCGAGTCTCTGAAAATGTTTTTTTTTTAAAGAAAAGGTACCACAGTAGGGACACCCTGACCCCTTAGCTTTGGTGCAGGGGTCCCAGAGGGACATCCACGGGCCAAAAAAGCATTTTTTTAAACTTTTCGCTAAAAATCGCGGCAGATATGTGACTCTGGCGATTTTTTTTTTTTTAAATCAAGCACAGTCTCTGACTTATAGAAGCCTCGGGGACCCCACCTCCCCAGACCTATATGTTAAAAATATAAATTAAAGTCATGAACACAGTGTTTAGGTTACCTGTTGAAGTTATTTGAAACACAAATTCCTCATACAGAAAATGTCGTCAACATCACATTTCACTAAACATTGTATTCATTTATGAATGTTCAGATAATTTTTTTTTTAAAGTTTAAACAATGATCCGTTGTAAGAAAGCATAAGATGTAGGTGTATCTGTAATCTAGCTGTGCGAAGAAACAGCAAATAATTCAATGTACAGAAACAGGGGATCCGCAGAGCCCCTGGGTCATTCTGAGTCCACGCTGGATACAAAGAACATGGTGACCAGTGGCAGCTCCTCCGCCATGGCGGCAGAGCGTCAGCACCCCCCACCCCCCGCCAGCAGCAGCTGCAAATCTTTACAAATGAAAAGATAAACAATGTTTATTATAAGTTTTATTTTTAAAGGGGTGGGGGCATGGGGATGACAAGCGTGGAGGGGCGGTGCTGTGCACTCTCCTCAGTGCGTCTTGGGCTGGCCAACACACATGCGCACTGAGCTCTCTCCAACCTGGCACTGTGTTGCTGGTTTGGAAACAGCAGGCCCAGACTCCCACTCTGCCTGGGAGCGCAAAGCCAGGACGCTACAGCCTATCCTAACACTGCTTTCATGCTGCCAGCAGCATGAGAGCAGTGTCAGGATTAGCCATAGGGCAGGCTGGGAGCCTGTACCTAGAAGTGGAGCCAGAAAAGCGGTGTGGCAGAGGGGAGTCGGGTAGGTTTTTTTTTTAATGTAATGTTTTCTTTTGTTTTGTCCTCCTCCTGGTACAAGGGCTCTCTGCTGTGTGTGTAGCATGTGATGCAGTACAGGGGATGGAAGAGGCTATATCTGTCTCTCCCCTTTTCGAGCACCATGAAGAGAGACAGGTCGCGGTGTTGGTTGCTAGTACAGTAACGGTATGCTGCATGCATTGATTTGATAAGAGCCCACTTTGCTTCTCCCACACAGGTAAGTTAAAGTTTGTGAGTTTGATGACCGTGCAGAATACATATTATACATGTATGCAGTACACGTTACTGTGCATATTTTAGGCACCTATATGTTAGCACACTAATCAACATGCGTTGATCAGCTGAATCGTCCTCCTTATACTAACCCGGGAAGGTGAAAATGCTCAGCAGAATAACCTCATTCATACACAGCTACGGTGCTGTGAAAATGAATCCTTAGGCTATAATAGTCTCTGAAATTCCATGAATGGTGTTCATGCTGTCTGAGATAGTTTAAAGGCTTGGCCGATGAAGCAAAGAAGGTCATTGATTCCTGCTCTCAGCTCAAGGTGAGGTGGGGGTCTGAGATTAATAGAAGTTGCTGCTCTCCCTGCCACTTCTGTAAACATTGCATTATCATTTTATTTCCTGTAAGCAGTTTACAGTGGGAAACTCATAACTGCGACAAATTAAGGGTGAGTTCTTAATTTCATGCTTAATAATGCTTTCTATCAAAACAGAGAAACAGGCAGACACATGTTTGCGTGCGCTGAAAGAAACAGCCTATTTTGAAATTGACAACAGCTGCATTTTAGGCCTTTTGGGCAGTTGTTGGTGTGATGACAGTGTTGTATAGCCATTTTAGCCATAGTTTTATACACGTTATTTTGGCAAACTAGGCCTGCCGCTGTGCACTTTAACTTAGATATGTTTTATTTTAGCTTTGTTATATTATTTTAACAGTAGCCACATTTGCGGTCTTGCTTTATTTTCTCTATCTAGCTGTTCTTCGCCTAGGTTAGCACTTAATTCTTAAACAAGACGTTCCTTTCACTCTGTGCTTTTCTCAAGGCTGCAGTAAAATAGATTGCCAGCAAAAGTGGTAAGCTTTGTCTCCAATGTACACAGAAACATACATACTATTACTTGGGGATCTTTTATTGGAACATCAGCTGTTTTATTATAAAAACACTACTTTGACCCAGGTAAGTTAGAGGGATATTCCAGCCAGATGACCACAACTATATGCTGATTGCTGAGTCCCCCACTGCAGCTCCTTATGTAGACTACAGGCCTCTTGCTCAGGTACGAGGGATGATGTCTTCCTATGGGAAACCTAAAGGGCAGAATTAGATCTTAACATGTTGTGCTCTAACATAGCTTAGGTAGGAATTATCCTTAAAAGCTCTAGTGAAAATATGGTAGCGTTATTCTTGTGTTATACTCTCCTTGTCACAATTTTAATTCTATTGTGCTTCATCGTCCTGGTTATTGCAATACATGCTTTATTATCTAAGATGCAGTTACTTCAATAAAACGTTATTGAACTATACTCTGCCTCATGTTGTCCTTGCATATGTGAGACTAATGTAACTGAGAGAAAACGGATGAGATCTGAGTGACCACGATTCCCGAGGAGTCATTTATGTCATGCGCCCGTTTGTCCCAATCATCCCTCCTGTTGGGTGGAGATGAGGCACTGCAAGTTAGCCAGAACAAAACCCGGATTAGGCCAATAGGTGTCACATGGTGTGGGATCAGACTCAGTCCCCCCGCAGTAAAAGGGATTCTGCCACCCAAATCCAGTAGTCTCATTAGGATAATGAGAACCGACAAGAAGAGTGGTGCCAGGGTGATGTGAACAGTATATTTTATTGGTAGTGAACATCATGCAGCAAACGTTTCCCAGTGCGAGATTAACTGTTGTCTGGAGGGCTCTTTCTCAGATTGGACATCTGGTATCAGTGCAATATTAATAACATTGCATTTTATGAATGATGTGCAGAAGGTATATACCTGTAGCAATAGTGGCCAACGTTATGTTCATGATAGTTGATTTAACCATTCTCTGGAAGGCTCCTTGTGAAGTAAGGAGAGATGGCGTGCAAATGGATGGTCAAAGTATTTATTATACCAGCAGAATAACAAGTCAGGTCTTCTACACATTTTGACCAGAGTATTACAGGAGAGGTACATTTTGTGTAGTATTTTGAGTTTAACTAAATGAAATCTCTCACGGATTGCTACCTCTATACAGGAGGCGAGTGCTTCCAACCAGTCCTCATCTGCAAGTTTGTCAGGTCGACCTCCAAGCGATTACGCAAGGAGAAGAGAGTATTCGGAGAATTGTTGATTATTTTTCTGTAGGTCAGGGAGATTGCGTTATGGCTCATATGGTCATCTAACAGTCTGTCCTCCAATGGTGACGAGTCAGGAAGATCCTCCCCCTTGGAAAGTGCCACCTGGAGTGCAGAACAGGCTTGTAGGTATCGAAAAGTCTCTGTCACAGCGAGGTCATATTCCCTCTGCAAGTCAAAGAACGAGAGTATAGCACCATGCAACCATAGATCTCCTATCTTGGAAATGCCAATTAGATTCCATTTATCAAAGCCCGGCCTCGACCCTAGGCTGCCTAGTTTCTCCGAGTCCCATAGTGAAGTGGCCTGTGTGAGTCTACCACCCCATCCTAGTGCCTTGAGTGATGTATGCCAGACTTAAATTGTGAGCGATGTGAGTCCCGTGAGGGGCAAGTGTTTTGGGGTAGTGTACAGTGCATGTGGGTAGCCCCACCAGCCGTAGGGTTTAGTGCACCTATTGATTAATGATCACTAATTGTGATGCCCAATAATATTTCTGGATGTTCGGTCAGGCTATCCCCCCATCATACCAATCTCGTTTCAGTTTGCTGAAGGCTATATGTGGAGCTCCACCCTCCCACAAAAAAGGCTCTAATCTCACTCTCTATGGTTTGAAAAAAGATTATGGGGACCGGAAATGGTGTGTTTTATAGCACATAAAGGAATCAGGGTAAAGCCATTATTTTAAACAAGGCCGCTCACCCGAGTAGGGAGAGAGGGAGTGATACACAATGAAGGGCATCGCCCTTGAGTTGGCGGAGAGGGCCCTGAAGTTTTTTAGTGTGAAACCGATGAGGCTCAGTAGTGACATAAATGGCAAGATAACGGAAGCCATCAAACACCACTCGCACTTCAAAACCTGTTGGCAAGTTCGGAGCAACTCCATGAAGGACATGAACTATAATATACTATAGATTTCAACCAATTTATGGTAAAGCCTGAGTGGTCGCTAAACTGGTGAAGATATCCAGTTTTCAATAAATAGAGGGGCGGGGGATGCTACATATAACAGCATATCATCAGCATACAGTGTTATTTTTTTTCCCCACTCATCTGTATGGCCATTCGACGGTGTTAATGCCATATGGGCATCAAGTGACATGATTATTGCATCTTCACAGATCTTTCTACCCCGCCCCAGCACTCCATGGACTCAACGTAGATTTAGGGCTGTGTTTCTCCCCGGCATAAAGCCATATTGGTCAAGATGTATTAATTTGGTGATTATTTGTATAAGTCGTAGGACCAGCAGTTTAGCTAGAATTGTGCCTTAATAAGTGAGATGGGCTGATAGAAAGAACATGGCTCTGCCGGTCTACCTTCTTTATGGATTACAACGATGGATGCCAATCTTTGATCTCTGGGAAGCACACCTCTCTCACGACTCTCCATATACATTTTTAGCAAACACAGGGGCTGATTCTAACCCCGGCGGTCTTCGACCGCCGGGGCGAGGGTCGGCGGGAGCACCGCCGACAGGCCGGCGGTGCCCCGCAGGGCATTCTGACCGCGGCGCTTTGGCCGCGGTCAGAAAGGGTAAACCGGCGGTCTCCCGCCGGTTTACCGCTGCCCTCAGAATCCCCCATGCGCCGCCATGGGGGATTCTGACCCCCCCTACCGCCATCCTGTTCATGGCGGGAAAGCCGCCATGAACAGGATGGCGGTAGGGGGGGTCACGGGGCCCCTGGGGGCCCCTGCCGTGCCCATGCCAATGGCATGGGCACGGCAGGGGCCCCCGTAAGAGGGCCCCGCAAGGTATTTCAGTGTCTGCCTTGCAGACACTGAAATACGCGACGGGTGCTACTGCACCCGTCGCACCTTCCCACTCCGCCGGCTCGATTACGAGCCGGCATCCTCGTGGGAAGGGAGTTTTTCCCTGGGCTGGCGGGCGGTCTTTTGGAGACCGCTCGCCAGCCCAGGGAAAAACTCATAATACCCTCCGCGGTCTTCTGACCGCGGAGCGGTATTATGGGGGCGGAATTCTGGCGGGCGGCCTCCGCCGCCCGCCAGAATTAGAATCACCCCCACAGTGTTATAAGGGGTGCTGTGAGCTTTAGGAGCTCTCTGGGGAGGCAATTGGGCCCCCTTGTCTTGCCAGATATTATGCTACGGATTGCTAAAGCTACTTCCTCCTCCATGGGGTCCCTTTCCATGAATGATCTATCCTCTGTCGAAAAGGTCGGAAGCTGCAAGTCTCGGAAGAAGTCACAAGAGTCATTAACTGTAGTTCTACGGACTGGGGGGTCGAGGTGTGTATAATAGGATGCAAAAGCATTTGCAATGTCTTGGTCTGTCACTGAGTTTCCCCCCTCGAGACTGAGGCTCAGGACCCATCTGTTGGCTCTTTCCCTTTTGTCTAACCATGCGATGAGTTTCCCTGCCTTGTCCCCTGCTTTGTAAATTCGATGCACTGATACATTTTAGCTGCATCAGTCACCAAATCTCGGTATTCTTGTAGCTTAAGGTTTAATATGTGATTGATGTCTTCAGTGGTAGCTATCTCTAGTTGAGCCTCAAGAGCCAGAATCTCGCTCTCAAGCTTCTCCCCTGCAGCCCTCGTTTCTTTCTTGTGTCCCACTGTAAGTGATATTGTGCTTCCCCTGATGACTGTTTCATCCGCCTCCCAGAGGGCTTAAGAGGACTCCACAGATGTCTCATTTTCTGGGAAATACTGTTCTGCGACTTTTCTCAGGCCCTCTCTAATGCCCGGGATCTAAAAATACCACAGGTTGATGGTAATGACTCTTTGGGTCTGTGGCCTGTAGATTTCATGGATCACCCACACTGGGTAGTGATCAGAAACTCCCTCCATTGCCGGGGGGACTTAGATGGAGATGATATTTAGGGCCAGATTTAAGAAGGCTCTAGCTCCACATTAGTGTAATTTTTTTGATGCTACTGTGGCATTATGTTGGCAAAAACGCTGCATCATATTTACAAAGTGGCACAGTGAACGCATTGCGCCACTTTGTAAAACCTTGTGCCACATTATGCCTGTGCCAGGCATAATGTATGCAAGCGGGGAGTCCCAGCGTTAAGAGGCCCATAAAAATAGTCACTGCACCATTTCTAGCATCATTTTTAATGCCTGCCTAAGGCAGGTGTTAAAATGAGGCTCCCATTGTTTTCAATGTGCCTCCTTTCACTTTGCGGGATTAGTGTCAATATTTTTGGTGTGAATCCTGCGAAGTGCCAAACTAGCGTCAAGATTTTTGACGCCAGTTCCCTAATGTGCGCCATGGTGCACCATATCATAAATATGACGCACACATGGTGGCGTTAGGGGGCGCAAAGCAGTGCAAGAAACGTGGCATATCAATACATGATGCTCCACTTTTCATAAATTTGTCCCTATGTGTTTCCCCTTCCCATGTCCCTGAGAGGGCAGCATATCTACCCCATGGGTCAATTCAGGTCTCAATTATAGTCAAGGATAGTTGTTTCTTAAGTAAAGTTCCTGTTCCTCTGGACAGCATAAAAAACTTTTACACTGTTGTGGCGCTTTGCTGCACTAGCATCAAACATTTTGATGCTAGTGCCGCAAAGCGCAGGGAGCCCATAGGTTATTATGGGTGTGTCGCATTAACGCCTGCCTTAAGTAGGGGTTAAAAATGACTGAAAAAAATGGCACAGAGAAATCTTGTACATTTCATGCACCATTTTTTCGGGCCTACCTGTGTGGGAATGCCCCCCTTCCATACATTATGACTGATGCAGGCATAATGTGGTGCAAGGGGTTGCAAAGAAGCGCAATGCATGCATTGAGAAACTTTGTAAATATGGAGCGGGGGAATGGCCACCTTAACCCCGCCTTAGCATCATAAAAATGACACTAAGGCGGCGTTAAGGCGGCACTAAGGGCTTGCAAATCTGCCCCTTAATGTTCTCTCTCCTTTCCCAGGTGTTTTATGAATTCAATATTGAAATCAAAGCCATGCAGACAACATTGGTAGTGATGCCGATTTGACCCTTACCGCATAATAGTTCACTTGTATATTTGTGTGTTCTTTCTTCTTTTCCCTCACCACACAATGCCATGTGACCTTAGAGACTGTCATTCACGGAGTGCCCTTTTTTCTCCTCCTTTGGTTCTAAGTGCCAGCCTTCATTTACCAGCATATTTACCACCAGTGCTCAGGGGCGTAGCTTGGTCAGTTTGATTAGGGATGAGAAGGGTAAGTTAAGAGTTCCCAACAATCACGCTGGGACATCTTGTTAAAATACATTAAATGAGAAGAAGGATATGAAGGCAGCTTAAGGGGAAGTGTAAAGCGAGAGGAGTGCGGATTGTTATGGAGTACTTTCTTAAAATGCAATCTTTTTTAAACTAATCAACATTTTTAAGGCCTTCAAAACATAGAGAAGAGAAAGCGTGTGTGTTTTTGTCAGTGTGGGAATGGAAAAATCACAGGTGAAATCTGCCAGGCACTTCACATTACCTGACTGAAAGCACTTGTTCCCACCTAGCTAGTACAGAATACATTTTTAAGGGGGTGTAACACCCAAATATCCACCCTGGAGCTACACCCCTGTCGGTGCTGCCTTGGGGGGGACATGCTTCTCATGAGCTCCTCACCTGTTTTTCAGCCGTGATGAGAGCAGGGGGTGCCATAACCTCTGCCCCTCTCCACAGACCCTGTACACAAGCACTCCTTCTATTGTCTCCCTTTCTCTATCTTCCTCTCATAAATGTATTAATCCCTTTACTAAACACAGAGCTGCTTGCTCACACAGCTTACAGAGATCATGAGAGAACCCTGATTTATTAAAGACTGGGTCTGCAACAATTCATTAATTGTAGCTATTGCAAGGCATGGGGGCCCTTTTTTCCTCTCTTTTTCCCTCAATCTTTCCTCTAATTTTTCCCCCATAATTCTTATTTTTCTCTGACTTGCCCTCCTTTTTTCAATTGAGCAGCACCTTAACTCACTAGCAGGTGCTTCCTCCCTCTGAAAAACCTTCTTTGACAGTGATACGTGCCTTTCCTATATGTATAGGACAACTATAACAGGGGTTTAAGGTATTTACGCCATATCTGGTACTTAGTACCTCGCAATGTCTCAGGGCCCACCCATGTAATTCCTATTGAATTCACTGTCAAGGATGCTGCCAACTGTATTTTTGGTCTGGATAAATCAGCTTTGACTCAAGCCTTACAGCTGTGCATCCAGAAGTCCACACAGACATCCCTGGTTCCTTTAGCCAACCAGCTTGGAGATGGTGCTTCCGTCACCAATGCACTAGGGCCCAGTTCTCCTACTCCCCTTAATGCCCATCCAATGGATGCTGACTTGCCTTACTCCAGTGAAGGCTGGTGGATTATTAAAATGTTGGGGTCCAAAACCACTTTCCAGCCTCGGACCTAGCCTGTCAACACCGCGGTCCAGACTTTCACATCGCACACAAGCAGACATGCATACATACACACATGCAGTTGCAGGCATGCACACAAAGATATTCATACATTCACTCCCCAAAACATAAACACACACTCACACTTTTACACACAACAACTTACCTGGGTAGCCCCCGATCTCTGCCTCCCATCAATCTGTAACAGCCAGAGGCAGACCCACGAGTTTCCACCCAATCAGAAGCTGGAATAAGGGTGAAGGTGCAAAGGTACACCTTTTTCTCTTTTCCAGCTTCTGATTGGGCAAGAGGGCATGTGATTGACAAGTCCTGAAGCTCCATTATCTGACTAGTGCAACATGTAAGATATGTACTGTGCATGTGTGAGGCCTTTGCTGTAACAGCTCCGGCCTGACACATGCACAGTACATCTAGCGGAGCCCTCTCTCTCCTGCTGGCACGGTGACGTTACAACTTTTAAATGCAATCATACAATCCATGGGATCGCTTGCTTTCCTATAAAAGCTGCAATATGCCAAGCAGTGGTGCAGAGGAAGGCGTGGGCCAACGCTCTGGCGCCCTGTACGGGGAGCCACTGCTGCCTCACTCCAAAGGGAAAAAGCCTCAATCTAAAGCGGGTGTGTTAGAAAGGGGGTTTCAGCTAGGCCAGGCAGAACCCACCCACTCTAGTCAGAGGAAGGGAGTTACACGTCCAAGATAATCCCCGCTCACCCCGCTCACCCCGCTCACCCCGCTCACCCCCTTGGTAGCTTGCCACGAGCACTCAGGACTAACCCGGAGGCAATGTGTAAAGCGTTGCCACAACACACACAACACTTGTGATGCAATATTTACACCACAAAGTAAACACAACACTGAGCTATGTAAAAATAAACTGAATTGCACAAAAGATAATTAGACCAAACATTACATGTCAGTAATATCCTGCTACCTTAGCAGTCGTTAGAACGTTACACAGGTTACTAATACTCTGCAAGAATAAGCAGTAGTCACATTAAAACACGTAAGTACTCAGGATTCTGCAACATAAGCAGTAGATAGGAATCACAGTAAATAAATAAATGCACTTGTCATGGAAATATAATAAATGCCTATACTAAGAGCATTATAAAACCAATGGCAAGTCATAAAACACATATAAGCATGTCAGGCCCATAAAAGGAACATCAGCACATATATGTAACCTCATAGACTAGGCAGGTTAACATAATGTCCCTACTAGGAACATGAGAACTATGTAATTCCTTTGTGAGTACCTGTATTACGATATAGAGGCACTTCCTAGTGCCAAGACGAACGATAGGAGGGGCCCCGGCGCTCCTATGTGCAAAACGGGGGCCACGTGTTGATCCTGGGGGAGGGGCGGCACGCACCCTCTCTGGTGTTTTATAACAGGCCCCTCCTGGGGCCTGCAATTTCTGGGGGGCCCAGGGCCTTCACTGGCCCTCCAACAAGGAGGGGGCAAGGCAAGTCCAAACAAAACACCAAGGGCCACAGTGGGGGCTGAAAAGGGGGACCTGCAGTGCTGGGGGACCTCCGTCGAGGCTTCCGCCCAGCCCGCAATCTCCACTCACAAAGTTAGGGCTTCAAGGGGGCAGGGGGAGCTTCCGATGAGGCTCCTTTCCCCCTGCCCGTGCACAACACCACAGGGGCTCCGGTGGGGCGGGAGCCTCGGACAAGGCTTCCTTCCCCGCCCGACGTCTCCTTTCTCCGGATCGGGCTGTGGCGGTGTGCAGGCACCAAAGCAGGTGCCTGCTTGTGCCCCGGGGGCGCACTGCAGAGCGCACTTCGCCCCGGGGGCACAATAGGAGCCCGCTCGCTCCTTATCTGGAATCAAGGGTGCCCCAGGGCCCTGGGGACAGCGCATCCCTCGCTCTTGGATTTTTCAAATGCCCGGGTCGCTGCGGTGAATTCCGAGCCCCGATGAGCGCTTCTCAGCACGGGGCAGTTTCTTAGAGCCCGGGACGCGGTGTGGAGTTTTCAGGCATCAGCAGCGTGATATTTCCAGCGTGGGGGGGCACAGAAGAAGTGCTCACCCAGCGCTATATAAGATGGGAAGCAGCCCTCCTCGGCATTGGTTTGTGGCAGGCGCCAGGGGCCACGGCACCCTGCCCCTAGAGACAAGAGAGGGGGGAAGCACAGGGCTAGCAGGCCCAGAGATAGGTCAGCACAAGGGAGGCAGATGGCAGCAGTTCCTCCTAGTGAACAGGCAGGTCACAGGTCAGCACAGCAGCAGCAGTCCAAGGTGGGTCCTGGTGAGTCCATTCAGTAGCGTCCTGTGTCCCGTTTCAAGTAAGTCTCTTCAAGTCTAAATTGTGGGGAAAAATCCCAATGAGGAGGAGAGGGGGTTTCAACCAGTTAAAACTGGTTCTAGGAGTGTCCCCTCTCTCCTTCAGCACAGGCTCCAAACATCAGTTGGGGATAAACAACCCTATTGTGTGAGGCCAGGGCACAGCCTTTAAAAATGCAGACGTGCCCCGCCTCTCCCTTCTCTCAGCCCAGCAAGACTATTCAGTATGTAGATGCACCTCTGGGACACCTCCACCCTCCCTGTGTACAGGCTGATTGAAAAGTATGCACAAAGCCCAACTGTCACACTGCCCAGACGTGGATTGGAGTCAAGTTGCGAAACACCAGAGTCATAAGCACATAGAAATTCTCACTTTCTAGAAGTGGCATTTCTGTAATGAGAATAAAAAATCCACCTACACCAGTAAGCAGCATTTCTCACTACCATTAGAACCATACCAAACATGCCTATGCTATCCTTCATAAATCAGACAATACACCTTACACATAAGGCAGGGCATTTCCAATGCAATCCTATGAGAAGGCAGCACTCACAGCAGTGAGAAACCAAATAGGCTGTTTGTCACTACCAGGACCGGCCACATTACTAGACACTTGTCCTGCCCTCTACATACATGGCACCCTGCCCATAGGGCTAGCTAGGGCCTACCTTAGGGGTGATTTACACTTAGTAAAATGGGAGTTCTGGGCTGGCAAGTAAATTTAGATGCCAGGGCCCTGTGGCAGAAAACTGCGCACACAGGCCCTGCGCTTGCAGGCCTGAGACAGGTTTGAAAGGCTACTTCAGTGGGTGGCGCAAGCAGCGCTACAGGCCCACCAGTAGAATTTAATGTACAGGCCCTGGGTATAAGAATACCACTTTACAGTAAATTAAATATGCCAATTATGTATAAGCCAATCATACCAAGTTTACAAGGGAGAGCACATGCACTTTAGCACTGATGATTAGCAGTAGTAAAGTGCTCAGAGTCATAATGTCAGCCAAAAAGGGTCAGAAATATAAGGAAGAAAAAGGCAAAAGGTTTGGGTAATGACCCCGTAAAAGGGCCAGGTCCAACACGGTGCATTAGAGAACTTAAAAAAAAGCCTAATTGAGAGCTATTCCTTGAGGCGAGAATTAGGGCATAGGGTCTGACATTGCAATCTCCAATCAGGAGGCTTTTTGTGGTTACTGAGGCACTAAGGCATTTGATGAGGATTCTGACAGGTCCTGGTGCCCACTTCCTACACAGTAAGGAATGAGTGACCCTGAGCAAGTCAGTGAATCTCTCATGTAAAAACTTTGTAGACAGGGACTTATGTCCAAATCCATGGGTGGTTAATGCCATGTAGCACGAATGGCACACCCTGTGGCACAAAGTAATTCAAGGCAGTGCATTGTGCAAATTTGCATTACCTTGAGTTACAATCCAATGCAAATTATCATAAATTCCACCACAACTCTTTGCAACTGATTTGCAATAACGCAGTAATGGAAATTCCACACAAAGGCCCTCATTACAACCCTGGCGCCCAAAGACTGCCAGGGCTGTTTTGCCGATTGCACCGCCAACAGGCTGGCGGTGCAATCTTGCCTATTTCAATCGAGGCGGAAGTGCCGCGGTCGCACCGCCAGGACCGGCGGTTTTCCGCCATGGTGGTCCCGGCGGTTGTAATCTGCCAGCGCAGCGCTGCCCAGGGGATTACGAGTCCCTTTCCCGCCAGCCTGTCCATGGCGGTGAAAGGCTGGTGGGAAAGGGAGTTGCGGGTCCCTGGGGGCCCCTGCACTGCCCAGCCCCACACTGCTTTTCACTGTCTGCTGTGCGCGACGGGTGCAGCTGCACCCATCGTACAGCCGCAACACCGCCGGCTCCATTTAGATCCGGCTCCCATGTTGCGGCCCACATCCCCGCTGGGCCGGCGGGCGGAAACTCTGTTTCCGCCCGCCGGCCCAGCGGGGATATCTGAATGGGCACAGCGGGAGTGCGGCCGCCCGCCAATGTTGTAATGAGGGCCAAAGTGTTTATAAATCTGAACCTCCGTTTTTAAGAAGTTCTATCTTAAGTCAATAAGTCATCCTTTTTTAGGTCTTGAATAGACAGTGCATGAGATGTCTCTTCCAGGTCTTTTGATTTTTATTAGTCCGCTCACAGACCGCCCATTCCTTTCCATAGGTTAGCTTCATTGTCACTCTCATTTGCTTACTTCTTATTGATCAGCTGCCATTGGCCTTCTTCCTCTTCATGTGTTTGTCCCTCCCCTTGAGCATGGACACATTTCTTGAGTCCTTCCACTGATCATTTTCTTAGGCACTACTTTCTTTTTGTTTCAGCACTGTACCGTACTGCTTCTTTTTTAACTGTCTCCTTCGCTCCATAGTCCTCCCCTGTCCATTTGCTTCACCCACCGATCCTCCCTCCTTCCATCGTCTGCTATTTTGCCCCCACCTGCCTCCCTCTTCCTCTTGTCTGTGTTGGCATGCACTCATCCTCCCTCTGTTCGTTGTCTGAGTTGATTTGCTCCCATCCTACCTCCCTTCAATAGTTGTCAATGCTTGCTTACCCCCACAATTCCTCCGCCCGTTCATTGTCCATGTTGTCTTGCCGCACACTCCCTCTCTGTCACTCTTCCTTGCCCATGGTGGCTTGTTCCTAGCGTCCCCCACCACCCCCTGTCTATGTTAGCTTGCCCACCCCCTCCATACATTTCTGTGTTGGCTTGCTCTACCCACACTCACCCTATGTCCTCCCATTGCCCATGTTGCCCTTGCCCCTGCTGCTGTACAACATGGCTAAAAAACATTTACAAAGTCAATACTTCGCGTAGGCGACACCTATTGGCTTTGAAAGTGCTTGTCTTTGATGGTTGAGCAGCTTTAACCTTGCATCATCTGAGCCTGTAGCCCTGCCGCTGAATCGAAAACTGTCAAATATGTAAATGATTTTTCAATTCTATTAAGGGCACATAGGCGAGAATGTGCCCACCTAGATTATTCACAAATGTTGGTTCAACAATTGTTGCAGTGTTATCAAACACATTGGCTGATTTAATTGAATTTTCCTTCCCTAATGATACATTATGAAAGAAACTTTTTGGAAAGTATCTCTGATGCATTCTTGCCCTAGCGTGGGAACTTAAAAGGGACATGGACGAAGTGATTTTTATAATGTTTTCCAATACAGATCTGCAAAGATGTTGCCTCTGGTATTCTAAGGGATGATATTATCGTGGGGGCACGTGAGGGCGCAGCTCTGGAGAACAGACATGACTGCATCTTTTTCTGGGAACACAGCTCAGAGTGATTCATTCTCAGCCCTCGTCACTCGTACAAAGTATAGATATTCATTCAGAGCGTGTTTACCGGTGAAATCAAGCATTGCAGGCCTGTTGTCTTTCTTTTAAAGGTCCACTCAAGGGTGGTAATTAGGATTCCAGGACGACCCCGTGATGGGGAGGGGCGGGGGTGGAATCAATGCTGCTTCATTTCACACAGGCGCCTGTTTCTATTTGCACTTTCTTAAAGGTATAAATTGTGTTCCCGGCAATAATGTCCTGTTAGGCCTGGCGCAACCTCACAGTGTTCCTCTTCAAATTCAGAAACAGAACACAACAAAACACGAGTCTGTCAAACATTATTTTGACAAGAGACCTTGCAGACACAATGACCGCAGTATTTCTTGATAAAAAGTAATAGAAGAGAAATCAGACGCTAGCTACGTCTGCCCTCCACAGGGTGATTGTTGAATTGCAAGCTGAAGAAGTGCATTGACTTCAAGAAAGCAGACAGAGAGGCACTTCGGCCACTGGTCGCACGAAATGCTTGACTCCTACAAAAACATGCAGAAATGCCCAGCTGCTAATTTACAAGCTAACAACTCTCTTTCTATTACTGAGTAATTTCTGTCGGAATCCTGTAATACTCTTGAACCATATACAACTACCCATGTTTTCTGCTCCTCATTTTACTACAGAACAGCACCAAGGGCCAGATGTATCATGAAATGGCATTGCGAATCGCAAATAGCGATTTTTAAGAAATCGCTATTTCCGAGTCGCAGTAGGCCATGTATCATAATTGCGAATCGCAATTAGCAATTTCTTAAAATTCACTATTTGTGGTTTGCAAGGCCCAAATACCGAATTGCAAATTGCATTTTCTCAATTTGCGATTCGGTAATTGTAAATCGCAAATTGCGAGAATGCACACCTGGTGGAGCCTGATGACATCACAAGCAGGATGTGAGTCATTCCAGGAAGTTTGCAGGTGCCACACCCAAACCAGCACTCAGAGAGGGTCAGCCCAGCCACACTGAGCAAGTCTCTGAAGAAGGCAGCACAGCAGAACTAACATGGACACCTCTGCCCAGGGAAAGGAGAAGGGAGAAAGGAAGCGCAAACTGAAGTTTAGTGAGCAAGAGCTGGAGGTGCTCACAGAGGAGGTGGTCAGGAGCCATGACCGTTTGTTCGGCAAAAGCTCACTCCAGGTGCCTGAGAGTGAAAAACACAGACTCTGGGCAGATATCCAGACAAAAATCTGCGATGTTGGAGTGGCGCAGTGCTCTGTTGAAGAAATCAAGAAGAGGTGGTACGACCTGCGGTCCCGTGCCAAGGAGAGGGTGGCAAGATGACTGCAGGAGGCCAGGAGCCAGGCTGGTGGATTATTAAAATGTTGGGGTCCAAAACCACTTTCCAGCCTCGGACCTAGCCTGTCAACACCGCGGGCCAGACTTTCACATCGCACACAAGCAGACATGCATACATACACACATGCAGTTGCAGGCATGCACACAAAGACATTCATACTTTCACTCCCCAAAACATAAACACACACTCACACTTTTACACACAACAACTTACCTGGGTAGCCCCCGATCGCTGCCTCCCATCAATCTGCAACAGCCAGAGGCAGACCCACGAGTTTCCACCCAATCAGAAGCTGGAATAAGGGTGAAGGTGCAAAGGTACACCTTTTTCTCTTTTCCAGCTTCTGATTGGGCAAGAGGGCATGTGATTGACAAGTCCTGAAGCTCCATTATCTGACTAGTGCAATATGTAAGATATGTATTGTGCATGTGTGAGGCCTTTGCTGTAACAGCTCCCGCCTGACACATGCACAGTACATCTAGCGGGGCCCTCTCACTCCTGCTGGCAAGGTGACGTTACAACTTTTAAATGCAATCATACAATCCATGGGATCGCTTGCTTTCCTATAAAAGCTGCAATATGCCAAGCAGTGGTGCAGAGGAAAGCGTGGGTCAACGGTCTGGCGCCCTCTAAGGAGAGCCACTGCTGCCTCACTCCAAAGGGAAAAAGCCTCAATCTAAAGCGGGTGTGTTAGAAAGGGGGTTTCAGCTAGGCAAGGCAGAACCCACCCACTCTAGTCAGAGCAAGGGAGTTACATGTCCAAGATAATCCCCGCTCACCCCCTTGGTAGCTTGGCATGAGCAGTCAGGCCTAACCCGGAGGCAATGTGTAAAGCGTTTGCACAACACACACAACACTTGTGATGCAATATATACACCACAAAGTAAACACAACACTGAGCTATGTAAAAATAAACTGTATTGCACAAAAGATAATTAGACCAAACATTACATGTCAGTAATATCCTGCTACCTTAGCAATCGTTAGAACGTTACACAGGTTACTAATACTCTGCAAGAATAAGCAGTAGTCACATTAAAACACGTAAGTACTCAGGATTCTGCAACATAAGCAGTAGATAGGAATCACAGTAAAGAAATAAATGCGCTTGTCATGGAAATATAATAAATGCCTAGACTAAGAGCATTATAAAACCAATGGCAAGTCATAAAACACATATAAGCATGTCAGGCCCATAAAAGGAACATCAGCACATATAGGTAACCTCATAGACTAGGCAGGTTAATATAATGTCCCTACTAGGAACATGAGAACTATGTAATTCCTTTGTGAGTACCTGTATTACGATATAGAGGCACTTCCTAGTTCCAAGACGAACGATAGGAGGGGCC
This sequence comes from Pleurodeles waltl, assembly GCF_031143425.1. Taxonomy (NCBI): domain Eukaryota; kingdom Metazoa; phylum Chordata; class Amphibia; order Caudata; family Salamandridae; genus Pleurodeles; species Pleurodeles waltl. Next base: position 83,706,725 of record NC_090438.1, read on the forward strand.
CCAGCGCTCCTATGTGCAAAACAGTGGCCACGTGTTGATCCTGGGGGAGGGGCGGCACGCACCCTCTCTGGTGTTTTATAACAGGCCCCTCCTGGGGCCTGCAATTTCTGGGGGGCCCAGGGCCTTCACTGGCCCTCCAACAAGAGGGGGGGCAAGGCAAGTCCAAACAAAACACCAAGGGCCACAGTGGGGGCTGAAAAGGGGGACCTGCAGTGCGGGGGGACCTCCGTCGAGGCTTCCGCCCAGCCCTCAATCTCCACTCACAAAGTTAGGGCTTCAAGGGGGCAGGGGGAGCTTCCGATGAGGCTCCTTTCCCCCTGCCCGTGCACAACACCACAGGGGCTCCGGTGGGGCGGGAGCCTCAGACAAGGCTTCCTTCCCCGCCCGACGTCTCCTTTCTCCGGATCGGGCTGTGGCGGTGTGCAGGCACCAAAGCAGGTGCCTGCTTGTGCCCCGGGGGCGCACTGCAGAGCGCACTTCGCCCCGGGGGCACAATAGGAGCCCGCTCGCTCCTTATCTGGAATCAAAGGTGCTCCAGGGCCCTGGGGACAGCGCATCCCTCGCTCTTGGATTTTTCAAATGCCCGGGTCGCTGCAGTGAATTCCGAGCCCCGATGAGCGCTTCTCAGCACGGGGCAGTTTCTTAGAGCCCGGGACGCGGTGTGGAGTTTTCAGGCATCGGCAGCGTGATATTTCCAGGGCGGGGGGCACAGAAGAAGTGCTCACCCAGTGCTATATAAGATGGGAAGCAGCCCTCCTCGGCATTGGTTTGTGGCAGGCGCCAGGGGCCACGGCACCCTGCCCCTAGAGACAAGAGAGGGGGGAAGCACAGGGCTAGCAGGCCCAGAGATAGGTCAGCACAAGGGAGGCAGATGGCAGCAGTTCCTCCTAGTGACCAGGCAGGTCACAGGTCAGCACAGCAGCAGCAGTCCAAGGTGGGTCCTGGTGAGTCCATTCAGTAGCGTCCTGTGTCCCGTTTCAAGTAAGTCTCTTCAAGTCTAAATTGTGGGGAAAAATCCCCTGTATTCAGTTCTGCAAAGCATTTTCAATGAGGAGGAGAGGGGGTTTCAACCAGTTAAAACTGGTTCTAGGAGTGTCCCCTCTCTCCTTCAGCACAGGCTCCAAACATCAGTTGGGGACAAACAACCCTATTGTGTGAGGCCAGGGCACAGCCTTTAAAAATGCAGGCGTGCCCCGCCTCTCCCTTCTCTCAGCCCAGGAAGACTATTCAGTATGTAGATGCCCCTCTGGGACACCTCCACCCTCCCTGTGTACAGGCTGATTGAAAAGTATGCACAAAGCCCAACTGTCACACTGCTCAGACGTGGATTGGAGTCAAGCTGCGAAACACCAGAGTCATAAGCACATAGAAATGCTCACTTTCTAGAAGTGGCATTTCTGTAATGAGAATAAAAAATCCACCTACACCAGTAAGCAGCATTTCTCACTACCATTAGAACCATACCAAACATGCCTATGCTATCCTTCATAAATCAGACAATACACCTTACACATAAGGCAGGGCATTTCCAATGCACTCCTATGAGAAGGCAGCACTCACAGCAGTGAGAAACCAAATAGGCTGTTTGTCACTACCAGGACCGGCCACATTACTAGACACTTGTCCTGCCCTCTACATACATGTCACCCTGCCCATAGGGCTAGCTAGGGCCTACCTTAGGGGTGACTTACACTTAGTAAAATGGGAGTTCTGGGCTGGCAAGTAAATTTAGATGCCAGGGCCCTGTGGCAGAAAACTGCGCACACAGGCCCTGCGCTTGCAGGCCTGAGACAGGTTTGAAAGGCTACATCAGTGGGTGGCGCAAGCAGCGCTACAGGCCCACCAGTAGAATTTAATGTACAGGCCCTGGGTATAAGAATACCACTTTACAAGGGGCTTATAGGTAAATTAAATATGCCAATTAGGTATAAGCCAATCATACCAAGTTTACAAGGGAGAGCACATGCACTTTAGCACTGATGATTAGCAGTAGTAAAGTGCTCAGAGTCATAATGTCAGCCAAAAAGGGTCAGAAATATAAGGAAGAAAAAGGCAAAAGGTTTGGGTAATGACCCCGTAAAAGGGCCAGGTCGAACACGGTGCATTAGAGAACTTTAAAAAAAGCCTAATTGAGAGCAATTCCTTGAGGCGAGAATTAGGACCTAGGGTCTGACATTGCAATCTCCAATCAGGAGGCTTTTTGTGGTTACTGAGGCACTAAGGCATTTGATGAGGATTCTGACAGGTCCTGGTGCCCACTTCCTACACAGTAAGGAATGAATGACGCTGAGCAAGTCAGTGAATCTCTCAGGTAAAAACTTTGTAGACAGGGAATTATGTCCAAATCCATGGGTGGTTAATGCCATGTAGCACGAATGGCACACCCCGTGGCACAAAGTAATTCAAGGCAGTGTATTGTGCAAATTTGCATTACCTTGAGTTACAATCCAATGCAAATTATCATAAATTCCACCACAACTCTTTGCAACTGATTTGCAATAACGCAGTAATGGAAATCCCACACAAAGGCCCTCATTACAACCCTGGCGCCCAAAGACTGCCAGGGCTGTTTTGCCGATTGTACCGCCAACAGGCTGGCGGTGCAATCTTGCCTATTTCAACCGCGGCGGAAGTGCTGCGGTCGCACCGACAGGACCGGCGGTTTTCCGCCATGGTGGTCCCAGCGGTTGTAATCTGCCAGCGCAGCGCTGCCCAGGGGATTACGAGTCCCTTTCCTGCCAGCCTTTCCATGGCGGTAGGAACCGCCATGGAAAGGCTGGCAGGAAAGGGAGTTGCGGGTCCCTGGGGGGCCCTGCACTGCCCATGCACTTGGCATGGGCAGTGCAGGGGCCCCCAGGCACAGCCCCACACTGCTTTTCACTGTTTGCTGTGCGCGACGGGTGCAGCTGCACCCATCGTACAGCCGCAACACCGCCGGCTCCATTTGGAGCCGGCTCCCATGTTGCGGCCCACATCCCCGCTGGGCCGGCGGGCGGAAACTCTGATTCCGCCCGCCGGCCCAGCGGGGATATCTGAATGGGTACAGCGGGAGTGCGGCCGCCCGCCAATATTGTAATGAGGGCCAAAGTGTTTATAAATCTGAGCCTCCGTTTTTAAGAAGTTCTATCTTGAGTCAATAAGTAATCCTTTTTTAGGTCTTGAATAGACAGTGCATGAGATGTCTCTTCCAGGTCTTTTGCTTTTTATTAGTCCGCTCACAGACCGCCCATTGCTTGCCATACGTTAGCTTCATTGTCACTCTCATTTGCTTACTTCTTATTGATCAGCTGCCATTGGCCGTCTTCCTCTTCATGTGTTTGTCCCTCCCCTTGAGCATGGATACATTACTTGAGTCCTTCCACTGATCATTTTCTTAGGCACTACTTTCTTTTTGTTTCAGCACTGTACCATACTGCTTCTTTTTTAACTGTCTCCTTCGCTACATAGTCCTCCCCTGTCCATTTGCTTCACCCACCGATCCTCCTTGCTTCCATCGTCTGCTATTTTGCCCCCACCTGCCTCCCTCTTCCTCTTGTCTGTGTTGGCATGCACTCATCCTCCCTCTGTTCGTTGTCTGAGTTGATTTGCTCCCATCCTACCTCCCTCCAATAGTTGTCGATGCTTGCTTAACCCCACAATTCCTCCGCCCGTTCATTGTCCATGTTGTCTTGCCGCACACTCCCTCTCTGTCACTCTTCCTTGCCCATGGTGGCTTGTTCCTAGCGTCCCCCACCACCCCCTGTCTATGTTAGCTTGCCCACCCCCTCCATTCATTTCTGTGTTGGCTTGCTCTACCCACACTCACCCTATGTCCTCCCATTGCCCATGTTGCCCTTGCCCCTGCTGCTGTACAACATGGCTAAAAAACATTTACAAAGTCAATACCTCGCGTAGGCGACACCTATTGGCTTTGAAAGTGCTTGTCTTTGATAGTTGAGCAGCTTTAACCTTGCATCATCTGAGCCTGTAGCCCTGCCGCTGAATCGAAAACTGTCAAATATGTAAAAGAATTTTCAATTCTATTAAGGGCACATAGGCGAGAATGTGCCCACCTAGATTATTCACAAATGTTGGTTCAAGAATTGTTGCAGTGTTATCAAACAAGTATCTCTGATGCATTCTTGCCCAAGCGTGGGAACTTAAAAGGGACATGGACGAAGTGATTTTTATAATGTTTTCCAATATAGATCTGCAAAGATGTTGCCTCTGGTATTCTAAGGGATGATATTATCGTGGGGGCACGTGAGGGCGCAGCTCTGGAGAACAGACATGACTGCATCTTTTTCTGGGAACACAGCTCAGAGTGATTCATTCTCAGCCCTCGTCACTCGTACAAAGTATAGATATTCATTCAGAGCGTGTTTACCGGTGAAATCAAGCATTGCAGGTATGTTATCTTTCTTTTAAAGGTCCACTCAAGGGTGGTAATTAGGATTCCAGGACGACCCCGTGATGGGGTGGGTGGAATCAATGCTGCTTCATTTCACACAGGCGCCTGTTTCTATTTGCACTTTCTTAAAGGTATAAATTGTGTTCCCGGCAATAATGTCCTGTTAGGCCTGGCGCAACCTCACAGTGTTCCTCTTCAAATTCAGAAACAGAACACAACAAAACACGAGTCTGTCAAACATTATTTTGACAAGAGACCTTACAGACACAATGACCGCAGTATTTCTTGATAAAAAGTAATAGAAGAGAAATCAGACGCTAGCTACGTCTGCCCTCCACAGGGTGATTGTTGAATTGCAAGCTGAAGAAGTGCATTGAGTTCAAGAAAGCAGACAGAGAGGCACTTCGGCCACTGGTCGCACGAAAGGCTTGACTCCTACAAAAACATGCAGAAATGCCCAGCTGCTAATTTACAAGCTAACAACTCTCTTTCTATTACTGAGTAATTTCTGTCGGAATCCTTTAATACTCTTGAACCATATACAACTACCTATGTTTTCTGCTCCTCATTTTACTACAGAACAGCACCAAGGGCCAGATGTATCATGAAATGGCATTGCGAATCGCAAATAGCGATTTTTAAGAAATCGCTATTTCCGAGTCGCAGTAGGCCATGTATCATAATTGCGAATCGGAATTAGCGATTTCTTAAAATTCACTATTTGTGGTTTGCGAGGCCCAAATACCGAATCGCAAATTGCATTTTCTCAATTTGCGATTCAGTAATTGTAAATCGCAAATTGCGAGAATGCACACCTGGTGGAGCCTGATGTCATCACAAGCAGGAAGTGAGTCATTCCAGGAAGTTTGCAGGTGCCACACCCAAACCAGCACTCAGAGAGGGTCAGCCCAGCCACACTGAGCAAGTCTCTGAAGAAGGCAGCACAGCAGAACTAACATGGACACCTCTGCCCAGGGAAAGGAGAAGGGAGAAAGGAAGCGCAAACTGAAGTTTAGTGAGCAAGAGCTCGAGGTGCTCACAGAGGAGGTGGTCAGGAGCCATGACCGTTTGTTCGGCAAAAGCTCACTCCAGGTGCCTGAGAGTGAAAAACAAAGACTCTGGGCAGATATCCAGACAAAAATCTGCGCTGTTGGAGTGGCGCAGTGCTCTGTTGAAGAAATCAAGAAGAGGTGGTACGACCTGCGGTCCCGTGCCAAGGAGAGGGTGGCAAGATGAATGCAGGAGGCCAGGAGCACAGGAGGCGGACCACCCACAAAGACACCCTCCACCCCGATGGAAGACCTAGTGGAGTCCACACTCCTCCCAGAAGCAGTCAGTGGGGTCACTGACATTGACACATCCGGCACACCAAGTACAAGTAAAGGTAAGTGCAATATTGAAATGTAACCCCCTATGTGTATGCACAAAAACCTCTTAGGAATTAGTAAGTAATTTAAAACATTGTGAGAAGCAAGTCCATTCCACATCTTAGAAGCAGCACAACAATGCCTTATGGGAGTGGTAGTCCACAACCCAGAGCTGAAAGTAGCACATACAATGTAATAGGCATAGCGACACACAGAAGAACACAAGAGCCACAACATAGTGATGAGAAGTAACTGTACCTTTATTACCATTCTGTGACCTTTATTGATACATACATAACGGACATGCTGCATATTGCCGTTGCAGGTGGCCCAGGCCCAGCAGCTTCAGCATGTGCCATTGCAGGGGAGACAGACACCCATCCTGCTTCAGACTCCAATACCAGTGAGTCACAGGACATTGCGCCACTCCGACGCAGGCCTAGGGCACTGCCACTGCAAGAAACGGAGTCAGGACTCAGATGAGCAGCAGGAAGACTCACAAACACCGTCCCCAAGTGGCAGATGCACTCAGATGCAGGAGCTATATTCACAGCAGAGCACAGAGCCCCGCAGGATGCCTACATATGCAGGCGCACAGGCTATTGAGGCAGGTGAGGGAACATCTTTATTTGGTGGCCTGGAATCGTCTATGTTAAGCAGCAGCGCCTGCAAAACAAAAAAATCACGGCGTTACAAAGGCAGATGCAGCAACATAATACAAACATGGGGGGCCTGCATCGCCAGCTGGAGTGTCTCAATGCCAACATCGAACAGCTGCATGAGGGACAGGTCCAAGCATTGCAGGATACGAGGGAGCTGACTACTGCTGTGAGGGAACTTTGTCAGGAGCTGCGCCACGACAGGGTAAGCCACCGCAGGCAGGAGCGACGCTTCATGGGCACGTTTGGCAGTTTCTGTCGCTCTGTGACTAGGCTGGCAAATTCTACAGCCCTAATATCGCGTTGTGCTGTAGCCGCACAGGTTGAGGCAGCACACAGCAGCAGGGATGTGGCCCAAGGACTGGTACAGATCACGAATGTGATAGACAATATAATGGGTAACCGGTCAGCCACACCTAGTGAACTGGGACTGGGGGACACGGAGGACACCTCTAGCCTCAGCAGCTTAGCTGTGCCCACAATGGACACCAGACATCGCAGTGCCAGGCACAGCACTGTCACAGAGGCAGACACTCGAGGTGCCAGTGAGGCAACTGCGCACTCGAGTGGCGTGCGTGGCCGAAAGAAGTGAGTGTAGTGGCCACAGGGGACTGTAAATATTTCTGGTATGAGGACACTATGAAGGAATAGTGCTTTACTGTTAACTGCTTTTGTTTTTTGTCACAATTACTTTTGTTGGTACTAGTGGAACTTATATTACCTGACATTAAGGTAATAAATGTACTTACTACAGGTACATTTGTCAGTGGATTTGTGTTGTTCATACTTACATCTGAAATGGTTGTGTGTGATGTCAGCACGCCTTTGCCTGCCCTCTGCTACACTGGTCCTGTCTGCTGGCTGTAGGGGGGGTATGGGATCATCATCCTCATCTGATTCAGATTCTGATATTTCCACAGGTATGCCCCTGGTGGTAGCTATATTGTGCAAGAATGCACAGGTAGCCACTATTCTACATGTTGTCTCTGGGCTGTACTGTAGTGCCCCTCCAATTTTGTGGAGGCACCGGAAGCGACTCTTCAGCAGGCCAAAGGTGCACTCCACCACATTGCGGGTCGCCCTGTGTGCTGCATTGTATCTCCGTTCAGCAGGTGTAGTTGGATTTAGGGAGGGCATCATCATGTAGGTGCACACTGCGTAGGCACTGTCTCCTGCAATGAACAGAGGGTATAATGAGTAACTGAGCTATCTGACGTCATACTGCCATCAATGCACCAGTGTACAGAGGGACAATACCTAGTAGATATCCTTCACCAAACTCCCCAGCTAGCAGTCTTGTGTGAATGTCGCTGTGGTAAATGATGTACGAATCATGGGTGCTCCCTGGGTACCTGGCCACGAGATCAGTTATGATATAGAAGGCATTGCATATCACCTGTATATTCATGGAATGTTGGTATTTACGGTTGCGCTACACATTCTCTGTGGCTGATGGTGGACAGATTGCAACATGTGTCCCATCTTTGGCACCTAGGACGTGGGGGAACTGTGCTATCTGATAAAAATCAATTTTTGTCTGCTGTGTTTCCTGTGGGGTGTGGGGGAATCTGATGTACTGGTGTATTCTGCTCAGCATGGCGTTGATAAATGCATTGAAAAATGTAGAGAGGGTCTGTGAGACCCCTCCAGCTGCTGCTATGGGGTTGCTATGACCCCTTGATAGCTCCCTGAGGCGAGTAGGTGGAGGGAGCATAATACCTGCACATGGGTGGGGATGCTATGAGTCCTATGTGTTGTGCGCTGCAGTATGGGTTGTAGCTCAGCTATCTGGTCGAGCATCATGGCAGAGCTCAACCTGTACCTCTCAAATATTTCCTCCTCTGTCTGGTCAAAAAGTGTAATGCGCACTCTGAAAATGCGCTCCTGTCTCCTCCTCCCTCTCCTCAAACCTGCCAAGATCCTCATCCTCCTCGCCATGACGTAGAGTGCAGCCATTGTGGAAAAGAGTCTGAGGCATTCTGGGCCTCTTTATATAGGTTGCACCTGGTTACCACCTGCTTTCACTTAGTGGTATTTTGCATGAGCAAAATGCCATTCTGAGAAAAATCACAATTTGCGATTTTTTATGCATCGAATTGCGACTTGGTTTTGCGAGTCGCATTTTGCGCCTCGCAATTCCCTACTCAGAATACCGAATCACAAAATGCGACTCGCAAAACCAGGTCGCAATACAAAAAATCGCAATTTTTGCTATTTCTTATTTTTGGTCTGCGAATGCCTTTCATGCATCGCAGACCACGTTTTTGCATTCGCAAGCACCCAAGTTTTGTGATTCGCACCGTTTGCGAATGCAAAAACTTTTGATACATCTTGCCCCAAGTCTACAAACACCTGCATCAACTGACGCAATAATGTTTTTATTAATAACAAATGGTTTCAAGTATGGAGCATTCGCATCATCAACCTTGTGCATTTTAAAGGCTTTCTTCTCCTCACTACCCCAGGCAAAGTTCACATTTTAATTAAGCCAAGACATGAATGGTTCGAGGTTCATGGTATAGTCTCCTTTAAAGTCTGCATAAAATTCAATGAGTTCCCTGCCCAACCCCCCTCCCCCGACACACCCAAAAGAGCTTGTACATGACCTTGCGTTATCCAAATGCTCTCACTGGTGATGGTGTCACCTAAATACTTTACTTTAGAGGCTCTGAAACAACTGCCTTTGAACTTCAGTGTTACTCCTTCTTGGATAAAGCTTGGACAATTTTCCTTAGCCAGAAATCATGTTGTATCTCTTTTCAGAAGACTAGAATATCATCTAGGAAAGATATGGCCCCTCAAGACCCTCTAAGGTTTTTTTCTTTATATGCTGGAACACAGAGGCAACACTTGCATGACCAAAAGGTACATAACCTCTGGTATCACACATGCAGTGAAATGTCTAGAACTTTTTACTAACACTATCTGGTAGTAGACACTGGCAAGATCTAAAGTGTTAAACACAGCTGCCTGACCCACAGTCAAGATCATCCTGTGCACAATAGGCAAGGGGTGTCTCTCAATCAATATTGCATCATTAACACTGCGTAAAACTACACACAATGTTCCCCCAAAGTTTAAATTAAAGCACGAAAGAGCCCACCCAAGTGGAAGATTCTACAGGCTCTACAACTGCCTCCTCTCAAAGATTGTGCAAAAATCCTTTTAACCTCTCCCTATTGGGCAGTGGCACATTATGGACTTTGGCCCATATTTATACTCCCTTTGCGCTGGATTAGCGTCATTTTTTTTTTACGCTAATCCAGCGCAAACTTAACACCATATTTATATTTGACGCTATACCAGTCTAGCATCACAATTTCAGAGTTTGCGTCATTTTCTGGATACATGAAAGCACCTTGCGTCAATGAGATGCAAGGTAGGCATTCCCGTCCAAAAAATAACTCAAACACCTGTGCACCATATTTATCCAACCGGGCAAAATTTGAATGCTTGGGTCAGGGCAGGAGTTAAAATGGGGCAAACACACCACTACTTAAGGAAAACTCACGCAAGCAACATCATTGTTCAAGAAGTACAACATGGAGGTGCCACTCATGCAGCATGCCAGACGACGCAGAGCACAGGACCAACAGCAGCAGCTCCCACCACACCAACGTGGACCCCAAAGGCAACGCAGAAGGCAGGAGAGGCTATTTAGGATCAGGACAACCCTCCTGGGCCTCAGGGAACAGGATATCATCCAGAGGTACAGACTCAACTGGTAAGTCATACAGCAGCTGCTGCTCCAAATTGAGCCACAGTTAACAGCCATCCCGCAGGCACCCCACATTATTCCACTGAAGACCAAGCTGCTAGCTGTCCTGCACATGTTGGCAAGTGGCCCATTCCAAACTACGGGTGCTCTGGATGCTGGGGTATCACAGCCCTTATTCTCTGCCTTCCTTCCCAAGCTTCCTCAACACAAAGCAGAAGCAGCAGGAGACCAAACAGGGGATTTACCAAATAAATGGCTTCCCGCATGTGCTTGGTGCCATTGAATGCACACATGTCCGCATTGTACCACCTGCTGCAACCAAGCACCTATACCCCTCCATCAATGTGCAGGCCATTGTTGATCTCCAGGGATTGTTCACCAACATCATGGCAAAGTATCCTGGGAGTGTACATGAGTCCTTCATCTTCCGCCACAGCACCATCAATCGGCAATTCCAGGGTGGACAATATGGCAATGGCCTTCTTGTCGGTAAGTCCAGAAACCTAGTAAGATACACACAGCACAGCAACCCTGTAGGACACACAAGACATATACCCCTACATTGACACATGGGCAGGAAGACACTGAGGTGTGACACTGGTAGTTATGTTTGATATCCTGACCCAATGGGATTCACACCTATGGACAAATGACGGCTGCCAATAACAATAGATGCCACTCTAGAGCCACAAGGGACCAATTCAAAACCACACAGTGACAATGACACGGCCTGCACTGGCAGAACAACTTGGAAGATTAACCATTCAACATCACATAAGGCCACATAGTCAATCCCACACCCTACCAAACAATATGTACTGTGTAAGGGGTGCGCAATGTGTGTTGCTGCAGCTCAAAACACCATGAGACACATAGCATGATGACACTGACTCAAATGAAGGTGACATGGAATTAATGAGGCAGTACCAACATTTCACATCACTCCTGGGGTGACATTGCCAGCTAGTAATAAGGAAGTGGATTGTGCTATGAACACATGTTGATGTGACACTAATGCAAAGTGCACACTGCTGCACATACTGAAAGAGACAATTCCCCCTCTACATAACAGATGTACAGGGAGATGGACCTTCCTGCACAAATACATCCACCTCAACAACCAAGTTAGCCAGCTCACCTGGAGCACGTTCAGTAGTGTAGGTGCACGGTTGCACATGAGCCACTGGCAGAGGGAACAAATAAGGTTTGCATAGAACTAGTCACACATGGGACAATTGTGCATTGTCAATAGTGAACACCTCAGTGCTGCCAACTTATGGAGATGTGTTGTGCATTGTCACCCAGCCTAATCAAAGGGCCTCACTGTTGCATTTAATCTGCAGTGACATATGTCTAATTGTGTGGGATGTCCAGGCCATGTAGTGCAACCATGTTACCACCACAGTGGAATCAATTGTATGTGTGGAAGTATCATGTCACCTCCAGTGAACAGACACTAAAACATCTTGCTCACTACATAACGCATGGGAGATACACACTGAACTGCAAGTTTAAAAATATACCAGAGATATCAGGTCAATTAGCCAAACACAAGTTTTTTAAATCAAACAAGCCAATACAGAAAGAACCTCACAGAAGCCCAGGATCCCACACAATACCACAAACACATATGAGTCACAGATGACACAAGATAACAACTGCCATGCAAATGACATTCCTGGTGCAAGCTACAACAAAATACTTACCCCTATTTTCTCGTTCAGCTGATCAGGGTTACGGGATCCAGCCATGGATCATGACCCCATTTGCCAACCCAAGCACAGCAGCAGAGTGTGCCTAAAATGAGGCACTTCGGAGGACACGCACCATAATTAACGGACTTTTGGCATCCTGAAGTCCAGATTCAGGTGCCTGGACATCACCGGAGGCAGCCTCCTATATTCCCCAGAAATGGTCTGCAAGATCATTTTGACCTGTGCCATCCTGCACAACATTTGTGTTAGGAAGAACATCCCCCTCTATGAACCTGAACAAGAACTGCCTGAAGAGGAGGAGGAGGTGGATGCGGCACAGGAAAATGAGGGGGAACATCCTAACACAGATGCAGGAATGTGTCGCAGACAACAGATAGTTAAACACTTTTTTCAAAAATAGTCACTATCAACACATTGTTACGATATGGAATTAAACACCTCACTTTATCACTCAGTCATGCTCTGGGTAATTATTTATGCACTGCATGTTCTCTAGGAATCAGAGTATTACCTCAGGGAGCATTTCAGAAAGACAAATTTGACTACTTCTGATGCCACATCACATTTGATGGGTATGATTGTACACCAAACATCACACAGAGTTTGTATGAAAAGCATCTTTTCTATTTCACATTTGAAGGGCAAATTCATAGGATCACAGCTATGAGAGACATCCATGTTGCCAACATGGTCTATTGCAGCATACGACACCCAACTATGACATCATCAATCATAAGGTAAATAAGCGCATCATACATGAGGCAGTGGATGTGAAATGGCATTGGTAAAAGGAATGTATGAACACACCCTTGTCATTAGTAAGTGTGACATTTGCTAACTCTGCAAGGAGCATGTGTGACAAGAAGTGCATCAATCCTGAAAATGGATAGCATGAGTGTCCCAGGTATGACAAGCAATGCTCACAAGACATGCCCTGCGCAGTTCATCCCAGGGAATAAGTCCTGCCACTGCCATGTCTTAAGTCTCGGTCCTCCCTTCTCTAAGGGGCACTGTAAATGGACTATCTGTACCCTGGGAATCACCATGTACACTCACCCGGACTCTCATTCTGACTACTCTGTGCTTCCCTTTTCAGTATGGCATGCCATAGTTCAACTTCATCAGCCTGCATGGACTTCATGTCCCATAATGCACTGCCTGGTAGTCGATAAGACCTGTAATCTTCTGTCCATTGCTTCCCATGGGAAAAGTCCGGTTGGCCCCTTATACTGCATTCTCACCTCCAGGACTTGTGAAAGACTGAAGCTTCACACACCTGTGAGGGAGCCTGGGTGACAAGTGGTGCATCAATCCTGAAAATGGATAGCACGAGTTTCCCAGGTATGACAAGCAATGCTCACAAGACATTCCCTGTGCAGTCCATCCCAGGGAATAAGTCCTGCCACTGCCATGTTTTAAGTCTCTGCCCTCCCTTCTCTAGGGGCGCTGTAAATGGACTATCAGTACCTTGGGAATCATCATCTTCACTCACCCAGACTCCTATTCTGACTCCTGTGTGCTTCCCTTTTCAGTATGGCATGCCATAGTTCAACTTCATCAGCCTTCATGTACTTCATGTCCCATAATGCACTGCCTGGTAGTCGGTAAGACCTGTAATCTTCTGTCCATTGCTTCCAATGGGAAACGTCCGGGTGGCCCCTTATACTGGATTCTTTCCTACAGGACTTGTGAGAGTCTGAGGCTGCACACACCTGTGAGCTCTCTCATGCAGCCCAGCCATTTGACTCTGCCCTGGCCTTACTGCTGCCTGGAACTGCTTCGAAGCTACCATTCCCTGAAGCTCCTTGCTGTGCATTGGAGTACAATTCATTTCTGTACCAGAGCCCTTGTTGGATTGTGTTACAGTGCTGAGTACCCCTGAAATGGCTCTTTGTTTCCACAGTGTTGTTCCTCCTTGTTCCAGTCAAACTCTGCTCCCTGTTTTTGCACACTTTATGATTAGCTTCCTGACAGAGCCTGCTTCCTGTTAGCTAGACTGGTTCCAGTCTTTGCGTCAATCAGAGCCGTTCCCTGTGCCTACATGTGCCTCATAGTTGGTTTCCATGCTCTCCATTTCCTCTTGGTGTATTGTGTCTGGTAAGTCTACGATCAGTCCTCAAATGTATAGAATAGTTTAATTTGTTTTTTGGTACAGGCACATGTTTTCTAAGGGGCGAATCCAGCCCTCATCCTTTGTCTGGTTTTGCATGTATTCATTAGTGCCAAAAAGTGACAGTGTGCTATGGCTGTATTCCTGGATTTGGTACTGTGCCTCCAGCAACAAACAAGGGGTGGTAATGTGTATGTAAGGACAGTACATGTTTGTGCCTTGACAGTCCAGACACAGGACCTGTTCTGCCGCCACCTTTTGATGGGGCTTGCGTGGTGACTAGCTGTGAGATTAATCTGCACAGAGGCACTGATGTTCCCTGTTGCTATGGGAAGTTCAGAGCCCTACCCTGTGTACAAATGTAGTAATAAAACCTGCATGTTTGTCCATTACTGATCCATAACATATTAGTCCACAACAAGGTTGCTCTGTCGTCACTCTGTATTTTCTGCTGTACCATATCTGCCCTACCCCCTTGTATGCCTTTAGCTGATCTTTTGCTTTAGGTCAAATCTGCTTTGAAAGATACTCTGTTAACTCAAGGGTTGGCTCCACAGACTCCTGACTAGACCTGCACGTAACCGTTACACCATGGAGGCCAATACTGACACAGGGTACACGTGGCCACACACTTGAACTGGACACTTTTGTGCAATGAACCTCTGAAAATATGTGAACACATGCAGCCTGGGCTGCTGGTCCACAACATAGGTCATTACATTAGTCAAACTGTGGTGCACTTAACAATGTTATCATTGGATTTGAGGCTCTGTGTGGCAAACACTGTACCTACCAAATATGTTCAAATACCATGGGTAGTATACACACAAGTGACCATGAAGTGGTAACCAACAATTCATGACATGTGAGACGTAACATATCTGACATAGCCCTATCAGCCATCCTCTATCTTCCCTATGTATTGTTTGTCGGAGGAAATGTATTGTCCCCAAAGTCAAGCAACTAAATACAGCAAAAGAGTCAACACTTATTACAAACACATCTCATGACTGTTGTACCTCATTGATTGGCATCTGATGGAGATACCCATTTGTAACACATTCATACATGAACATTACGCCAAATGTATTGCATGCAATTCCAACAGAAGCACACAAATAGTTTTAACAGTCAGTTCACACACAAAACACACAGGCCATGATTCATATATTTGTAGCGTAGCCTTGCTGTCCTCTATTGACGCAACACCTGCGCAAACTTAAAAATTCCATTTTAATTTCCAAAGTTTGCGCTGCTGTTGCGTCAGTTAAGAAAGCTAATCCTGTACAACGATATTAGTAATGTGGGCCGCAGTAGCATGGTCTAGCACGTGTGTCCAAACACTAGAACACACCCTGCAGGTCATTCCATCCTATCTTTGTCTAGTTATAGGCTGCATGCATGTTAAAATATGAAAAATGACGCAAACACAGTTTGAGTCAGAAATATTGAAGCAAATGCGTCAAAAAATGACACAAACGCTCAAATCACATCAATGGGTCCCTAGCGTTAATTCCACCAGCGCACCCCAGGCATTCGGATATCCATTGAAAATGTATTGATCCATGAATGCGTGTGTGTTTGACGCATATACTTCAAAATTTTGATGCAAACTATATAAGCGTCAAAAAAGTACACGCAAGACAAAACACGGGCCGCAAATGAGACAGGAAGTGATGTAATAGGATATCCTGTTTACAGAAATGGTACAGTGAGTGTACTTTCCCTTTCACTTTGCAATCTGTGATTTTTCTAGACTGTGTGGCTGTGTGTTGGTTTTCTCTTCTGTAGATTTTGTAATTTTGTCTCCTGTGTGGTCTATCTTTTGTCTTTTGGTGTTCACAAACTGTATTTTGTACCTGTGTAAGTGTTTTTGTGTCTTGTATTGCTGTTAGATTGCTATTTGTACTGTTGGGGGTCTGTTTGTGAGTAGGATTAGTTGGGGTAGTTTGGACGTTTAATTGGGTTATATAAGTTTCCTTTTTTCTACTTCCTTTCCCTGTTTTTTCCCTATTTACTGTCAGAAATTTTGTTTTGTATTATGTCGGGAAGGGCACGGCTGGGGCGCATGGGTGAGGAGGAGCTTGGGGCATTTGTGAGGCTGGTGTGCCACTTCCTTCCCATGATGTTGGAGGCTGGGGGCCATGTAATACAGGGGTATCACACGGAGGCAAGACGGTTGCGGTGGGCAAAGGTGCTGTTCCACCTGAGGAGGATATTTAACACCACACAGAATGAGTACCAGCTCAAGCATCGCTGGGCTGACCTGGTGGCACGAGAGCAGGACCTGCTGGACCACCTGGGTGTGGTGATTGGTGGCCCTGTTAGTGAGTATCACATTGACAAATGTGTACAGTTCAATGCTCCTGAGTGACAGTTGCAGATGTCATGACATGCTGCATGTAATGTTTGTGGCCATGTGGAATGCAAATTGAACAAACTATAACTGTACCAGGAATGTGATGTATTACAAATGGTAATACATGGTAACAATGCAGTCCACAGTTTTGTTGAGCCATGTCTGAACACTATTCAGGGACATATGTACCAAGTGCATTATAACCTTCACTAATATCTTAGGCCCATATTTATACTTTTTTAGCATCGAATTTGCACCATTGTTTTATGCAAAAGCAGCGCAAACTTGCAAAATAAAAATATATTTTGCAAATTTGCGCCGCTTTTGTGTCTAAAATGTACACTAATGCGGCTCTAAAAAAAGTATAAATCTGGGCCTAAGTTCACTGAATTCTTGTGTTTACGTCAGGACAAATAATCATTCACATGGACAAACCCAAATGGCCCATACTGATACCAGATTGAACAATCACAAAACAGGGTCTTTTGGTGGCATTTAGGATTAGGCGTTGAAATCCTATCATTGAGTCGCAGGCCCCCACAACATTATTTTATTGGGCACAATTGCTGAGACTGAGCTATTGCAGTTACCATCTGTGTCACATTGGTGCCAACCCATTTTCAAAAGGGAAAGGGTCAGCATGGGTTCACTCCTCTTTGTGACTGCATGGCCACAAACTATTTCTGAGCATGACGTTGTGCAAGGGACCACTGACTCCTTCCACAATTCTATTTTAGTGATGAAGTAGGTTGTTAAATTACTTTCTGTACACCCCTGCTGAAATATTGCTGCATTTCAACAAATGTAAACATCTCAATATGAAGGCAGTCACAGACATGGTGGTCTGCTGAGCTCAGTAGGCCAGCATTCCTGTGAGTGCCGCCATTCCCAAGGTGTTTTTTCAAAATGAGACCTAGCTCATCATGATTGAAGAGGTAGGTCATTTGTTACCCCATTTTTCATTTGCAAACAGTGTAATTTCATTTGTTCTATCTCTGATCATCCAACTTGCTAATTGCTAGTTGCTGAATCTTGCAATGTGTGATTCACAATACCTGATATAGGTACACATGGCCCTGAGTGACACATTTCAGGTGCAATGACTACACCTGTGCCCATGCATTCTGGCAACGATGATCAACTAAGACACTGTCAGCATACATTATTTAGCAGTTTAGTATTAGCAAAGTGGCCAATCCATGTTTAGCGCTACATTATCATCATTTCACACACAGGATGCCTGCCATCATGTTGTCATAGGGGGCATACACGACTTAGAGGACACTGCCAATGGGGCATATGTAACCTACATACAACACTGGCACAAGTGTCAAAATATTTGTCCTGTGTAATGATTGCAGCTGTTGTGTGATTGACTCTTGTGTGGTGGCCTCATTGCAAGATATGATGAGCTGGCACGTGATCTGATCTGTGACTTGACTGGAGGTTGACATAGTGTTCCATGGAAGAGTTAGATATTCACTGGCAGAGAGTCATATGTTTGGAGTCTAGTGCTGCGCAACAGGCATGGGCAGGTGAACATGGTGATTTGTAGCCACATGTATACCCACAATTGATTTGGAGGTGGTCCAGTGTCATAATTTAGTCAGCAAGTCATACCCTAATTCACACAAAACAGTGATGCATCATTTTATCACACAAAATTGTGCATCCCTGGAATGTTATGAACATGTAGGACTGTATGGGTGACTGTCCCCCAGCATCTACCCCCACATGTACTCCATTTACGTTCAACTTAAGTGCTATGTTATAGGCGTACATGCAGGTCAAGGCCAGATGTGTGATTGCATCAATGTGGGTGATTTAGGAAATATGTCAGTGTGATCTGATATTGATGGTTGTCCACAAATGTTTACATGAATGTAGATGTGAATGACCAATGGTTGACTCACTCCTATTTGGCAGGCCTTCTCACATGTGTTCCACTCACTAAATCCATGTACAGCTGGACAAAGCTTAGTGGTTGTCCTTGACGGTTGAGAGGATGTATTGCATGCCCATCCCCCGTGAGGCACAGGGTTAGGGGGAGAAAATATATGTAGCTAGGTGTGATGGTCACAGTGTAGATGACAGACATGTAATTCAAGCATGCATGTGTGCCAAGCTACACTGACCCCTTATGATTAGCAACTGCATACCATCCTGCCAGTTCCATATACAAATCACAGGTCTTGTGTGCCTTGAAGTTGATCCAGATGATAGGTATTAGTTGGCCTGGCACATGTTGAGTACTTGCTGTATTTGCAATGTGACCAATTGCACTACATATATGCACGGATCAGTTAATTTGGTGCACACCTTGTTGTGCATTGCTGTGCTGTTAGATAGTTGATGGGTAGTCTGCGTTGGCATATCATTGCTCAGGGACATTCTATTATCTGTACTGTGATTTGGACTGCATGTGCTATTTGTGAGGAAGTGTTAGATTATCATCTGTCCATGCATCACACAATGATGACACTAATGTTTACCTGTCTCTTAATTACCGCTGCCAACATGAATGCCCAGGAAATTTGAGAGTTTCAGAGGCGGGCAGTGCGATACAGGCACATCCTCGATGTGGAGGCTGGGTATCGCATGATGGCAAGACGCTATCGTCGAGAAAGAGCCAAAGAAGCATAGCGGGCTTTTAGCCAAGGGGGCCCACCATTGGCCACAACAGGTGCCACCCCCAACCCGACTGCAGGCACAGTGGACACCGGTATCTCTGCCACACCTGCTGCACCCTCAACATCTGCAGCACAAGGCACAACTGCTGCACCATCTATCCCACCAACCCCAGCACCTGCAGTTGCAACATCCACTGCAACACAAACCACCACAGCAGATGGTATGGACATGGCCGCATTGCGCCAGCTACAACAGGACATGAGAAGGGTCATAAGGTGTATGGACAGTCTCCAGCAAGAGGTGGCTCGCACCAGCAGAATACTCAAGTCTATTAAAAAAACTCTGAGGAGGGCAAACCTCTGAGTCCAGTTTTGCCTCATCCCTAATTCTGTCCCCTCCCTCCTCTTTCCTTATACTGCTTTTTTAGTGGGTTTAGGGGGTTTAGTGATAGGTTAGAGTAGGCTATTAGTTTACATAGGATAAGGGGGTGGGAGGGGTTATATTATTACATATTAGTTTGTGGGTGGGGTTGATGTTGGGGTTTATGTGTATTCCAGAAAGATATATATATATTTGTTTAGTATTAGTTAGTATCTATTTAGGTTAGTATATGTTGTCCTACACGTGTCCCGTCATATAAGGGGGTTGGGGGTTTGATATTTAGAGTGTTTAGTTACATGTGGTAAGTAAGTTTAGCATAGGGTAGTTAGGGCCAGTTGTGGGTAATGTATAGTTAGGATAGGTTAGGTTAGTATAGGTGTGTGACATAGTTTAAGTTTTCTTTCATACATATGTAATAAAGTTTTAGGTACTCCTTTACGGTATGTGTCATATGCTTGGGGATCTGGGCCTTTGCATGAGTGGACAGTGGCAAATGTGTGTTTGCCTGTGTATTCCATCCTGCATCCACATCCCATTCTTGACATGTTTATTCCCACTTTCAAATGAGCTGTCACATTGGCAGCTACAACACAGCTATATGTCTATGCATCTGCCATCCATTGAACCCACCACTCAAGGTGACTATGGTTCCCATGTATTGGAGAGGTAGGTGTGATTTTAAAGCTGTCATCGTTTGGGTCCTGTGTTGGAATCTTGGGCACTGCAGGATGTCTGCCTGCAGCCTGATGTTCATGTGAACCCTGATAAACTGAGTGGTGTCATAATCTTATGAAGTTCAGTATATATAAATCACATCTATGAGTTTTCTCATTGTACTCCCAGGTGACGTTATTGTCCAAACACTCTTACACATCCATTCCTGCTGTATGTTGTGGTTGTGGGATTTAAGTTTAGAGTCATATGTCACATACACAATGATTGTCTTGTAGGGGATGTGGGCAGCATTGAGTTTCATCTTGTAGATACTTTGGGCCTGACATATACAATTTTTACACAGCATTATACTGTTTGTGGTGCTTTCACTTCAGAAATGAGCCACAAGTAGCACAGATGATTGTAAAATCCAGACCCTTGTGCATAGATGTCAGCCCACGTTCTTTCTACGCTGTCGTATTAACATTCTGTGGCCATTGACATGTTACATGCATCACAAAACTCCTGCACAGTAGATGTGTCGCATTACACAAAGACAAAGTGGTTGTGTATGTGCTGTTTATTTTAAAGTTCTGTAGTGCAATATTTACATAGTCCAGGCTTGTAAGTCCATTGGTGTGATGCATTCTATTGTGATGCAACACAAGTGCAATGTTGAGGGACATGTCATTGAACATGCTGCGATGGAGTGTCATTCAGCGCAGAGGACTATGAATTGCCAATTGGGTAGTGAGAGACAATTGCAGTCCATAGTGGTGAGGTAAACAGTGTGTTGGAGAACAGTGCATGTTACCAACTGTGGCAAGACTGGCATGTTGTCAAGCACAGGACATAGGAAAATCAGTGCCCATGTGGTATGGGCTGGTGCTACCAGGTACTCCTACGGATGAAGGTGAATTGTTCCACGTCTTCATCTTCCGATGTGTGTGTCAACTCCTCTGCCCTTGGTTGTGGTGGGTTTGAGGGGGCAACACACACGTCAGTGTTTGGAGAAGTGGGCTCTGAATTCCCAGTAGCTGCCAACCGTGGAACTGTGGAACTGTTAAGGGCATTACTGTAGCAAGGAAGAGCTGGTGGTTATTGAGTATAGCAGCAACATCCTTGTGAGTAGGCAGCCAGGTCGGCCCTGAGGGAGTCCTGATTGTTGTCATGCATGCAGTGAAAAGTTTGGGAGGCCAGTTGTTGTGGCAACTTCCTCGTTGCAGTGGTGAAGTCCCTCACACACAGTTATAGTCCTTGCAGTAGTGATTGTTGGACTTGCATGGCTGCTGACTGTTCTGCGGATGTCATCATTCGCATGCGCATCCCCTCAAGGCTGGCTACCATATTTTGCATCCCCACCCGCACCTCCTTGGCCAGCATCCGCTGTACTCCCACAACTGTCCTCTCAAAAGTGGTCCCAGTCTTATCAGAGTCCTCAGCTGTGTTTGAGCTGGCAGGTCGTACTATTTGGGTGGTACCTCTGGGATGGCTGCTACATCTGTGCTCCTCCTTGCGACTGAAGGGTCTGGAGGGTTCCCAGGACATCTTGGAGGGTTTCCTGGCTAATGGTTGTCAGCTCATCATCCATGTCATCAGGGTAGTCCAGGACAGGCATATCCACAGGAGAGCCATCGTCCTCTGCAATGAGATATTGTACAATTAGTGTGTCTGTGTTGTGGCAGTTGTAATGTGACGTCACTTACTTCCTATTAGTGGAACATTGTAATCTTGGTTCCTGTTCATTGTTCCTGTCCTTAATATTAGCATTCTCACAGGCCTATGCCCCACCTGTATGTCACATGTAGTGTGGGCAGTTTGGGGAATTGTCTGCGTCACATCCTCTAGGTGTAGGTTCAGTCCAAATTGTGTCTTGCCACCTTCTTGTCCTACTCAACCCTCCCTCTACTACCATTATCATGGTGAGGCCTTGCAATGCCTGTTGGTGTTCTGATGCCACTTGCACCACACATTACAATATGGGCCTGACCCAGTCTATGATATTTCACATACACCTATATGTTGATGAAACCTAGCACATACCATGTATTGCTTTGGCATGGCACGATACAGGTGTCAGCATTGGTAGTGTGTCATGTTGATTTTTGCGAATGTGTGCTACATTGCATTGTACTGATGGGACTGGCAGAGTTTTATTTCCTCTTATGACTGTGCGGATGTGTTTCACTAGCTACACACATATGTCTTCCCCCTCAATGCTGTTGTCTTAGCAGTATGACAGTTGAGATGTTGCAAGGTGGCATTGCAGCTATTGTAACACAGGCACGGGGTAAACCCTGGAATGGGCAGCATGGGTATGAGATTACTGCTGTGTACTTCATAATGTAAGTGACAATACCTGATGTTTATTGAGCCTATAGACATGACCATTTGACAGGAGTTACACTTGGTTAGGAATTGAAGGGGATTGATCACGTAGTCATCCTGAACCCTCATTTAGAGTGTGTTTGTTGCATGGGTACCTAACTGCCATTTCCTAATTGACCAGCACACATAGCACAGGGAGTAGTGGCAAATATTGTCAATGGTAAATGCCACTTGAGGCAATGGCCTGAGACTGGGCATTGTCCCCTAGTTCACATTCTGACAATACCAGCTATCCTGTGACAGCAGCCCAGTTTTGCATTCTAGACTACCCTCCTGGACTGGCTTTGCCTTTCCAGCAGCCTTGGCATGGAGGTGTACCCTCATGCAAAGGTTGTTTGTGTTGTGTTGTGCTGTGCCCCTGGATGCCCCTGCACAGCCCATGCACCCGTGCCGTGCCCCTTTCCACTGCCTGATTTCCATGGCTGACATGCATTGTGTAGTAGGTATGTACCTCCCCCTGCTTCCACTTAACATTTAGGCATTTTGGTCCTCCACACAACTTACCCTGCATATGTGTTGTTTCCTGGTAGTCTGCGCTGTCCTGTCCTGTGATTCCTGTGACGATCTCCTCCGGGATGACGGCTGCAACCATCTCCTCCATCTCGTCCAGAGCCTCCTGCGGTGCTGGACTCCCACCTCCAGTCAGCAGTGCTGCCTTCCTGTTCCTTGCCATTTTCTCCTTTGTCCTGCGCTCGCAGTCATGCCAGCGTTTCTTGCACTCAGTGACAGTTCTCCTGACCTCAGCCACACTGTTTATCTTGTCGACAATTTGTTGCCAAATTGTCTCTCTCCTCCCAATTGGCAATTTAGAGGTAATGAAAAGTTGATGCTGGTGCTCCGTCACCTCTCTGACCAGTATTTCATGCTCCTCTGCACTGAAACACAACTTTTCTTCTTGTCTCTCCCATGGGTCTTGTCTGTGTCCTCCTGGCTGGTTCCTGGTAGATTGAGGTCTCTCTGGGGTCTCTCCTGGCTTCTGGGATCCATCTTGGGGCTCCTTAACACTGTTTGCTGTGTTTGCGCCACTTTTTGACACTATTGCAGTGGAAAATGGTGCATATCTGGTTTGCGATGTTTTCCGTGTCACAAACAGGATTAGAGTAATTTTCCCTGCATTAACGTCATTTTGCTTTAGGACGCAGAGCAATAGTTCACGTTTAAAAATAAACCTCTAACCAGTTCTTAGCGCCACCAAGCGTCAAAGTATAAATTTGAATAAGAAATGGCATTAGCCCGCGTTAAATAGTATGACTCCTACCATCAGCCTAATACGGAATTCAAATCCCTTATGTTGGCCCAGCCTATTCTTTTTTTTTTTTTAAAGTCTTTAAAGTCCCCTTTCAGACTTGAAACAGTCAGGGTGAATAACATAAGCCTGGTGATCTGCTCTCGGGTCCAGCCTGATTCCCATCTCTTCTTCGCATGGCCATCCGAGAATAGCATTACCCTTGCCCACCACATATACTTTCATCTAGTCCTGCAACCTTTGAAATCCATGCGATACCAAAAATATCACAGAATATAATGCAATGTCTAGTGTACCCTCTTGGACATATATTGGTGGGAAACAATTCCCTCCCTTGCCATAGGTTACAAACTACATCCATACCAAGAATAATGTAGCATTGTCTCCCCTTCATACCATCACGAGAGATCAGGCAGTTTGGTGACCATGGTATCTTGTTTCTGCTCCCACACTCAACACCACATTGGGGTATAAATTAGCTTCCCCATTAATCTCATTGAAAACAATGCTCCTGACCGTAATGCCCCCTACTTTCCACAACTATTACAGAATTTATCAATCTCTATGTCATTTTGAATTTTCCACAAGACTATGGCTGCCACCTCTGGAGCACAGAATATTGGCGCTAAGTTTCTCAGAATTTCCTCCACCCTTCCTCACATGCCTGTCCTGTTGATGACATACTCGAACACCTATGAGGGCCTCCAATGTCCTTGAAATATTTATCAGATTTTTCAATACTCTTGGCTACCTTGATGGCATCACAGTGTGTCAAGCTTGCGGCAGCCGCAGACGCTCCTGAATCTTTTTACTGTGAGTCCTCGTCAGTACTCGGCCGTGGAGGACTGACTGGAGCTGTTTGTTTCAAACTCACCATGACAGCTAGAGTTGTGAGTACAGAAGCATAATACTCAATGTTTTCTCCTGTATTTTGCTTCCTTAAGTAGAACTAGAAAATTCCCATTACTTGGGAGTGTTCAAGTCCAAATCAGCAGCATTTCGTACTGCAGGCAACAATGTGAATTGTTTCAATGTGTCACCACCTAAACACTTAGGGGCACATGTACAAGAAAGTAGCGCATCAGCTCTGATGCTCCACTTTTCTTGCATCACCCTGTGCCCACTAACGTCACCATGGTAGCACTGTATTTACTATACAGCTCACTATGGCTCAGCCTCGGAGACGGCCCTCCATCCTACCTGCCTTCTGATACAAGGGTTAACCCACAGCCTCAGGTCGATATTTCACACACAATCTTCAGACATTATTTATGCCTACAGTCATTGCTGCTGACAGCCGGAGCTGCTGACGTGGGGCCTGGAGGACCAGGCGCGAGTCCGGCCTCAACCCAGCACCCTGTGATTCAGGTCGAGGCACTGAAACTGCACTTTTAACAATAAAAGTGAACCTGACATTCTGCATTGTAAAGCACATCAGCGTCCCTAGGCCTGCTCCTGCTGTGTGCAACTGCAAAAAATAGTGCAGGTCTTCTGCCAGCTCTCTTCAGTTTTGCATTTACATATTAGCCTGTCTGTGCAGTCCGGTCACAGCTGTGAAAATAGCATGGTTGACGCTTCTGGGGACTTCTTCCATTGGGTTTAAAGGAGACGCCCACTGCACGTAAGCTGTGCTGTCTTTGTCCAGTGCATGCTAGGCAAGATCAACAGTACCTCGAAGGTAACATGCTAACGTGCACGTGCAGAGCGCGCACACACACACACTGCCGTCGCCACCCAGGCCCACCTGCAGCCACACAGTGATGAACATGCCCCTACAATACCCCTGAACATACCGAGCTCCAGACACCACTTGTCAACCTCTAACAAAGATGTCTTCACATTTACACCTCCTGGCAGATTTATGTCATCACTTTGATTCGGGCTGCGAGATTTTATTTTGCCTGGACAGTTAAGCGAAGTCAAGAAAAAATGGCCAAGGCCCCCTTTTGCCCAATTCATGTTGGTGATGTAAAAACCTCACCCCTTCTGTTAATTGGCACTGAAGGAAACATTAGGATATTTTTAGTTGAACAGAATGTTGAAAGCTCCAGTTTGTTGCCTGTTCCGCTTTCTTTTTTCTTTTATTGTAATGGTTTTACATTTTGTTTTTAATATTTTGCTGTTCTCCTCTCATGTAAAATACACTAAGCTTTTGTAGCAAATTTCATTTATGTTGAGTATGTTATATTATTTTGATGTTTCTGTTTTTTTTTTAGATGGGTGGATAGGTGGATGGATGGATGGATGGACAGATGTAAGACTCACCACGCACCTTCTGAAGAGACTACAGACCACACAGAACTCAGCGGACAGACTAATCCTCGACTTCCCCAAATGTGCACCCACACCACCATCACCCCACCTCAAGAAGCTTCACTGGCTCCCCATTCAGAAGAGATGTCAATTTAAGATGCTGATCCACACCTACAAGGCCCTTCACAATCAAAAAACAGAATACACCAACCACCGCCCGAACTTCTCCCAACGCTCCAGATCCGCCGAAGCAACAGTGGAGGATGCTCCTTCTCCTACCTCGCACCGAAATCCTGGAACAAACTCCTCCCTTCACCTACAGGTCTCATCCTCTCTTCTGGCATTAAGCAAAGGACTCAAGACCTGGCTATTCAAATGAATCACTTAGCATGATCATTCTCAGCGCCTGGATATCCACGCTGGTGATAAGCTGCACCTTACAAATCCTGTTCCATTGTTTGATTGATGGGGGAGTGGATGGGTAGATGGATGGGTGGGTAGGTGAATGGATTGATGGAGGGATAGGCGGATGGATTGATGGATGAAAAAACTTATGGATGGGTACCTGGATGGACTGATGGATGGAGAATGTGTGAATGTATGGAGAAGCTGTAGAGGAATGGTTGGATGGATAGATGGCTGCCTTGGTGGAGAATATAGATGTTTTGAGCACAAAATTGTTACCCAACATGTGCATTCTAAATTTCTGTATATCTCAACTACAAGCAACAATATAATTTTCAATGAAAGACTATTTCTGTCACACTTCTTTCAAAACTCAGCATGCAAATAATGCAGTCTGTTATTCCTCTCCAATTTTTTGAGTCAAGATTGCTACCAAACCGCACTCACTCACATTCACAGACACTTATGCAGGCATCCAAGAAACATAGGGTTGCAGCAAAGGAGTATTTCTAAGTACATCTTTAAAACTTCTGATGATATGCAGAGTGTAAATCAAGCTTAGAGGACAGATACACACTAACTTGGTAAAAAACTCATTCATTTTTTTGAGCGAGTGAACAGTACGCATGCATGATTAATTCAGGGAACATACAAACTCTTAACTCATTTGTCTTTTTTCCTACTATCACAATAGGAAATAACCATAATAAACTGCGAACATCCTCAATGACCGCTTCACATTTCAAGCTCTTTAAATTACCTCTGCACATTTGTTTCTTAGAATATGGGGTACACCTCTCATTTTATGGTTGATAGTTGCAGCACTTTCTTTCAATTTCATATCAAATTTGAATGCATTCAATTTCCCCAGACCAGCAGCAAAAAATCCTTTAAGTTTGTTAACTATAACATTAATGAAACATGAATTAGAAGGAACAAATGAACTCTGCACTTCCTTTATCGTGCTTTCTGCTACTTCAGGTAAGTGTTTTCATATTAAAGAAGTGCAGCTACTCTCCCTTTCAAGTCAAGGAAGTGCCGGTACTAGGTACCGTTCAGCACCTGCCCATTTAAAGCACTGGTTAAGAGCCAAAGCAAAGAGCAGGCATGCCCTTCTCATGCATGACACCCCTTCAGCACAGCTGGGGTAGGGCGGAGAGTGCTGCTCATTTCTATGTCCACTGTCTTCAGTACCCTCCTGTCACTTTGCCTGCTTGTGACTGGTTCCATCCACCCCCCCTTCTCTTTCCTGTATTTCACAGAACCCCTTTCCTCCTTCTTCTTAGCCCCGCCCATATTTTTCAGACTCCACATGGACTATTCTCCCACACAGCACCCACCACACCTCTCTTACCCCTTCTTTTCCATCTTTTCTTTTCATAGGGTGTGTGCACCCCAGGGACATCATTTAGGGGTCACAAGGGGTTGCAGCTGCTACCCCTGGGATGCTCCTTGTGACCCCGGGCACTGCCTATGCGACCCCTGGCCTCAAAGGTGGAAAAAATTGTGCCAGGAGCACAGAGGTAATTCTTCCTAATGGACGTTGGTTGGGGATTCACTTTCCTGGTTTTCTGTCAATGTTTGTATTCCACAAATAGTGAATAGTATTATTCACTTTTTGAGTAATAAAAATGGAGTATAATTCGCTGGAATATGACCCTATCTGGAAGCTAAAATAAGGAAAAAATGATTTCAGATGTGATTGGTATGTTTGCTTGCGGGTGATTGTGTGTTACGTGAGAGTGTGTGTGAATGTGTGCGTATATGTAAACATGTATGTGTGAGTCACAATAAAGGTCAAACGGCATGTGATGTCACTTCGGCTACCCCTGGCATTTTGGTGAATTGACGTCCATGATGCGCCTTCCTAATAGCTCTACTAATATCCCACCCAGAATCCTACTTTAACCCTCACTTTGCTTTTTAAAGAGTTAATTCACCTGGCAGGTTTCTCACAACTCTGCATTGTTCCCCGTTCTCCTCCCTGGCCAGCTCTTCTTCCCAGCAAGCATGTTTCTCATTTCTACCTGCATTGTGCGCACATTACAGTACGAAGTGTTGGTCAATTGTATTTTACACAGTATTTAAGAACTGCTGTATTTTGCTGCTATGACTTTTGCAGTGTTGTACATGTATGGTATGGTTTTTGTGGGCCACAAATGTTTTCGTTTCCTTATTTACTAGCTGCGTCTAACACACAGTTCTATCACCAGAGCAGGCAGCAGCTGAGTATGCTTTCTCACACCCACACAAAAGGTGCAGCATTTGCAGCACCAGAACAAGATCTATTTAAGTGAAATGAGCAGTGCCTACTGCTACCCCGCGCTGCCTCTTCAGTACACCGCTACCCCATGCTGCCTCTTCAGTACACTGCTACCCTCTGTGCTGCCTCTTCAGTATACTGCTACCCCATGCCGCCTCTTCAGTATACTGCTACCCCGCGCTGCCTCTTCAGTAGACTGCTACCCCGCGCTGCCTCTTCAGTAGACCGCTACCCCGTGCTGCCTCTTCAGTACACTGCTACCCTCTGTGCTGCCTCTTCAGTACACTGCTACCCTCTGCTGCCTCTTCAGTGTACCGCTCCCCTTGCTGCCTCTTCAGTATACCGCTACCCTGTGCTGCCTCGTCAGTATACTGCTACCCTCTGCTGCCTCTTCAGTATACCGCTACCCTGTGCTGTCTCTTCAGTACACCGCTACCCCCTGTGCTGCCTCTTCAGTATACTGCTACCGTCTGCTGCCTCTTCAGTATACTGCTACCCTGTGCTGCCTCTTCAGTATACCGCTACCCCACGCTGCCTCTTCAGTATACTGCTATCCCGTGCTGCCTCTTCAGTACACCGCTACCCTCTGCTGCCTCTTCAGTGTACCGCTCCCCTTGCTGCATCTTCAGTATACTGCTACCCCTGTGCTGCCTCGTCAGTATACCGCTACCCCCTGCTGCCTCTTCAGTACACTGCTACCCTCTGTGTTGCCTCTTCCGTATACTGCTATGAAGGTGCTGCCTCTTCAGCATACCGCTACCCTGTGCTGCCTCTTCATTATACTGCTACTCCTGTGCTGCCTCTTCATTATACTGCTACCCCTGTGCTGCCTCTTCATTATACTGCTACCCCTGTGCTGCCTCTTCAGTATACTGCTAACCCCGTGCTGCCTCTTCAGTGTACCGCTCCCCTTGCTGCCTCTTCAGTATACTGCTACCCCTGGGCTGCCTCGTCAGTATACTGCTACCCTCTGCTGCCTCTTCAGTATACTGCTGCCCTCTGCTGCCTCTTCAGTATACTGCTACCCTCTGCTGCCTCTTCAGTACTCTGCTACCCCCTGCTGCCTCTTCAGTATATTACTCCAGCTCGTAACATCTTATAGTATCTCCCTCACCGTTCCAGCTTTAAATTAACAACGCCACTTCCGTCTGCTTAAATACTTTATTACAAGTTACATACAACTTTAAGAGTATAACACTTTAGTATCCACATAAAATGATTCACATAGCTCACTTTTTATTCACTTTATATGCTTTCCTGTTCCTTTTCCTATATGTTGCACTAGAGATAAGAAGTACAGCCCTGGTCCCTGTTATTCAACTGGCGTCAGTCCATATCTGCGACTCCTTCTCCAGTAACACTTTCATATGGAAGCCTTTACGTACATATTAAAGTCCAGACCAAACGCCGGCGCTTGCCTGGCTGTTGGGTGCTAGAAAGCATTTGAGAGATATTTCCTGAAGAGTGAGAGAAGTATGCGGGCTTGGGCATGTTTATGCAGCACTCCCATTGGCATCATCTGAGTGTGAATCCCCAGAAATGCTGCTTCTCGGGACTCATAATCACCTTAAAGGTCAGAAGACGAGCAACCTCCAGTTACCACTGGTACCTTGTCAATAATGACGTTTTCAGAGTTTGATGCATGCTTCTTGGTGGCTTCGGAACATAATTTCAACAAATGTGTGAGTGCCTCCATTAACATTTCTGTAGGGTGTAATTTACAGAGTGGAAATGTGTTTTCTATGTGATCTACCGTATATATATATATATATATATATATATATATATATATATGTATATATATCTTTCTTTGGCTTGTGAAAAAAATTAGACAACGATTTGGACTGATTTCTGCGAGGTTTAGAGGAACTCCACACTCTGTCATGTCCGCAGCACACAAGCACCCCCAAGGAGCTGCAGTACACAAAGCACGTATTATCATGGGAAGTACAGGTCAAATACCTGGACATCACACGTGGCACAGGTCTGCTTGTCCCTGACTGCCTATCACAGACCAGGAAATAGGAACTTGAATGAAACCATCTACTGGCTGTGTCTTTCAAGGGGGACACGGATGGGAGATGAAAAAAGGGTTTCCGATCGAACTTGAGGGAAATGAAAAAATAATAATAATTAGCATTATTAAAATATACTCATTTGGTTTCTACCAAAAAAATATTCACATTACATTTTGTTACCGTTTAAAATACATTTAAGAATCAGTAAACTGTATTAAAAACATGATTGCAGTAGAATATGCTCTCTCTTTTTCAGTTTATTAAACAAAATAAAGCCCCCTTACCTATTTCTTTGCTCTCTGACACAGATATTTTATCGGACACAACATACAATGAGTTAAGAACAGAGCATGAGAACAGCAGATGCTCAGTACTTTCAGTTACAAGAAGACAAAGACAGAATACTATTACACCCATTTCTGCACTTTAATTTGTCAGATATTGCCATAAACGGCAGCAGACCTCTTCACAAGGTGAAAAACCCCCAATTATGCAGAGTTTCCCGCTCCTCCAAATTTAAAACGAGGGCCCTTTAATGAGTCCTCTGCTGCAGACTTCACATCCTAAAGTAAAACAGGCATTTGCAATGCAATGGGTCTCGCATTTGCTCGACTTAGCGCTATTAGCGTTGTAAACTCCGAAGCGGACTTTTCTTGCCACATTAACTGAAAATGAAAAGTAAAACAATTTCACATAAGCGAGCCGACGACTGGCATGAGCACGAAGGAGACACACAAAAGGAAACAGAAGTTCGCTCGCAGTCAAACGTATCGGCAAAAGTGCAATTATCCATTTAACCAGTAAAAGTGCAATTATCCATGTAACAAGGTCGATGTCATGCAAAGCACTTGACTACTGCCCAATGAGATTGCGCTGTATAGGAAATAAAAAGAAAAAGTAGTCCAGAAACCATATGGAAAACACAGAGGCCCTCATTACAACATTGGCGGTAAAAGGCGCTTACCGCTGTGCAGAAGACTGCCAAAACACTGCCGCGGCCACGGAATTCCGCCACAGCTATTATGACCCACATCTCGGAATCCACCGAAATTCAGACACCCACACAAGACCGCCACACCAAAGGTCAGTGATAAACTGGCGAAAACGAAACCTCCACCGTCACGCCAACAGAAACACGCCCATGCTATCACGACACACGAATCCACGCGGCTCAAAATACACACACATCTCCAAAACACCGCCACATTGGACAATTCAAAATACACACACCTGATACACATACAAACACCACTCCCACACACCCAACACAATATAAAACACACACCCACATCACCCACAAACCCCTACGACCAAAAATTAGAGACGAAGGTGACAGAGAGAGCACAGCAATAGACAACCCCACCACACAGAGGCACACCACACCATCACCCACACAACATTACACGCACAATACACCACACACCACTACACATCACCACACACATCAACACTTACACCACCCCACACATCACCCACACCACCTCATGTCACGCCAAAGACACCCCAGGTTTTCCGAGGAGGAGCTCAGGGTCATGGTGGAGGAAATCCTACGGGTAGAGCCACAGCTATTTGGCTCACAGGTGCAGCACACATCCATAGCCAGGAAGATGGAGCTATGGCAAAGAATCGTGGACAGGGTCAACGCGGTGGGACAGCATCCAAGAAATCGGGAGGACATCAGGAAGAGGTGGAATGACCTACGGGGGAAGGTGCGTTCAGTGGTATCCAGGCACAACATCGCAGTACAGCGGACTGACGGCGGACCCCCGCCTCCTCCCCCACAACTAACAACATGGGAGGAGCAAGTCTTGACCTTCATGCATCCAGAGGGCCTCGGAGGAGTCGGTGGAGGAATGGACACTGGTAAGTTAAATCTCAACTATTTTCTCCCCCACCCTACCTGCATGCCATCACTCACCCCCTCCCCTATCACTCCAACTCCTCACTAATGTACTCATAACACAAACCACCCATCCCAACACCAAGCCCCGCATGAAAAAACAAAGCCTGGTCAGCCCTCACCAAAGCATGCTCACTGCATATACCCATAACAACCCCCTAACCATCATCACACAAACCCACACACAGGAATGCTTGCACTGGGGTACACAAACACCCACCCATTGCACACCATTACTCACACACATGCACTAATCATGCTCTTATATCCCTGCAGGACCACTACGGAACGTCACCACACCGGAGGGTCCAGACAACTCCACTCCACCCACAGAAGAGGCCCCCAGTGGCGACAGCAGCTCTGCACTTCTGGATCCTGATGACCAGCCCGGACCATCGGGGCCTTGGAACAGTCGATTCCCCTTGCACAGGCACAGCCCAACACTGACCTTTCACCCTCTGGTAACACCAGCACAGCACCCACCCAGCGGGCCCATACCTCCGTACCCAGGACACGTCAATCAGCGGTGTGTCCACCACTACAGGGAACCCAGGATAACCCACCACCCCAACAACAACAGGGACCTGGGGGCAGTGGTAGTGGGCACACGGTCCAGGGGACGGAGGCACAGGAACAACTGGGAGGGCTGCTGTGCGACAGGGGGCGGACAGGCCAAGGGAACGCACCCTCCACGAGGCCCTCTCCTCCATCATGGGAGCATACCACCACTCCCAGGAGACGATGGCGACGGTACTGGCCAAGTTTCAGGAGACCCAGCGCCTGCAGGACGAACTGTATTTGGGGTTCAGGGAGGAGCTCAGAACCATCAGCTCCACCCTGGGCACCATCGTAGGGGTGCTGAAGGACATACAAAAGACCATGATGGACACCGTGGCACTTCAAGGGGCCCCTGACACTGGCATGGACGATGAACTGCCCACCGACGCTAGTGGACAGGACGCCCCGCCACAGGACCACCACACCAGCACCCCACCCCCTGCAGACGGACAACCACCCCGCAAGTGGTCCCTGAGATCCGGGAACAGGACAGAGCAAGATGGCAAGACCCCCGCCAGGAAATGAGACCACCCTGATTGTCCTTCCACTGTCTCACTTTGTTACCCTGTCCCGATTGGAACTTCCCCATCTCCACTTCCTATGCCCATATGGTCAGTGCACCTGTGTAACTAATGGACTGGACTCTGCCATGGACATTCCTCCACCGTCCCCCATCACCATATCACTACCCCCCTCAATTTTTTTTGCACTGAAATAAACACCCTTGAACCACAAAACAATCTGGAGTCAGTCTGTGATTTGGTAAATATGTATAATCAATGACAGTGTCAACATGCTTTCCATTTTTATAGCCAACATACCTATGTCACACATCACAAGTCCTTGAAGGATGCAAGCAGATGACACACGTTGCTAACCACACCTGTGAAACCGTAATGGAAAGGTACAACTCAGTGACCAAATACTGCTATGAACTGACAGACAGGTTAGAGGTAGAAGTGCGAAAGTGAATGTAATGGTAAAAAGAAAACTGTTCTCACCTGTGTGTCATTGGAAATATTGCCATATGACTGACTCCCTGTTGTCTATGTCTTCTTCCTCAGCGTCCTCCTCATCACTGTCCACAGGCTCCACAGGCTCCACAGCTGCCACACACCGCCATCTGGACCATCCTCCTGCAGAAAAGGCACCTGCCGTTGCAAAGCAAGATTGTGAAGCATCGAGCAGGCGATGATGATCTGCCACACCTTCCTTGGTGAGTAGAATAGGGAACCACCTGTCATATGCAGGCACCTGAACCTGGCTGTCAGGAGGCCGAAGGTGTGTTTGATCACCGTCCTAGTCCGCCCATGGGCCTTATTGTAGCGTTCCTCTGCCCTGGTCCTGGGATTCCTCACTGGGGTCAATAGCCAGGACAGGTTGGGGTAACCAGAGTCCCCCAATAGCCACACCCGGTGCCTCTGGAGTTGACCCATCATATAAGGGATGCTGCTATTGCGCAGGATGTAGGCGTCATGCACTGATCCAGGGAACATAGCATTTACCTGCGAGATGTACTGGTCTGCCAAACATACCATCTGTACATTCATGGAATGATAACTCTTCTGGTTCCTGTACACCTGTTCACTCCTGTGGGGGGGAACAGAGCTACATGGGTCCCATCAATAGCACCTACGATGTTGGGGATATGTCCAAGGGCATAGAAGTCACCTTTCACTGTTGGCAAATCCTCCACCTGAGGGAAAACGATGTAGCTCCTTACGTGTTTCAGCAGGGCAGACAACACTCTGGACAACAAGTTGGAAAACATAGGCTGGGACATCCCTGATGCCATGGCCACTGTTGTCTGAAACGATCCACTTGCAAGGAAATGGAGCACTGACAGCACCTGCACTTGAGGGGGGATTCCTGTGGGATGGTGGATTGGTGAAATCAGGTCTGGCTCCAACTGGGTACACAGTTCCTGGATTGTGGCACGGTCAAACTTGTAGGTGATGAGTAAATGTCGCTCCTCCATTGTCAACAGGTCCACCAGCGGTCGGTACACCGGAGGATTCCGCCATCTTCTCAAATGTCCAAGCTGACAGTGCCTAGGAAGGACAACAGCGACCACAGAGTCACCAAAATCCCAGGTATGTACCCACAGATACACAGAACACGACACCAAAGACAAAAATCTTCCTGTATGTGTGTCGAGTGCAGGCCCAGGTATGTGTGACGCAGTTGCAAATTAAGCCATGTGGGCCCCTGAAATGGCAGCTGCCTGACCTCTAAACTGGGACAGTGGGATGTGAGGTAACTGCACTGGCGTTGTACACCGTCGCGGTAGGCGGTCGAAGACCGCGGCACAAAGCTGCATTGGTTAACATTGGACCCTATGGGTCCGAGGAGCCAATGATGAAGTGCGCCGGCGGTGATGAGACGCACCGCCGGGGATGTCACCGCCGCGGACGTGACCGCCATTTTCTAGCTGTTCAATCACTTGATACCTGATCTTCGACAGGAGAGGACCTACACTGCAATTGCTGCTGTGACCTCGGTCTGGAAGAGATAATGGCTGCTGCGTCTGGGGAAGGGCCCCTGCCTTCACTGCTCAGGAGTTGGAGAAGCTTGTGGACTGGGTCCTCCCCCAGTACACGCTACTCTACGGTCCTCCAGACCAACAGGTAAGTACACAGGGAGCACGTTGTATGGGCTATGCCTGGGTGGAGAGGGCTGGTTGTAAGAGGGAAGGGGGCAGAGTGCAGTGAACATGAAGGACTGTGAATGCATGTGCCACATGGCAAGGGCAGGGATGGGGGCCACTCACTTCGACGGTGCTCTTGCTAATGACTTCTCTTCTTCCCCTGTGCATGTCATGTAGGTCAGCACCCACCAGAAGAAGGACATTTGGCGTGCCATCGCCAAGGACGTCCGGACCCTGGGGGTCCACCAGAGACGGGGCACCAACTGCCGTAAAAGATGGGAGGACATTCACCGCTGGAGCTAGAAGACGGCGGAGGCTCAGCTGGGGATGGCCTCCCAATGTGGGAGGGGTGCCCGTCGCCCCATGACCCCCCTGATGTTCCGGATCCTGGCGGTGGCCTACCCTGAGTTGGATGGGCACTTGAGGGCCTCACAGCAGACACAAGGGGGTGAGTACACAATCATTCTGGGGACTTTGCACGCAGTTGAGGGGTCTAGGTGTGGGAGGAGGGCTGTGGGTTTCCCTAGGCCAGGGCGACTTCCATAGGCTAGGCCCCTCCATAATGCAGGCCATGTGGCACTCCACCCCACCGCAGTAGAGTGCCAAGTACAGGTATACATGCCCCTGTGGCATCCATGTGTGCAGATGTCCACCATAGCGATGTAGGCCATATCCCAGGAATTGCATCTGTAGAGGCCAGGAGCACGGCGTAGTGCAGGGGGCTGCTGTGTCTGTATTGTCCACCAACTGTAGCAGTATGCCATGCACTCAACCTGTCTTTCTTCTGTCGTCCCCCCCCCTTTTTCTGCTTGCTATGTTCTTTTGTGCATCATCATCATCAGGCGGAGGGACAGTGGCACCGGAGCACGAGGGAGCTGCATCCCACATGGCCATGGAGGGCCACACCACGGACTCAGAATGCACCAGTGGGACGGAGGGCGAGGGGAGCTTCACGTCGGGCACCGGATCACCAACCAGCGACACGGACTCGTCCGCCGATGGGAGCTCCCTTGTGGTGGCGGCACCATCTGTGCCCCACACTTCTACAGGTACAGCCGCCACCTCCCCTACCAGCACCGCCCTCCCAGCAGCCCCTCAGCGTTCGCCCTGTGCCCGCTCACCCAGGAGGGTGGGCATCACCTTCGCCCCAGGCACCTCAGCCCTTGCCCCTGTCACCCCTGCTGCCCTCAGTGAGGAGGCCATTGACCTCCTCAGGTTACTCACTGTTGGGCAGTCTACCATTGTGAATGCCATCCAGGGTGTAGAAAGGGAGTTGCAACACGGTAATGCATTCCTGGAGGCCATTCATTCTGGTCAGGCTGCCCTTCATCGAACCCTGCAATCTTTGGCCTCAGCACTGATGGCAGCCATTGTCCCTGTGTCTAGCCTCCCCCCTCCAACTTCCTCCACCCAGACCCAACCCCTGTACCCCAGCCTATCCCAAGCACACCAACAGACAAGCATGCACACACCTCAACACACAAAAGTAGCTCAGGCAAACATAGGCACCACACATCCCACAGGCACTCACACAAGCATCAGACACATACAGACACAGCAACATCCACTGCCTCCACTGTGTCCCCCTCCTCATCGTCTCCCTCCTCCCTCCCAGTGTCGTCTACACTCTCACCTGCATGCTCTACATCTACAGGCACTAGGACTCGCACCAGAACACCCAGCACCACAACCTGCTCACCTGCACTCACCACCCCAACTCCCATTTACACATCCCCTGCATCCTCTCCCAGTGTGTCTGTGACGCCCCCTCCCAAAGTACACAAACGCGGGCACCCACACACCCAACATCCATCCACCTCACGACAGCCTCCAGTACCTGCACCTGCACCCAAAACACAGAAAGTGACACCTCCTACAACCACCTCCTCTTCCTCCACTCCCAGACCCCCTCCAGCTACCCATCCCAGTGTTCGTCATAAACTCTCCCTCAGCAACGTTGACCTCTTTGCCCCCATCCCCACCCCTCCAATTCATAAGTCCCATAGTAGCACCTCAGCCAAAAAGTCTCCAGTACCAGTGGTGCGTGTTACAGGTGTGTGGAGTGCACCGGCCACCAGGGCAGGCAGTGTGACACGGGGCCAAAGCACTGCCAGTCCACCCCCTGTAAAGCATCTCAAGTTGGAAAGTGGCCGACGGGACAGGGTGAAGACTCCGGGCGGCAAAACTGCTCACAAGGGTCCCAGGGGGATTGCAGAGTCAGCTGTGACTCCTCCAAAGGTGGTGAAGGGCCAGAGGAAGTCTGCACAGTCTGGTGAGAGCAGCACGGTGGAGAAGGGCGCCATCCTCCCCGGCGGCCGGGATGCCACCGCCGTCACCGTCGTCACTGGTCAGGAGACCACCGCCAGAGTCATTGCCCAGGAGGGCACGAGTATCGTCACTGGTCCGGAGACCACCGCCGAAGTCAGTGCCCAGGAGGGCCCCGGCTGCCACAGCCCCGCTGGAAAATGAGGGACCGTCATGCCACACACCAATGCATAGGTCAGAGACCGCCATGGCAAAGCACCACTGAACAAGGGAATCACCACCATGGTGAAGACCGCTGAACAGGGCACAGCACCGCTGAACAGGGCAGAGAACCGCTGAACAGATCAGAGACCACCATGGCAAAGCCCCGCTGAACAAGGGAATCACCACCATGGTGAAGACCGCTGAACAGGGCACAGCACCGCTAAACAGGGCAGAGAACAGCTGAACAGATCAGAGACAGCCATGGCAAAGCACCGCTGAACAAGGAAACACCGCCACATCAAGCATCGTTATCCCATGTACAGCTGGGACTGTGACGGTACAGGAACCGTCACGGGGAGCTAAATGCAGTGTGGGCACCATTCCCCCTCCAGAACCGTTGGAGACTGTTATCCACTTGAGAGACTGTGGCTTTGCACTCCCCAGGATTGTTCAGTGGGCAAACCAACCACTGGAGAGACTTGAGAGACTGTGGCTTTGCACTCCCCAGGATTGTTCAGTGGGCAAACCAACCACTGTATAGACTTGAGAGACTGTGGCTTTGCACTCCCCAGGATTGTTGAGTGGGCAAACCAACCACTGTAGAGACTTGAGAGACTGTGGCTTTGCACTCCC
Source organism: Pleurodeles waltl (assembly GCF_031143425.1). Taxonomy (NCBI): domain Eukaryota; kingdom Metazoa; phylum Chordata; class Amphibia; order Caudata; family Salamandridae; genus Pleurodeles; species Pleurodeles waltl. Next base: position 83,745,489 of record NC_090438.1, read on the forward strand.
CAGGATTGTTCAGTGGGCAAACCAACCACTGTATAGACTTGAGAGACTGTGGCTTTGCACTCCCCAGGATTGTTCAGTGGGCAAACCAACCACTGTAGAGACTTGAGAGACTGTGGCTTTGCACTCCCCAGGATTGTTCAGCGGGCAAACCAACCCCTGTATAGACTTGAGAGACTGTGGCTTTGCACTCCCCAGGATACATCAGTGGGCATGGAGCCCCATCGTGGATCTGGCGTGGTGCTGTAATCCGGCTGAGGTGCCCCCCCCCTTCCGTTCCCCCTGAGGTGCCTATTGTATTTCTATCTGATGCCCCAGCAGTGTTCTCTCCATTTGTGGACAGGTATCTATTGTGGGCATCGCCCATGCATTTTTGGACCAGTGGTGCACGGACATTGATATGTGCATACCTGCACTGCTTCTCGTAATGTATATACTTTTGAATGTGTATATATATATCTGTATATATTTGGTAACTGTATTTGATACATTACAATTTTTCGACTGATTTCCTTTGGTCTTTGCATTCTTCCGGGGGGGTTGTGGGTTGTTACTGTGATGTTTTGACATGCATAGCTGTGTGTGTTATAATGTGCGAGGGTGGAGGTGGGGGTGGGGGTTTTGCATGTGTGTCCCCCTGACTTTTGCTTCCCCCTCCCCTATGTCGTAGGTGCAGTCCTCACCTTTGTCTTTGCCGCCGCCGTTGCTGGTGTTCATAAATGAGCAGGAAGACAAGGGCAGGTAGGATTTGTAATTCCGGCTCCATGGTGTCCTCCTTCCTCATGGAGTGTGTTAAGGTGAGCATTTTCCCATTGCAAAAGCTGTTTCCGCCGTGTTTTTATCCACGGCGAATCCGCCCCGGAAAAGGTGGCAGATTGGTGGGTTGTGATACTGTGGGCGGTACATTGTCTTCCGCCTGTCTGTTGGCGGTGACCGCTGCGCTGCTTGTCTGTACCGCCGTGGTGGTAGGAGTGTTAAAGTGGCTGTCTATGTTGGCGGTTTCCGCCACGGTTATGATTCCCTTTTTTTGTCCGCCGGCCTGTTTGCGGTATTACCGCACCTTTAACACCGTCCGCCAGGGTTGTAATGACCCCCAGAGTCTTGTATGTTATCAGTAGTTTACCAGTGCTCTTGAGGAGGGCTAAACACAGGAAAAGGCATGACGTATGCATGCCTTTCACTAATGAAATCAAGCGAATTTTAAAAGGCAAGCCCACAAACCAACCAAACTGATGGGCGTGACATGGGCATGGTTAAAAGCCCACAGAGAGATTACAGCAGTATAGAGCATTTGCGCGCTCGACCCTAAAAAATCCAAAAGACCCTGAAGGCAACACATTTGCGTATTGGAAAGACAATTCACCCAATGGTTAGACTGAGATAGCCTTTCACAGATGAAATATTGTTTTCCAGCCTTTTACAAGCACTTTGGGATAATGGAAAGCGCTATGAAGAAGGATGCAAGTCTCATCATAGGCCGCATTGTTTGTCCTGGAAACCTTTGGAGAGGCCTCTGCACTGAAATCACTAGTGAGTCTCCTGATTGTTTCTGGTGCTTCCTTTCTTCATCTAATTTTCAGCGATGCGGAGTGATCTGTTGTTGTCTGACTTACACAAAGTCCGTGGACAATAGATGGTTACAACACCTAGCAAAAAAACATTCTTCTTATCTTAGAAGACAATATGAGAGGCTATTATTTTACAGCTTTTAAGTGCTCTATTCAAGGATCCTGGAGTTCTTCTATGAGCTTTTACTAGCCCAACATCTGGGGATCCCTCTTACTACTTGTGTACAGAGATCGACTTGTCCCGTATCCTGTCAATTCCAAGGTGGCAGTCACCCAGATTTCCTGGATAGTGACAATGTCAAATCCCGCCATCAGCTGCTTAAAACCCCATCATGAAATTGCCTTTTTAACCCTCTTCGGTTACATGACAGGATAGACATATCATTGCCACTGTGACTAAGAATATCTATGTGGTTACGGAGAAATCTTAGCGGCTGACCGAGGCCACTTGGTTGTGTACTTGCCCATTGGTCGATTGAGGAATATCAAAATTAATCTCGTCTTCATCATATTATTCTAGCCTTCAAATGTTTCCCCTCAGTTCAACTAATGTAGGCACACAAAGGCCAGGGCAGATGTAGGATCATTGAAGCCTCTGAAAACCTGAAGTATGTTACCACTAGGATTATTAGAGGCTATTGTAGTATCATCTTTAATCCAGGATTCAACCCAAAGTAAGTCACCATGATGCTATTGCTTAACAATATCTTTCGAAACAGATAATGTGGACCAAATAAATGATCTATATCCACATTCATGAGGCTCTTCAGCATGCTCTGAAACCAACACAACATTGCCAGGTATTGTGCAAGCTACTCTTGTGATCATGTATGAACTAGGTCTTCCCTTACTAAAAATTACCAGGTCAATGTCAGCTGGCATTGCAAGTTCAGGCCTCTTTGAAACAAGTGGCATGTGCACGCATATATTGTAATTTTTGGTTTTCTATAATGTATCTGCAACTCATCAGGTGTGCTTTACAAAAAACAAGAGAAATGCAAAATCAAAAGGGGGCTACAACATGAGGATGAAAGATAGGAGAAACCAGGTTGGAATATCATGCTGCTGCAGTCACTATTATTATTATTTCGAATTTTAGTTTTTTCATTTTTGTTGAACAAGCTATTGCAGTGTTTTATTTTATAATAAATTAATCGCCTTAATTTACTATGTACAGCTGTAATCAAAAAGATGCTTTAGGCAGTAGGGGTTACTCTGGGTGTTGTACAAATTAATAGTTTTATTGGTTGTCATGAATAAAAATAATTTAAAGGATGTCTTCTTCATAATTTTATGCTAGAAAAAGAAGTCTGCGTTTTGTCCCTGAAAGATTATAAAAGATAAATTATTTTGGAGGAGAGACAGTAATCATGCTAATCCATGTGATTTCTTAATTAATCTTGTTTACTTGCTGTAATCATACTATTGTTTAATAAAGCAACAAAGTTTTTAACTTTATGATCTTGCCATGTGCAGGTTTTATTAATAACCTTGGACTAAGTGGGAAACAGCCATTACAACACAGCTGTTTCCCCGACTAGCCTTTCCCACGCATGCGTTACAACGCATGTGTCATTACCACGAATAGCCTTTACCACGCATACCATTACAACAAATTATCTTGTAATGGTATGCATGGTAAGGTCTATGCGTGGTAATGCTGGTGAAGGCTATCGGCGTCATTAGAGGAAACGGAAAGATCATTCTGTTCCCTCAGAACGAGCTGTGCTGCGGCTTAGGAGTGAGATAAAGGGGATTGGGCAGGGGGGTGAGGGACGTCTACTTTAACGAGGGGGGGCTAGGTTTTAGGTTGGGGGGTTCGGGTTTAGGGCTGGGGTGGTTTTGGCCTGGGGGTGGGGGGTACTGTTTTAGGGATGGGGTGTTAGGTTTTAGGGCAGGGAGACAGTTTTCAGGTTTAGGGCAGGGGGGTTGTGCCTGCGGGTGGTGGGGTACTGTTTTAAGTAGGGGGCGGTGGTGGTGGGATTAGGTTTTAGGGTGGGGGGGGCGGACGTTTTGGGCTTAGTGTGGGGGGATTGGGCCTGGGGTGTGGGGGTACTGCTATAGGGAGGAGGCAGGAGTGGGGGGTTAGGTTTTAGGGCCGGGGCGTTTTTTAGGCTTAGGGCTGGGGGATTGGGCTTGGGGGTGGGAAGGGTACTGTTCTAGGCAGGGGCGGGGGTGGAGGGTTAGGTTTTAGGGCGGGGATGGTTTTCAGGCTTGGGGGGATTGGGCCTGGGGGTGTACTGTTTTAGGGATGGGGTAGGTTTTAGGGTGGGGGGAGACGGTTTTCGGGCATAGTACGGGGGATTGGGCCTGGGGGTGGGGAGGTACTGTTTTAGGAAGGGGGTGTGGGGTTATGTTTTAGGGCGGGGGTTGGTTTTCGGGTTTAGGGCACTAAGAAAATTTTAGGGCTTAGGGCAGGGCATAGGGTTGGACTAATTTAGGGCTCAGGGTGAGGGAGGGGTATTGTTTAGAATGACTGGGGGGTGAGTCGCGCTAGGACCTTTACCACCCATATGCCTCTAAAACACATGCTTTTACAACGTAATTCGTTGTAAAGGCATGCGTAGTAGGGGATATACATAGTAAGGGCGTTCTCGTTGTAACGCATGCGTGGTAACTGGTAACGACGTACGTTGCAACGGAATGCGTGGTTCCGACATACAACCGGACTAAGGCGGTCATTCTGACCCTGGCGGGCGGCGGTTGCCGCCCGCCAGACGGGAACCGCCATTTGGCCGCTACCCGGTCAAAAGACCGCTGCCGGCATTCCAACCTTCCCGCTGGGCCGGCCGGCGCTACCCATGGTAGCGCCGGCCGGCCCAGCAGTAACGAGGCATGCAACACAGAAGCCGGCTCCGAATGGTGCCAGCGGTGTTGCGGGCGTGCGACGGGTGCAGTTGCACCCGTCGCGCTTTTCACTGTCTGCTAGGCAGACAGTGAAAAGCTTCATGGGGCCCTGTTAGGGGGCCCCTGCACTGCCCAGGGCATGGGCAGTGCAGGGGCCCCCAGGGGCCCCAAGACACCCGTTCCCGCCAGCCTCTTCCTGGCGGTGACAACCGCCAGAAACAGGCTGGCGGGAAGGGGGTCAGAATCCCCATGGCAGCGCTGCTTGCAGCGCTGCCCTGGCGGATTCGCCCAGCCGGGGGAAAACCGGCGGGAGACCGCCGGTCCCGGTTTTCTGACCGCGGCAGTGAATGGGCATGGAAGCACCACCTGCCTGTTGGCGGTGCTTCCGTCATTCGCGACCCTGGCGGTCAAAGACCACCAGGGTCAGAATGACCCCCTAAGTCTAAAAGAGTCTCAGAAAGTCGTTATTCCCGCTTAATGGCCCTTTAATTTCTTAATTAAAACATCAGCACAATCTAACCCTTGAAACAGCAGGCCAATTAAGCATCTCATCCTTCTGAGTTAAATGAAATGGGCTACACACAATTGGGCAATGCTAGCACCTGTTATTTATAGTGCTATGAAAATGTCTGTGCCAGCCTCGTGACAATGAAACATTTGTAAGGCTCGAAGTAGGCATACCATTTGTGCCTTATAAACTCATTCTAGGTTTTTAAGCATAGTGCTTGGTGCAGGTTGAACGGAGCTGCAAACTATAGGGTGATAAATACTTTACATTTTCTTAAATTGTATCTGTTGACAGTTAAATGATGAAAAGTTGAGCCTATGCTGCTCAAAGGCTCGGTGGCAAGCTGGCATATCCACCGGCCACTCGACCTTGCAACCTTCTAAATTGTCATGTAGTCAATGTACTCCCAGTTCATGTGCAAATCACTGAAACCCGCCTACTCACATTCCAATAGCGCTGTCTTTAATGCACTCAAATGTTTAAAACAACAGACACCTATTCAGTTGTATAGCAATGCATCAAATGTATACGCTACTTTGTATTGCTAGTGTAGCTTAACCCGCAGATGTAGTCAACCAGCCTGCGGTTCGAGGGACCAGTGGCTTAGGGAATCCCCAGTTCTAGCAGCGCCACAAGGCCCAATGGGCTGGTCAACTTGGTCTCACTTAAACATTAATTTGCTGTTAATGGGTTTATTCTGTCTGGGTTGCGGGCTGGCATGTCAGCAAAGGAAAACAATAAAATAGGGGAACAGACAGAGAGGGGAACAAATAGAAAAACAATCATCAAGGGAACATAAGAAAGATTAGAGAAAAAAACATCAGTAAATAGAAAGGTGAAAGAAAGAATAGGAGTAGTAATTGGGGTGAAAGGAAGGAAGGAAATGTGAAAGGAAAGAAGTGTGAAAAGAAGTATGAAAAGATAGATAGACGGGTTGGATGGAAGAGTGAAAGAATTGGCAGGTGAAAGGATGAATGGATGTAAGGATGGAATAATGGGCAGATTCAAAAAAGTAAATGGGTTGATGGGTGAATAGGAGGATGGATGGGTAGATGGTTGTATGAATGTATGTATGTATGTATGTATGTATGGATGCAGTGCTTAATTTGTGAAAGAAAAGTGCTGGTGCCAGAAGCTCTGCTCAGAACCCAGTAGTCGGTGCAATTAATCATGGGTGCACCGAATACTAAGGCTGCATAGACTTCACGTCACCATTGGCCTCTTAAGTCCACTAGCAGACACTTCTGCCACATTATCTCAATTTTGTAGTCCCTCCTTTATCCCTTTGTGCCCCTTTTTGTCTTTGTCTTCCTCTTTCTTTACTTTTTGTGTGCTTTTCAGTATTTTCAATATTATACAAAACAAAGTCATTGTTGTTTCTTATTTATCTTATACAACTAATAACCATTGACAAAGCCAATAGTTCTGGTTTGTTTTAGATGTAATGTCAGTTGTATTATGTATCTGGATGAAATACCAGAATGAGGCAGCAAAATACTAGTCCAGCGGCACACTAAGCTAGGCACAGATTTTTATTTTATGTGTTCACGCCACGCCCTTAATTACATTGACCATGCCCCTTTGCGAGACCCCCCCTCCTTAAGTTTTTTCATCCCACTTAAAGCTGTGTCGGATTAGGCTAGATGGAAAAGTGAAGGGATGGATGAATAGATGGAAGGTAAAATGGATAAATGGATGGAAGGAGAATGAAGGCTAAAATATACTCATCTAAGGAGAGTCAGGTTTATTTGGTTTGCACACTCAGGGCCTCATTACAAGTTTGGCGGACGGCAAAGGCCGCCCACCAAACTAGTTCCGTCTTCAGGCCGCCTATGCAGCCTGAACACCACCGGTCCTAAACAGAGCCTTAACATCGACGCCGGCTCCTAATGGAGCTAGCGCATATGTGGCGGTGTGGCATGTGCAGCAGCACCCGTCATGCCATAAATCGGGCAGTGGAATGTGCAAAGGAGCTGTGCATGGGGGCCCCTGCACTGCCCATGCTAAATGCATATGCAGTGCAGGGGCCCCCAGGGGCCCCCGACACTCCCACTCTGCCAGCCTTTCCATGGTGGTGTAACCGTCATGGAAAGGCTGGCGGTACGGAGACTCGTAATCATCCAGGGCAGCGCTGCTTGCAACACTGCCCATGCAGATTACAACCACCAGGACCGCAAGGCTGCAGGCTGGCGGCAGCTTGGCGGTGTCGGCGGTTGGAACGTGGCAGCTCTGCCACAGTCCTAATAGGGCAGCCGGACCGCCCTGTCTGCAGCAGTCCGACCGCCACACTCGTAATGAAGGCCTCAGTGTGATTAGAGGTGAATGTTACAAGTGGGAGGTATTTTAGTTTTCTGGTAACTCTTTGTAGCACACTGTACTGTACTGTAATCGATGTATATACTAGTTCATATCCGGGACGAGGTGCCAAAGGGATGTAGTCATGGTTTTATAATCATCAAACTGAAAGATTTTCACCGATCCCTATAAGTGTACAGAGCCAGCTTAGTGTGGCATTGGAGACAGCCAAGGTGGGTGGAGGTGTAGAAGCTAAATTGAAAAAACACAGACAAATGTCAAGTTTCATAGGCAGCGTTAATACACGAGTCACAGGAACTCTAGCAAAATTTGCAGCATGTTCAATTTGAGGAATTTTCATCAGGTATTTTATATATGAACACCACAAAAAGGCATTGAAATCACATATCCAATCATGATACAGAAAATAATATTTCTTCATTATTATGGACAAATAAATGGTGTGATGTTAATCACAAGATGCAAGAATTACACCAGGTCTAAGCATCTAAACAATAATTATAAAACAACAACTCCTGCTACAAGTGTGATACAAGTTGGCAACAGTTAAGATGTCTACAGATCCTTGTGGCTGGGCATCAAATACTTAAATATAGTACACAATACCTGCCGAATGAGATACAGGTCCTTGGGCTGAGCTATACTTGGCCATTGATTTGTCTGGTTGCTAGGTGACTGAAGCAATACGTGGCACGTGAGGTGGTTTTGAGCAAGCCTTGCATTACAAGGTATTCAGCCCTGTACATTAATTTATCTGAGGTCACCCGCCTATTGCAAATATTTTGCAGGTATTTGTCATTATTGAATATCACAGGACATGAACAAGACAAGATGGACTCCACATGAAGCACAATAGGCTTCCACAGGGTGCTGAAAATTGTTCACCAGCTGCTATGAGTGCACTTCGAGCCCAGTGGCATCAGCAGTGGACGCGTTGGAAGAATGGAATGGTGGGAGGTGGGGCCACTGCCGAGAGAGTGGAGAGTCCAGACCCTCATATAAAAAAATAAATACCATAAGATTTGAATTATGTAAATGTTTTTGGACTACTTTTAATGTAGTCCACATGTGCAAAATGCCATGGGATGATACTGACACAAACTATAAATGAATGACTTTAAATTGGATAACATGGCTTGGTGCAGAGAATAATTCTGCTGGAGTGAAGAAACTGGGAGCAGAGAGGAATCGAGAAATGTTGAATCAAAAGAAAAGATTGGCTGCTTTCTGATGAATAGGATGAGAAATCTAGTGGGTTGTTCACACTCCAGCAAAAAAGGAACTATTTCCCACACAATATTCTTGTTTTGAGTAAGAGGCAAAAGATTAATAGCATCACTCTCTAATTCGAAAGTATTGCAAAGTATCAGTATTATATTCCTTCACACCACGTACCATACATAACTTTTCATGCTCATCAAAATCTGGATAAATTATAGAAAAATAAATTGACTTAGTCCTCTTGTACAAATGAAAACACACACCCTCAGGTGAGTAAATCCTGTTTGTAATGTCTAAGGCTCTGGCATCAGAAACTGCCTTAAAAGATACTAGACACAGCAATAATGTCAGTCAATACTTCATTTGACTGCAATCCATTAAGATAAGTTAAAATCTGAGACACATCCCAAACTAAATTATATCTAGCCACTGGTGGTTTTGAAATCCTTACACTTCTCAACAACCTTCTAACTAACATATCCTGGCCCACAGTAATGCCATTATGTAACACATGACCTGAAGCAATAATTAACCTATCCACATTTATTGTTCTATAGGATAAATCCTTTTCAAACAAAGCTGTCAAATAATTAACCATTTCCACTACATCCACTGAAATGGGATCAAAACCTCTTTCCACAAACCAGCAAACCCATTTTTGCCATTCCAGGTGTTAGACTTGGAATCCTTGGCATTGTCTCCCCTAACTTTTTGCCTCTGCTTCCCAGGTTGTTGCTATGTGCTGGACTCTGTTTTTGCTGTTTTGTTACTCAGGGTATTTTACCACTGCTGACCAGTGCCAAAGTGCAAGTGCTCCCTATGTGAAACTGTATGTGTAATTGGCTTTTCCCTGATTGGCATATTTGGTTTACTAAAAAGTCCCTAGTGAAGGGCACTAGAGGTGCCTAGGGCCTATAAATCAAATGCTAATAGTGGGCCTGCAGCACTGAGTGTGCCACCCACATAAGTAGCCCTGTAAACATGGCTCAGGCCTGCCACTGCAGTGTCTGTGAGTGCAGTTTTAACCTGACCATTCGACCTGGCAAGCGAACCCACTTGCCAGAGCCAAACCTTCCATTTTTATAGATGTAAGGCACCCCTAAGGTAGGCCCTAGGTAGCCCCATGGGCAGAGTGCAGTGTATATTAAAGGTAGGACATGTACTGGTGTGTTTTACATGTCTTAGCAGTGAAATACTGCCAAATGTGGTTTTCACTCTTGCAAGGCCTGTCTCTCTCATAGGTTAATATGGGGGCTGCCTTTAAATATTCTTAAAGTGCAGTTTCCCTTTGAGAGCAGATAGAAATTTGGAGTTTGGGGTCTCTGAATGCACAATTTAAAAATACATGTTAGTGAAGTTGGTTTTTAGATTGTTAGCTTGAAAATGCCACTTATAGAAAGTAGGTATTTTCTTGCTTTAATCATTCTATGCCTCTACCTGTTTTAGGATTCCCTGTCTGCGTCAAACTGACAGTTGGGTTGTTTGTGAATCTCCTCCAAACAGTGACACAAAGGGAGCTCGGGTGTACCCTGCATATCCTGATGAGCCATCTGGGCTGGAGTGGAGGGAGGAGTGGTCCCTTTGTTGGGCTATCCTGCAGTTGCTGCTTCTGCCTGTGAAAGGGGACAAAGACTGGACTTTGTTGTGCATTCCTGCTTGAGAAGAATCTCCAAGGGCTTGGACTGAGCTTGCCCTCTGTTTTGAAGTCTGAGGGCCATCAAAGACTTCCTCTGCCAGCACTTGTACTCTCTGCTGAGACTCCTGTCCTGCCAAGTGGTGCTCCATCCACGATTGAGAGGTGAAGTTGGCAGAACAAAGACTGAAATCCACGCACAGAACACCGTACTGGAAAAGTCTGGATGCACCACATGCAACGCAGCTGAAAAACGACGTGCAACTCACTTCGCGACAACAATCGACGCTCCACCTGCATTGTGGCTGGGAGATCAATGCATCGCAGCTGGAGAAATTATACAACACCCACTTGCGGCTGCTGATAACGTTGCAAACCCCGCGCAGCATGGTTTGCTAACAGTGTGCGACCGGATTTCTCACTCATCGTCGCTGGGCGTCAAAGTCATTGTGAACCTGAGCAGATTCGAAGTGCCCTGTCTAGAAATCGACGTATCGCTCTCTTGCGAGGGAGAAAAACAACACATCGCCGACCCGACCGGAGAAGAAAATGACGTACGGCCTCACTTGTGAGTAAGAAATCGACGCATCACTGACTTTTCCAACACATGCTCGCCCGTACAGTTTTATTTTTTACGCAAACCACGCACTTTGTGTAAAATCAATGTTTTCATTGTTTTCTATGGAGTAAGACTCTTATTCTTTTGAAAATTCATATTTTGACTTGTGTATGTTGGAGTTTTGTTGTTTTGGTTTTGTTTGATTTAGATAAATATTACCTATTTTGCTAAACTGGTGTGGTGCTCATTATTGCAGTTTACACTGTATTACTGTGTGTGTTGGTACAAATACTTTACACATTGCTTAGGAGTTATGCCGTTCTGCTCGTGCCAAGCTACCAGAGGTAAGTGGGGGTTAACCAGGTGTGCTTCTCCTTTGCCCTGACTAGAGTGAGGGTCCTTGCTTGGAAAGTGGGTAACTTGACTGCAAACCAAATACCCCATTTCTAACACCAGCCTATACATCTTCCTAGTTCCAGGAGCCCTTGAATCTTTAATAAGTTCTGTAGCTTCTTGTGAAAATACTAGCACTTCTCACACATGCTTGAAATTTTCCAAGCCACCAATCTCAGCTGATCTGACTTCACCAAATTGTGTTCTTCTCCCTGAGGACCCAGAAGAATGTCCTGAATCACATGCAATAGGAGTGGTAATTCCACTGACATTTCCAGGAGTATAGGATACCAAACTTGTGTCTTCCAAAGTGGTGTCACCAACACCAATGACTCCTTCCACTTACAAATCAAACTCATTACCCGAGTTATCATCGAAAATGGGGGAAAAGCATAAGGTCTGAGTCCTCTCCAATCCTGACGAAAAGCATCAATTCCTGCTGAATTTGGATCTGGTCGCCAACTGAAAAAAGTCTCCAACTGAGCATTCAGCCCATAAAGTGTAAAGGACCTGGAAAAAAAGCTTGTATTGCTGATGATAACAAACCTATACCTCCTGCTAACATCTTTCATGTTATCTTCTCTGATCTCAACACCTTTCCAATTTCTTTCCCTATTTTCTTTAGTTTCTCTTTTGGCAACTTTGATTGGGCTTCCAACACATTCACCATAAACCCTAAAAATTGAGTCTCCTGACTTGGTACAAGACAAGCTTTCTGTCTGTGAAACACAGATCCTCCAACAAAGATACTGTCATCCTTGTATACTGTAGGAAAGTACCCTCTTTTTGGCATGTTACCCCCAATTTCGGCCTGATGTCAATGTGCTTGACTATGTTCACTGGGATCCTGCTAACCAGGACCCCAGTGATTATGCTCTCTCTCCTCTAAATTTTGTCACTGCATACTGGTAACCCAGTATTTCACCCAAAATTGGCACACTTGTCCCGTCCCTGCTTTTAAGTCCCTAGTATATGGTACCTTGGGTCCCAGGGCATTGGGGTGCCAGGGGATCCCTATGGGCTGCAGCATTTATTTTGCCACCCATAGGGAGCCCATGCAAAGGCTTCTACAGGACTGCCATTGCAGCCTGTATGAAATGGTGCATGCACCCTTTCCCTGCTATTTACACTGCACCAGGTCACTTATAAGTTACCCACATTGCAGGTCTTCCAACCCTGAAGGCTGGGTGCAGAGTACCTGTGTGTGAGGGCACCCCTGCACTAGCAGCAGTGCCCCCACGACCTCCAGGACAATTTTCCCAGACTTCGTTAGTGCGAGGACACCATTTTACGCGTGTACTGGGCATAGGGCATCACCTATGTACATCTTCACAATGGTAACTCCGAATATGGCCATGTTTAGTATCAAACATGTTGGAATCATACCCCAAGGCTTTTGCAAGCATTGGTTGTATGATTCCTTGCACTCTGGTGGCTCCTTAGAGGACCCACAGTACTGCCATTGCAGCCTTCTGAGCTTTTCCAGGCAGCTACAGCTGCTGCCACCTCATAGACAGGTTTCTGCCCTCCTGTTGCTTGAGCAGCTGCTCATCCACACTACCCCTGGAGAGCCTGGCTTACAGACACTGTCTACATTTCACTAATAAGGGATAACTGGAAACTGGTATAAGGTGTAAGTACCTTAGGTACCCACTACAAACCAGGCCAGCCTCCTACATATACTCTGCAATTTGCACCCTGTTCTGTTCCATTAACAAAATGTTGTCCAGATAAATAATCAGACGTATGCCTTTCACTCTCAAAAAAGCTGCTACTGGACATAGAACCTTTGTGAAGCACCATGGGGGTGATGATAGGCCAAATGGAAGACACACAAACTTAAAAAAATGTCCTTCCCATCTGAATTGTAGAAACCTCTAATGAGGTTTCCATATTGGAATTGTCAGATAAGTGTATTCCAAGTCGAACTAAATCAACCAGTCCCCTGTCAGTAGAACATCTCTCAACAAATGTACACCTTCCATTTTGAAATGGTGGTACTCCACCCAATCGTTCAGATTTCTTAAATTTATTACAGGTTTCACTCCTTGTCTTTTTTCTCCACAAAAAAAATCTTCCTTACAAACCCTCTTAACTGGTTCTTTACTTCCACAATAGCACCCATGTCCTCTAACTCGTGAAGTCTATGTGATAACCTTGCACCATTTCCAAGAACCTAGGATCTCTTGTTACCAAGTCCAATTTTCATAAAATTGAGCAAGTCTGCGGGCCAACTTTAAGGGGACAACAGAATAGTCTTGTCCTACCAGAACTCCTGGTGCAACGGTCACCACAACCTCCTCTGCCTCTTTGCCTTTGAGAGTAAAAGCCTCCTGTCTGGTATGAGGTCGGCCAGATGTGGGTCTAAAAGGTTGTGAACCCATTACTTGGTTAGGAAACTGACCTCTTGTTTTCCTGGCCCCTCTAAAAACATGTTTGTCAAAAACCTTTTTCAATTTCTCATTGTGATTTTTGCAGCAAACTAAATGCTCAAACATATTTAGACATCTCTTTATAAAATCCTCACTAAATAACAACCCATTCACTCACTGTCTTGCCTCATTGTTTGCTACCTCAACCAACTTCAGATACATTTTTAGTAAAATACTCTTCCTCCTTTCCACAGATATTGCTGTGTTAGCATTCCCTAACAAACACACAGCTCTCTGAATCCACTGTCTAAGCTTATCTATTTTTGAGAAACGTAAGCCTCATTGATCCGATCAAATATTTTAGTCAATGGGCCGATAAAATCTAAAAGTCTATCTTGTCACCTCTTTAAACCTTTATCAAGCCCTTTCCTTGGGATTCTACCCCCTTTACCAATGAATGCTAAAATCTTAGCATCTAACTCAGGGGTCAACATAACTTTGTCTGCCAAACTAGGTCTTGAGCACTCAGACTTTCCTTTATTGTTTTCTAGACCATTTCTTTGGTTCCCTCATGTGTTTAAGACATACGTTCACAAACCCTCTGTTCTGATTATCCAGATTTAAATTTCTTAGTTTGTGCCACATCCTTTACTAAATGTTTTCTCTTTCTAGTCACTTTTCTTCCCGTTTTCTCCACAGGGCCCCCCTCAGACCAATACATCTCATCCTGAGTGGTTATTCCTTTCACTTGTAGTAATTCATCTAATTTCTTTTACATTTTATTGTTAAAGTCTGTGGAAAATTTTGAGAGCATGTGAAAAATCCTCTCTTCTATAGAATACTCCATACTACTTAATGTACCAGGTTCTCCCATTTTTATATTCTCCAACAGTTAAAATAGTAATTTCAATAAATCAAAATCTCCTAACTGCTTTGCTAAACCAAAAAAAAACTAGCTGTATTAACTACAGTAATAATATAAAATAAATGTTCAGACTAAGTGAAAACAACCTACTAATACGGAGCCATCAACCTCACACAGTCAACGGCACAACATCAGCTGTTTTTCTAAAAAAACGTTTGTAGAAATGGTAACTGTAGCCCAAGCTGTCAAACTGTAATAAATAAGCGTATTATTGAAGCTTCCCAACACTTGAAGATGGCCGCCATCACGTCATCACTTTACGTGAAAGAACGTCCCAGTCTAACTAGCCCTGTTTCTCTTACAATAGATATTTAGGCTTGAGTTACCCTTCCATTTTGTTCCTTAATAAGCGTAAATATTTCCCCATTTACAACAGCCTCCAAAGTGGTATCATCTTCCTGATTTTACAGAAGTTTGAAGTCTCATTGTAGCGGTAGACGAAGAAATCAAAGAACAGTGCGTCTCTCTGTAGTTTACAAAGACGCACACTTTTGAACATCCTGCCGTCGCGCTACAGAAACATGCTGTGTGCGCTGAAGCTAACTTTTGAATGTGTGCGTGAGCACTCCGCGCAATCAATCAAACTTGGTGTGAGAAAGTAGCCTCTTTCTAGCCTTGTTACCCCCACTTTTGGCCTGTTTGTGAGTGTATGTCAGGGTGTTTTCACTGTCTCACTGGGATCCTGCTAGCCAGGGCCCAGTGCCCATAGTGAAAACCCTATGTTTTCAGTATGTTTGTTGTGTCACTGGGACCCTGCTAGTCAGGACCACAGTGCTCATAAGGTTGTGGCCTATATGTATGTGTTCCCTTTGTGGTGCCTAACTGTCTCACTGAGGCTCTGATATCCAGAACCTCAGTGGTTATGCTCTCTCATTTCTTTCAAATTGTCACTAACAGGCTAGTGACCAATTTTACCAATTTACATTGGCTTACTGGAACACCCTTATAATTCCCTAGTATATGGTACTGAGGTACCCAGGGTATTGGGGTTCCAGGAGATCCCTATGGGCTGCAGCATTTCTTTTGCCACCCATAGGGAGCTCAGACAATTCTTACACAGGCCTGCCACTGCAGCCTGAGTGAAATAACGTCCACGTTATTTCACAGCCATTTTACACTGCACTTAAGTAACTTATAACTCCCCTATATGTCTAACCTTTACCTGGTAAAGTTTAGGTGCAAAGTTACTTAGTGTGAGGGCACCCTGGCACTAGCCAAGGTGCCCCCACATTGTTCAGGGCCAATTCCCCGAACTTTGTGAGTGCGGGGACACCATTACACGCGTGCACTACATATAGGTCACTACCTATATGTAGCTTCACAATGGTAACTCCGAATATGGCCATGTAACATGTCTATGATCATGGAATTTCCCCCTCTATGCCATCCTGGCATAGTTGGCACAATCCCATGATCCCAGTGGTCTGTAGCACAGACCCTGGTACTGCCAAACTGCCTCTCCTGGGGTTTCACTGCAGCTGCTGCTGCTGCCAACCCCTCAGACAGGTTTCTGCCCTCCTGGGGTCAAGCCAGGCTTGTCCCAGGATGGCAGAACAAAGGACTTCCTCTGAGAGAGGGTGTTACACCCTCTCCCTTTGGAAAATGGTATGAAGGCAGGGGAGGAGTAGCCTCCCCCAGCCTCTGGAAATGCTTTCATGGGCACATTTGGTACCCATTTCTGCATAAGCCAGTCTACACCGGTTCAGGGACCCCTTAGCCCTGCTCTGGCGCGAAACTGGACAAAGGAAAGGGGAGTGACCACTCCCCTGACCTGCACCTCCCCTGGGAGGTGTCCAGAGCTCCTCCAGTGTGCTCCAGACCTCCGCCATCTTGGAAACAGAGGTGCTGCTGGCACACTGGACTGCTCTGAGTGGCCAGTGCCACCAGGTGACGTCAGAGACTCCTTCTGATAGGCTCCTTCAGGTGTTGCTAGCCTATCCTCTCTCCTAGGTAGCCAAACCCTCTTTTCTGGCTATTTAGGGTCTATGTCTCTTGGGATTCCTCAGATAACGAATGCAAGAGCTCATCCGAGTTCCTCTGCATCTCTCTCTTCACCTTCTGCCAAGGAATCGACTGCTGACCGCGCTGGAAGCCTGCAAAACTGCAACAAAGTAGCTAAGACGACTACTGCAACTCTGTAACGCTGATCCTGCCGCCTTCTCAACTGTTTTCCTGGTGGTGCATGCTGTGGGGGTAGTCTGCCTCCTCTCTGCACTAGAAGCTCCGAAGAAATCTCCTGTGGGTCGACGGAATCGTCCCCCTGCAACCGCAGGCACCAAAGAACTGCATCACCGGTCCCCTGGGTCTCCTCTCAGCACAACGAGCGAGGTCCCTTGAATCCAGCAACTCTGTCCAAGTGACTCCCACAGTCCAGTGACTCTTCAGTCCAAGTTTGGTGGAGGTAAGTCCTTGCCTCCCCACGCCAGACTGCATTGCTGGGAACCGCAAATTTTGCAGCTACTCCGGCTTCCGTGCACTTCCGGTGGAAATCCTTTGTGCACAGTCCAGCCTGGGTCCACAGTACTCTAACCTGCATTGCACGACTTTCTAAGTTGGTCTCCGGCGACGTGGGACTCCTTTGTGCAACTTCGGGTGAGCACCGTTTCACGCATCCTCGTAGTGCCTGTTTCTGGCACTTCTCTGGGTGCTGCCTGCTGCTGAGAGGGCTCTTTGTCTTGCTCGACGTCCCCTCTGTCTCCTGACGCAATTTGCGACATCCTAGTCCCTCCTGGGCCACAGCAGCCTCCAAAAACATTAACCGCATGATTTGCAGCTAGCAAGGCTTGTTGGCGGTCTTTCGGCGGGAAAACACTTCTGCACAACTCTCCACGGCGTGAGGGATCTGTCCTCCAAAGGGGAAGTCTCTAGCCCTTGTCGTTCCTGCAGAAACCTAAGCTTCTCCTGTCCAGTAGAAGCTTCTTTGCACCCACAGCTGGCATTTCCTGGGCATCTGCCCATCTCTGACTTGCTTGTGACTTTTGGACTTGGTCCCCTTGTTACACAGGTACCCTCGACTGGAAATCCATCGTTGTTGCATTGCTGGTTTGTGTCTTTCCTGCAGAATTCCCCTATCACGACTTCTGTGTCCTTTGGGGAACTTTAGTGCACTTTGCACTCACTTTTCAGGGTCTTGGGGTGGGCTATTTTTCTAACCCTTACTATTTTCTAATAGTCCCAGCGACCCTCTACAAGGTCACATAGGTGTGGGGTCCATTCGTGGTTCACATTCCACTTTTGGAGTATATGGTTTGTGTTGCCCCTATCCCTATGTGTCCCCATTGCATCCTATTGTAACTATACATTGTTTGCACTGTTTTCTAAGACTATACTGCATATTTTTGGTATTGTGTACATATATCTTGTGTATATTTGCTATCCTCATACTGAGGGTACACTCTGAGATACTTTGGCATATTGTCATAAAAATAAAGTACCTTTTTTTTTAGTATATCTGTGTATTGTGTTTTCTTATGATATTGTGCAAGTGACATTAGTGGTACTGTAGGAGCTTCACTCGTCTCCTAGTTCAGCCTAAGCTGCTCTGCTAAGCTACCATTATCTATCAGCCTATGCTGCTAGATACCCTATACACTAATAAGGGATAACTGGGCCTGGTGCAAGGTGCAAGTACCCCTTGGTACTCACTACAAGCCAGTCCAGCCTCCTACATTGGTTGTGCAGTGGTGGGATAAGTGCTTTGAGACTACTTACCACTCTTGTCATTGTACTTTTCATAAGAGAAAAATATACAAAACAAGTTCAGTGTGGGTGCACATAACTAAAAAGTTTTGCATTTCCTCTTTTCACTCTTTTCTAAAGTGCTGAAAAGTACTTCTAAACTTTCTAAAAGTTCTAAAAAGTTTTTAAAGTTTTTTTTTTCTCTGTCTTTCTAAAAGTTCTGAAAACTTTTTTCACTTTTTCTATCACTTTAACTCTCTCTAAAAATGTCTGGCACAGCCCAAAATGTTGATCTGTCCAAACTTGCATATGATCACCTTAGCTGGAAAGGAGCAAGGAGTCTCTGCATAGAGAGAGGTTTGGGTGTAGGGAAGAATCCTTCTGTTGAAAAAGTAGCAAATGGTTCCCAATCTGATCCAGGGACTCCCCCAGGAAAAGATTCAGGAAAGAAATGTCCTAGCCTGCCCATTACTAGACAGTCTAGCATAGTTGGTACAGATGTAGAGACACACCATACAGATGGTGTGCTCTCACATTACACTGTTAGCCATGCTGTTAGGGTGCCTTCTGTAGGGGACAGGTCTCCTTCTGTCCATTCTCACCATACTTCTGTATCTAGGAATGTCCCTCCCACCCACCCTGATGACAGATTGTTAGAAAGGGAGCTCCATAGATTGAGAGTGGAACAAACCAGACTGAAGCTCAAGAAGCAACAGCTGGATTTGGATAGACAGACCTTAGAAGTAGAGAAGGAAAGACAGAGGTTGGGTTTAGAAACCCATGGTGGCAGCAGCAGTAGTCCCCATAGTCATCCTGCAAAAGAGCATGATTCCAGGAATCTGCACAAGATAGTTCCCCCTTATAAGGAGGGGGATGACATTAACAAGTGGTTTGCTGCACTTGAGAGGGCCTGTGCTGTACAGGATGTCTCTCAAAGGCAGTGGGCTGCTATCCTATGGCTATCATTTAGTGGAAAAGGTAGGGATAGGCTCCTTACTGTGAAAGAAAGTGAAGCCAATGATTACAAAGTTCTTAAGAATGCACTCCTGGATGGTTATGGCTTAACCACTGAACAATACAGGATAAAGTTCAGAGAGACCAAAAAGGAGTCTTCACAAGACTGGATTGATTTCATTGACCATTCAGTGAAGGCCTTGGAGGGGTGGTTACACGGCAGTAAAGTTACTGATTATGACAGCCTGTATAACTTGATCATGAGAGAGCATATTCTTAATAATTGTGTGTCTGATTTGTTGCACCAGTACTTGGTGGACTCTGATCTGACCTCTCCCCAAGAATTGGGAAAGAAGGCAGACAAATGGGTCAGAACAAGGGTGAACAGAAAAGTTCATACAGGTGGTGACAAAGAGAACAATAAGAAGAAAGATGGTGAAAAATCTCAAGATAAGCATGGGGATAAGGGTAAAACCAAAGATTCCACTTCAAATCTTAAACACTCTCCAGGGGGTGGAGATAAAACAAATTCTTCCTCTTCTTCTCAACCTACACAATTTAAAAAGCCTTGGTGCTTTGTGTGTAAAAATAGAGGCCATAGGCCAGGGGATAAGTCCTGTCCAGGTAAACCCCCTGAGCCTACCACCACCAATACATCAAGCTCTAGTGCCCCTAGCAGTAGTGGTACTAGTGGTGGGACTGCTGGCAACAGTCAAGTTAAGGGTGTAGTTGGGTTCACTTATGGGTCAATAGTAGAAACTGGGATAGTCAGTCCCAAAACAGTTTCTGTCACTCCTAGTGGCATTGGCCTTGCCACACTGGCTGCTTGTCCCCTTACAATGGATAAGTACAGGCAGACAGTTTCAATAAATGGTGTTGAGGCCTTGGCCTACAGGGACACAGGTGCCAGTATCACTTTGG
This sequence comes from Pleurodeles waltl, assembly GCF_031143425.1. Classification (NCBI taxonomy): domain Eukaryota; kingdom Metazoa; phylum Chordata; class Amphibia; order Caudata; family Salamandridae; genus Pleurodeles; species Pleurodeles waltl. The sequence continues at coordinate 83,765,381 of NC_090438.1, forward strand.
TGACTGAAAACCTAGTGCATCCTGAACAACACATCATTGGACAACAGTATAAGATTATTGATGTCCATAACTCCACTAAGTTTCTTCCCTTAGCTATAATTCAGTTTAGTTGGGGTGGAGTAACTGGCCCTAAGCAGGTGGTGGTGTCACCTAGCTTACCTGTAGACTGTCTCTTAGGTAATGACCTAGAGGCCTCAGGTTGGGCTGATGTAGAGTTTTATGCCCACGCAGCCATGCTGAGCATCCCTGAGGAATTGTTCCCTCTCATTTCTACTGAAATGAAAAAGCAAAGGAGAGAAGGCCTGAAAACTCAAGATCCCTCTCCATCAACAGGTAAAAAGGGTATCACAGTATCTCCTAACCACCCTACCATTCAGGATACCATTCCTGTGGTGGGAAAAACCTCTCCTGGGGTGGCACCTGGTCCAAGGGAATCATCAGCTGGCAAAGCTGGACTCCCTGAGGTAGAAGTACCTCTCTGTGGGATAACTAACATTGGTGACAAAAAGAGCACCATTTTAGTTAACATGGAGCATCCCTCCAACCCTCCCAGAGAAACTTTAGTGCAGAAACCTTGCACTGCCTCGCAACACTTAGGACAGCATCCCTGCCCTAGTGTGGAGCTCATAGGACAGCATCCCTGCCCTGCTCCAACTCAAGAGAAACAGCATCCCTGTTCTCTCTTCCAGCCATATGGACAAAGTTTTTGCCCAGCTATGGCTTTTCTGAGACAGCATCCCTGTCTGGCATTTCCATCACTACAAATAGGTTCAGTGGACAATTCCCACTGCTCTAAACTAAAACTTACTGATAGAAACTCTGAAAATACATCTTCACATTGTTACTTAGCTAAAAAACTTCAAACAGGGTGGTTTACATCCCCACAGGGAAGTAACCATATAGTGGATGATAAAGGGAGTAACCAGTCTATTGCAGAGCTACTCTCTACTTATCACCACTTAGACAATAAAGTCTCAACTGGCCAAGGTTAGCCTTATTGTCCTTCGTTGGGGGGGGAGGGGGTGTGTGAGAAAGTAGCCTCTTTCTAGCCTTGTTACCCCCACTTTTGGCCTGTTTGTGAGTGTATGTCAGGGTGTTTTCACTGTCTCACTGGGATCCTGCTAGCCAGGGCCCAGTGCCCATAGTGAAAACCCTATGTTTTCAGTATGTTTGTTATGTGTCACTGGGACCCTGCTAGTCAGGACCCCAGTGCTCATAAGGTTGTGGCCTTTATGTATGTGTTCCCTGTGTGGTGCCTAACTGTCTCACGGAGGCTCTGCTATCCAGAACCTCAGTGGTTATGCTCTCTCATTTCTTTCAAATTGCCACTAACAGGCTAGTGACCAATTTTACCAATTTACATTGGCTTACTGGAACACCCTTGTAATTCCCTAGTATATGGTACTGAGGTACCCAGGGTATTGGGGTTCCAGGAGATCCCTATGGGCTGCAGCATTTCTTTTTCCACCCATAGGGAGCTCAGACAATTCTTACACAGGCCTGCCACTGCAGCCTGAGTGAAATAACGTCCACGTTATTTCACAGCCATTTTACACTGCACTTAAGTAACTTATAAGTCACCTATATGTCTAACCTTTACCTGGTAACGGTTAGGTGCAAAGTTACTTAGTGTGAGGGTACCCTGGCACTAGCCAAGGTGCCCCCACATTGTTCAGGGCCAATTCCCCAAACTTTGTGAGTGCGGGGACACCATTACACGCGTGCACTACATATAGGTCACTACCTATATGTAGCTTCACAATGGTAACTCCGAATATGGCCATGTAACATGTCTATGATCATGGAATTGCCCCTTCTATGCCATCCTGGCATAGTTGGCACAATCCCATGATCCCAGTGGTCTGTAGCACAGACCCTGGTACTGCCAAACTGCCTCTCCTGGGGTTTCACTGCAGCTGCTGCTGCTGCCAACCCCTCAGACAGGTTTCTGCCCTCCTCGGGTCAAGCCAGGCTTGTCCCAGGATGGCAGAACAAAGGACTTCCTCTGAGAGAGGGTGTTACACCCTCTCCCTTTGGAAAATGGTGTGAAGGCAGGGGAGGAGTAGCCTCCCCCAGCCTCTGGAAATGCTTGCATGGGCACATTTGGTGCCCATTTCTGCATAAGCCAGTCTACACCGGTTCAGGGACCCCTTAGCCCTGCTCTGGCGCGAAACTGGACAAAGGAAAGGGGAGTGACCACTCCCCTGACCTGCACCTCCCCTGGGAGGTGTCCAGAGCTCCTCCAGTGTGCTCCAGACCTCTGCCATCTTGGAAACAGAGGTGCTGCTGGCACACTGGACTGCTCTGAGTGGCCAGTGCCACCAGGTGACGTCAGAGACTCCTTCTGATAGGCTCCTTCAGGTGTTGCTAGCCTATCCTCTCTCCTAGGTAGCCAAACCCTCTTTTCTGGCTATTTAGGGTCTATGTCTCTTGGGATTCCTCAGATAACGAATGCAAGAGCTCATCCGAGTTCCTCTGCATCTCTCTCTTCACCTTCTGCCAAGGAATCGACTGCTGACCGCGCTGGAAGCCTGCAAAACTGCAACAAAGTAGCTAAGACGACTACTGCAACTCTGTAACGCTGATCCTGCCGCCTTCTCAACTGTTTTCCTGGTGGTGCATGCTGTGGGGGTAGTCTGCCTCCTCTCTGCACTAGAAGCTCCGAAGAAATCTCCTGTGGGTCGACGGAATCGTCCCCCTGCAACCGCAGGCACCAAAGAACTGCATCACCGGTCCCCTGGGTCTCCTCTCAGCACGACGAGCGAGGTCCCTTGAATCCAGCAACTCTGTCCAAGTGACTCCCACAGTCCAGTGACTCTTCAGTCCAAGTTTGGTGGAGGTAAGTCCTTGCCTCCCCACGCCAGACTGCATTGCTGGGAACCGCGACTTTTGCAGCTACTCCGGCCTCCGTGCACTTCCGGCGGAAATCCTTTGTGCACAGTCCAGCCTGGGTCCACGGCACTCTAACCTGCATTGCACGACTTTCTAAGTTGGTCTCCGGCGACGTGGGACTCCTTTGTGCAACTTCGGGTGAGCACCATTTCACGCATCCTCGTAGTGCCTGTTTCTGGCAGTTTTCTGGGTGCTGCCTGCTGCTGAGAGGGCTCCTTGTCTTGCTCGACGTCCCCTCTGTCTCCTGACGCAATTTGCGACATCCTGGTCCCTCCTGGGCCACAGCAGTCTCCAAAAACAATAACCGCACGATTTGCAGCTAGCAAGGCTTACTGGCGGTCTTTCAGCGGGAAAACACTTCTGCACGACTCTCCATGGCGTGAAGGATCTGTCCTCCAAAGGGGAAGTCTCTAGCCCTTGTCGTTCCTGCAGAAACCTAAGCTTCTCCTGTCCAGTAGAAGCTTCATTGCACCCACAGCTGGCATTTCCTGGGCATCTGCCCATCTCTGACTTGCTTGTGACTTTTGGACTTGGTCCCCTTGTTCCACAGGTACCCTCGACTGGAAATCCATCGTTGTTGCATTGCTGGTTTGTATCTTTCCTGCAGAATTCCCCTATCACGACTTCTATGTCCTTTGGGGAACTTTAGTGCACTTTGCACTCACTTTTCAGGGTCTTGGGGTGGGCTATTTTTCTAACCCTTACTATTTTCTAATAGTCCCAGCGACCCTCTACAAGGTCACATAGGTTTGGGGTCCATTCGTGGTTCGCATTCCACTTTTGGAGTATATGGTTTGTGTTGCCCCTATCCCTATGTGTCCCCATTGCATCCTATTGTAATTTTACATTGTGTGCACTGTTTTCTAAGACTATACTGCATATTTTTGGTATTGTGTACATATATCTTGTGTATATTTGCTATCCTCATACTGAGGGTACACTCTGAGATACTTTGGCATATTGTCATAAAAATAAAGTACCTTTATTTTTAGTATATCTGTGTATTGTGTTTTCTTATGATATTGTGCAAGTGACATTAGTGGTACTGTAGGAGCTTCACTCGTCTCCTAGTTCAGCCTAAGCTGCTCTGCTAAGCTACCATTATCTATCAGCCTATGCTGCTAGACACCCTATACACTAATAAGGGATAACTGGGCCTGGTGCAAGGTGCAAGTACCCCTTGGTACTCACTACAAGCCAGTCCAGCCTCCTACACTTGTGTCCCACAAACTAGTAAGTTCTAAAAAAGTCACAACATAGGAATTTGTAATTAATATGTTTAAACTATGAAGACCGCTATGTTGTTCATATATCATTCGTATTGCTAATTCCAGCTGAAAAATGATTCATTAACCCTCCATATTAGCAAATACATAAAAAAACAGGTACACATAACATTCTCAACTTAAATCAAATGTACAGCAATTAGAAATAATTTAAACTCCTAAAAATACACTCAAACATATTTTCTCCAGCAATCACTCAGAGTTGTCAGTTAGATATCTATCTTTGAAGCAGCAGCAAAAAAGAAGGAAGAAAGCTGGGTGTTCAATTGTTTTATTAAGTTAGAACTTTGTTGTTGTTGTTCCATATTTCTTTAAAGGGGCTGCTGTGGAAGTGGTGGCATTAAAGGAGAATAAAAACATTTCTAGCATTCGCGTTAAGAATTTTTCAATTCTATTAAGGACACAGAGGCTAGGATTATGCTTCTCTTTCTATGCTCTTTATTTACAAAAAACTACATATCCCAATGTCTGAATATGTCTTGTGATAACCATAGCGGTGGACGTCTATAGAGTGTTTCCTCACACCAATCAACTCCTCTTTCTTTGCCAAATACTCGCAACAAAATTTAAAGTCACAGTCTTAAACATGAATCCTCCAAAAAAATCCTTGGAAAAAGAAGCCCTGGTGAACCGAAGAAGTGACAGAACGATCTGAGACTTACTTCTCTTAATTTCCTAGAAAAAGAGAAAAAATCAGACCATAAAAACTGAACATCATGGAATGATCCTTATACATATTATTACATATTATCAAAGAGGGTGGGATAGCACTGAGATACAATACACTTGTCCATAATAAACTTCATATTATCAAGGTGTACAACAAAATAACATATATAAACAGTGCAGTGGGATAATCCTCGCCTCCGTGTCCTTAATAGAATTGAAACATTCTTAACGCGAATGCTAGAATTTTTTTAATTCTATGTCAGGACCGGTGGCTCAGATTATGCTTGTTCAAAGCTGATTTACCACCACTGATGCAATATCCACAATAGGTTTACAGTAGAATGTTTTAAATGTAGAAGGGGAAGACCAGTCTGCCGCCCCTAGAATGTCTTCTAAACGTGAACCCAAAGCAAAAGACTTCAAAGCCATAGCACCTCTGGAGGAGTGAGCACCAAATTAAGATATATCAATACCTGCTTCATTCAGTAAGCATCGCATCCATCTAGCCAGCGTGGCTGACGAAACAGGGTGAAAAGGTTTAACCAAGGAAATGAGCAATTGACCCCCCATATCAGAACGAAATTCTTCTGTACTCACCTCATAAGCTCTGAGGCACTGAACCACACAAAGTTTGGGATTGTCCACAAAACTGGGATAAGATACTGATTTCAGGTTACATTTAGTTCTTCGCGAAATGGAAAAAGTCACTCCATCAGGAGAAAACTCCCTCCCTGCTAAATCCAGAGCTCTAACATCCAAGACTCTCTTACAAGAAATTAAACATAACAACATCGTAAGTTTGGCCGAGAGCTGCTTTGTAGATAAAAATCTATTAGGCGGCCATGATTCTAAAAAACGTAGAACAATGTTCACATCCCAGAGGGAAGAATAGCGAGGACGAGGAGGATTAGCCAGTCTAATATCTCTGATTAATTTACAAACAATGGGAAACTCCCCAATAGGTTTGCCCTCAATAGGCAAATGCCCCGCCAAAATAGCAGATCGATAATTATTAATTGATCGATAAGCTAGATCTGATGCAGCTAAAGAAGATAAAAAATTTAGGACCAGACAGCAATCTGATGAAGAAGGATTTGCACCCCGAGCACTACACCAAGCACTCCAGTGTTTCCAAGCAGAAGTGTATCTCTTGTGTGTACTGGAGGACCAGGAACCCGCAATGAAATCGGAAGATTCCTGCGAAAGTCCCGGGACACTCCATCTTTCCCTGAAAGACGCCACGCCACCAGGGATAACGTTCCTGACAGAACCAATGGGTGCGGAAGACCCAGCGGGTCCTGGAGTAGGTTCTTCCTGAAACGAAGCAGGATCGGATGATCGCAACTCAACTCCATCGCTAGCGGAAACCAGGCCTGAGACCTCCAAAGAGGAGTCACCAGAACCAGATCCGCTTGCTGACGTCTGATCTGTGCCAACACTCTTGGGATCATGAAACTGAAATGAAATGAAACTGTGTTCTTGAAGGGAAAAATATGTTGGACGAGGCAGGCACTGTTGAAACGGGGACTCGTAAAATTCTGTTTTGAACCCGTGCACGGTCTCTAAGACCCAAGCATCTGAAGGACCCCATGCCTGCAGAAAACTCTGAGTTCTGCCCCCCAACATTACATCTGAACTTGCAATCAATCTCACCTGTGGAAATGGAAAATCAATGCACTTAACTGGCTGCGAAGCAGCAAAGAAAGAGGAGTTGATTGGTGTGAGGCAACACTTTATAGACGTCCTCCTCTATGGTTATCACATGACATATTCAGACATTGGGATATGTAGTTTTTTGTAAATAAAGAGCATAGAAAGAGAAGCATAATCTGAGCCTCCGGTCCTGACACAGAATGGAGATTTTCTCAGCTTTAGTAAAAGAAAGTCTTGATTTTATTAAAGACACAGAGGCGAGTATTATGCTATCTTTCCCTGCTTTATTTTGAATAGCACCCAAGATAAAACTACAAATCCCAGCATTCCAAGCTGGAAAAACTACAATATGACATCTTAAAGGTAAACCACCAATCACGTAACAACCACACTATAAACGTTTTGACTGAGAGCACCAAGTCCTCTTTTTTTGTGTAAGTAGTTAATATATATTAAACAGAGGAATACTAAGAAGAAGAATAGAAAGATCCAAAAGAACTGTAAAAAAGCTTTTAAAACAGTCAATGAATGGAAGCATTCACAGATGGTAGTCCAGGATTTTGGAGTCACTCTCGATTAGTCTCCTGATGGTGACACGGCATAATGTTGGAAGATACTGATGATGCCACTGTTGTGTGATAGACTGCTCACTAAGATGTTTGGTTAGGAGCGGCCGTCGAACTTAAATAAACAAAAGGGAGGGTTAAGAAACAGTGCAGAGGGATAATACTTGCCTCCAATGGAACTGCAGGAATTTCCTGAGAGTGGTGTATACCAATGGAAAGATAAGCATCTTGAAGTTCTAGGCGAATCATTAAATCTTTTTCCAACAAGGAGTCTCGAAGGTGAAGGATAGACTCCATTTTGAAATATTGATATACGTATCTGTTGAATAACTTTTGGTTTATTACAGGACAAATTTTTTTGGTTCTTTTTGCAAACTAATAAAACATTCTGACAAAACCTGACGGATTGGGGGAACATATCTCTATCGCCTTTTTGCACAGAAGGGAGCGAACTTCTTGGCATAAGAGAGCTTCCTGTTCTTTTGAAAATAAGAGGGGCTTTGGAAGCGATTTTTTAAAAGGAATTGAATAAAGTTGTATACGATAGCCTTGTATTGTTTTCAAGACCCACGGATCTGATGTTATCATCGCCCAGGCTGAAAGGCAAAACTTTGTTCTACCTCCTATCGATAAAGGGCCAGAAGGAAGAAAACTTACCTGGGCTTTGTATTCCTGTGGTGCTGTAACCGCGGTGTTTGTAGAACCGGTTCCTTTGCAGGTAAAATTGTGGTCTGTAATCTTGCTGTCTTCCTGCAGAGTCTCTGGTTTGGTTGACCATGCCTCTTGAGGTGTAGCGGCCGGCAAAGCGTCTCCTGCCTTTGTCGGCCGTGCCGAAAACCTGACTATTGAAGATTTTTTCAGAGAAGTTTGAGCTTTGTCGATTGAAGCAAAAGTGGCGACGTACTTGCTTAGTTCTTTTATAAATGAGTCACCAAAGAGTAGGCCATTTGCCTCTTGGTCCGCTTCGTTAGACGCCAAGCTGCTCAATTTAGGGTCAATCTTTAAAAGCAGACTCCTGCGTCACTCCTAAGCTATGGCTGAGTTAACGCTGCCTAAGAGACGAATCACTCTCTGGGCCCAATTAGATAGGACCATTGGATCGATATTGGTGCCTTCAATCTTTGCCTTTTTGGTCAAGTCTAATATTCTTGTGAGGGGGCCAGATACGTCTAGCAATCTATCCTGGCAATTAGTGGAATTTTTTTCAAAAACATCAGCATGTTGGGGTTTATGGAAGGAGTGGCCGTAATGTTATTTGGTAAATCAGGCCTAGGATACTCCGAACGCAGTCTACTGCGTGACAGTTTATCAAGGGGTTGTTGAAAAGATGTAAGGTACACCTTCTTTATGTTCAAATCATCTTAAGTTTATTCAAAATAAATATAACATGGAATACCCCATCCAACAGACATCTTCTCTCTCCCAACTCCAACTGCCAAATCCCCTTAGTTACTGTCAACAGATTCTTACTGTGACATACATTCTACATGGAAGTTCTAAATACAGAATGCCACACATCTCCCTCCCTTTATCAACAGAAGAAGAAAGATTTAAGTAAAAGTGACAACATATAATACAAGAACAAATCAAAATGAGAAAACATACATTTTAAACAAAATCATTTAGAATCTTGGGACGTCTAATAATTCTTGAAGATCTCCTTGGTGAAGAATGATTATCAACATTACTATGTTTTCTCTCTACACTTTTTCCCACAAATTCCTTTTCTCCACAATCACTTTTCACCTTAACCACTCTCCCAATATTCCACACTTTGTGATCTTCAGTTCTTATGGCATTTCCCAGAACTTTCTTAACCTTGAGAGGGGTAGAGAACTTTGAATGTTATTTTGAAAGACCAAAGCGAGGACTTTTCACTCTGACTAAATCACCTACTCGAATGAGTACTTTCTTCACTGCTCTCTGCTTATCAAATCTGATTTTCCTTTCCAAAACTTTCTTACATTCTTTCAAACATTTCTGTTTGTCATTACAAGAAGTATCACATTTTGAGCCCACCTTATCATTCACCCATGAAGGACAAACCAACGTGTTAGGTTTTCTCCTTCTGAATAACTCAAAAGGTGAGAAACCTGTAACAGAATGAGGAGTCAACCGATAGACTTTGATCTTACAAGATACTTCCTCCTTCCATCATTTATTATTTGCCAAAGCCATTTAAATAGTTTCCTTTAGTACTCTATTCAGCCTCTCCACCATACCATTGGTCTCAGGATGATAAAGCACAGTCTTCTTATGTTTAATGCCTCTTTCACCCAAATAACGTTCCATGTCCTGCGAGACCAATTGCACACCATTATCAGTGAGAATAGAAGATGGAAACCCTTCTCTATCAAAAACATCATTGAGAAAGCCTATCACATCACGTGTTTCTACGGAAGTAGTGATTTTGAATTCAGGCCACCTTGAATACATATCCATTAACACAATAAGGTATTTATCAGAGCCAGAATATTGAATCGGACCTAAAATGTCTAATGAAATTTCTTGCCAAGGTTCTTTTGGCAGTTCCCTCACTTTCATGGGTTGGACTCTACAAGTTAAAGTCTTATCAGCTTTGGAACACTCCACACACTCCCTAACACTTCTTTCGATTAACACATCCATTCCTGGCCACCAATACATAAGTCTCAACCTTTCTTTTGTTTTTGAAATGCCAGGATGACTCTCGTGAGCTATGGAAATTAGTTCATCTCTCAACTTCTCTGGAGGAACAAGTCTAGTTCCTCTCAATATGAAATCACCATGAGTTGACAATTCATCTCTGACTCTCCAAAATCCACATAACTGTTGATCATTCTTTTCAGTACCATCCCATCCACCTCTGATTTTTTTTAGAACTTTCTGTAAAATTTCATCATTGAACGACTCTAATACCCATTCACTCTCCTTAATTATACCATCCCTGATCATACAAACATCAAAATCATCAATGGACGAATCTTCGGTCTCAAAAATGTCACACACTAACCTTGAACAACAATCTGCAAGGTTGTTTTCAATTCCAGGTATATATTGAACACCAAAAGTGAATTCCTGCAACGCTACTACCCACTTTCTGATTCTACCCGACACAGCATCCAAACCCTTCCTTTCAAAAATCTCTTTTAACGGCTTATGGTCTGTTCTTATCAAACATTTACTACCCCAAACGAACTTCCTTAATTTATTCACCGCCCAGTACACAGCTAATGCTTCCTTTTTGATAACAGAATAATTTAACTCAGCCCCCTTCAAGGATCTCGACAAAAAGAGTATAGTTCTTTCAACTCCATTATGTGTTTGTAACAATACAGCCCCAAGACCTTTGGCACTAGCATACGACATTATTATTGTTTCATGCCCAGGTTGAAAACTGCTTAAACTCGAGGCAACTTTCAAACTTTGTTTCATCAAGGTAAACTCCTTTTCACAATCATTGCTCCAGTTAAAGGTAACACCTTTCCTCACTAACTCCCTCATGCATATAGTTCTGTCAGCAAAATGATCTACAAATTTACTGTAAAACTCAGCCATGCCAAGAAATTTCACCACCTCGTCTTTTGAAGAAGGAATAGAGAAATTAATAATGGTATCTACTAATTCTTTCTTGGGTTCAATACCTTTTGATGAAATCTTATGACCAAGATAATCGATTTCATGAAGATTGAATTTGCATTTTTCTGCTCTTAAAGTCAAACCACTCTCTTCCAGTTTCTGAAGGACACAGCGAACTCTCTCATTATGTTCTTTTCCATCCTTACCATATACAAGAATATCATCTTGATAAACCTTGGTTCCTTGCAATCCTTCTAGCAGTCTTTCCATGGCACGTTGAAATACAGCTGCAGCTGAAGCCAAACCAAAGGGCATACAGATAAACTTGTAGGTACCAAAAGGGGTAATAAATGCTGTTAAATTCTGAGAGTCTTTGTGTAGAGTAATTTGGTGGTAGGCAGACGTTAAGTCTATAGATGAGAAACAACTCGCATTTCCTAACAAAGATAGCATTTCATTAATGTTAGGTAAAGGGTAATGATCTACCACTAAACATTTATTTAGTTCTCTCAAGTCAATGCAAAGTCTTGGATCACCATTGGCCTTCACCGCCATGACTACTGGGGCCAACCATTCAGTGGCTTCTACTTCTTCAATAATGCCATTTTGTTTTAGTTTCTCTAATTCTGCTTTCATTTTTTCCTTGACCATTAAAGGTACACTTCTTACTTTACTAACCACAGGTGTGACATTTTCCTTCATCTTAATTTTATGAAGATAACCCTTCAAACATCCAAGTTTGTTTTGAAAAAGATCCGGAAATTCTCGCTCAAATGATGGTCTCAGGTCATTAACATAGATATTACTAGACTCGTCCTCTTTCACAGTACTAATACATCCATCATATTTCAATCTCACAGATGGATATTCATTAGGGTCAAGATACACACATAAATCTCTCTGGTGGAACCAGCTAATGAGAGAATCCCCTCTCATAGAAACATAAACTTTACCAGCTCTAAGCCTATTTTTGAATTGAATTGAACCAACAAAGTAACCCAACAACTTAATTGGTTTTCCACCATACCCTTTGGGTGAAATATCTGGTTTGAAAAGTTTTACCAAAGTTTTTAGATGTTTTTAAAACAAAACCCTAGGAATAAGTGTAATTTTAGCTTCAGAATCAAACATCAAGGGAATGTGTACTCCCTCAACTTGTACAGTTTCTATAGGGCCACTGATACCATTTTTAACCTGCAAAACAAATTCCTCTTGTAAATTCTCCTCCTCTAAAGTAATTTCTTGAACCCTTTTTTTTCTTAAATCTGTACTCCTGCAGCAGGAAGTAACGTGTCCTTTCTTATTACATTTCTTACTAGTCACCTTCCATCCAACACAGCTTTTAAAGTTAGCATAATGACCAAACTCACCACACCTAAAACATTTCCCTTGAAAATTTTCCTTCTCCTTATTAATTTTCAAATTTTCTTTCGCCATTCTCTGAGGTATCTTCCTCTGACCAACAAAATGTATATCACATTCTCCTCCAGCAAAATTCGTCTTCTTAATTTCTTCGACACAGGCTGAGGTATGTTCATGCATTTTAGCAATGACAATTACTTCACTAAGAGAAGGATTATCTTTATTCCAAAAGGATTCTCTAGCCTTATCAATGTTACAGCCCAACATAAACTGGTCTCTCAACCTCTCCTCCTTATTACTCCCAAAACCACAAGATGATGCCAATTTCCTTAGAACTGTGATGTACTCCTCTACAGTTTCACCTGAGTGCTGAACTCTTTTCCCAAAGTGATACCTCTCTAATACTGTGGACACTTTAGGTAAATAATGCAAATCCAGTTTCTTAATACAAATCTCAAAATCATTGAGTTCACTAGCATCTTCCACAGAAAGCTCAGGCAGGTTCTCAAAAACCTCTTGACCTTCAGCCCCTAGGCAGTGTAACAAAAGAGACATTTTGCGCACGGCACTCAATCAAGTGCCACAAACCCTTGCATAATACGAAAATACACATTTCCATTTCTTCCAGGGAATTAGTGGTTCACCAGGGGTAGGTAAAAAACATGGGGGGCAAGTTACATTCTGCATGTTGAACAGAAGTAGTAATGAAATATGAATACTTCTTTTAAATTATTAGTACTTGTAAAGCTTTACAAACACATTTCTAGAATTTATCCCAAATATTTTAAATCACTAAATCTGACCTTATGTGTAACATAGATAAGATCATATATATATATATATATATATATATATACATATATATATATATTGAAAAATCATAAAGATCAAAAGACTTTTTTTCAGAGAAATACACACAAAAGTCATGAAACTATGGTTCCAACTCCAGGGAGCATTCTTTTACGACCCCAGACCTAAGGAGCTTCCTGTGCACCAGAGCGACTTCCTGTAAAACTAAACAGCTGAGTAAACTAGTCTTCGTCTTGTTCCGCTCTGTCATGAAGTTCACTGCTACATGCTGGAGAAACAGTGGGAAGTTGTAGAGCAATGACTACTGACCAGCCGATCTGCTCAGCTGATCTGCGAAGCACAAAGTCACACAAATTACGTTGCAGCAGGCGCGATCTTCACCGTCTGCTGTTTCTATGTCTAGTGAAGCGCCTTCGTAACACCAAAGCACGAAGTCGCGCAAGTTAAATAAAATACGTTGCGGCAGGCACGAACTTCCCCATCCGCTGTTTCCGTGTCTAGTGATGCGGCAAGCACGAAGTCGCGCAAGTTAAATAAAATACGTTACGGCAGGCGCGAACTTCGCCATCCGCTGTTTCCGTGTCTAGTGGTGCGGCTTTATAACTCCGACTAACCACGTCCACCTGCCAATCTTCGCCGTCCGATGTCTCCGTTTTTAGTGGAGCGCCTTCACAACTCCAAACCGGTGCCTCGCAGTAGACTCCATTCGTGCTGGCAAAGAAGCAGTGTTGGGGTGTCCATGCAATCTCGATGGATTCTTCATGCTCGTCGCCAATGAAAAGATGTAAGGTACACCTTCTTTATGTTCAAATCATCTTAAGTTTATTCAAGATAAATATACCACGGAATACCCCATCCAACAGACATCTTCTCTCTCCCAACTCCAACTGCCAAATCCCCTTAGTTACTGTCAACAGATTCTTACTGTGACATACATTCTACATGGAAGTTCTAAATACAGAATGCCACAGTTGTCTTAATTTGTTCGAAACATACTGAGATACATGTTCAATGGCAGACCATTCTGTGGAATTTGGGTGATGGATAATAGTTGGGTCAAACATCGGTTGACCAGCAAAATCTGTTTCAGAAAATTTTTCATTTGTTTTTGAAGACTCTCCCAATTTGTCTAGAGACGTTTTGTGCCTCTTCTCCAAAGGCCCTGACCATATCATTAAGTCTGGATCATCCTTATCCTTATCAGAGTCATCCGTATCATCATCAGTGTCTCTTAGGTGAGTAATGTTAATAGGAAAATTGTACCTACTGGAAGTGCCCGGCTCAGAAACTTTCTGAGAAGGAGAGTCTTTGGAAATGGATGAAAAACCAGCTCCATGCTTTTTCGCTTTTTTCGGCTTAATAGAAGTAGGTTCATTGGCCAACAATTTTTTCATAGAGATCTCTAAGGTCTTAGAGAAGGCAGACATTGAATTAGCAACTGCCTTTTGTACAGACTCCTTAATAGAGGCATTTACATTATCTTTGAATGTCAGAGCCTCCTCTTCACCTGAAAGAATTTCCATAATTTGAATGGCAAAGAGGATGAAGGCACCTAAATAAATGCTCTCTTTATGATAACAAACAATAGAAATAACCAGAACTTGAGGGGTTAATTCTAGGGATGCAGAAAAAATGGGCAGAGCAAAGGCGTGGCACTCAGACGAAGCGAGAGGGGAGAGGCGAGAGGCAGCCCGGATCAAATAGAGATGATTGAGTCAGTCAGGAAGTGGGCCACCTCCTGAAGGGCCGAATGCTGCGTGACGCAGGAAGCGAGTGCTGCTGAGGGGCAAAGAGACAGAGGAAAACGAACGTTAATGAATGTTCTAAGGGGAGTGCCCGAGAAAGGTCACGAGCGACGAACTGAGTTGTGCCGAGTAAAAAGCTAACAGTACATATAGAATGGTAATAACCTTATTATGTATAAATAACAGTATTTGCAATAAAATGATAAGGAGAAGTACTTATCTTTACTGCAAGCAGCAAGGAAAGAGGACTTGGTGCTCTCAGTCAAGTAGTTTAGAGTATGGTTGTTACGTGATAAATGGTTTACCTTTATGATGTCATATTGTAGTTTTTCCAGCTTGAAATGCTGGGATTTGTAGTTTTATCTTGGCTGCTATTCAAAATAAAGATAGCATAATAGGAGTCTCCAGTTCTTGTAATAAAATGCAATAATGTTAGCCTCTTTTCTTGCCATTAAAATGCATTTGCAGTTGAGTTAATAACATGAATAACTGATCATTTCCACATGGGGGCAGCAGAGGACAAGCCTACAATAGTCGTTCTAAAACTATCTTAGCTGAGAGTAATTCCCGAAAAATGAAAAGATCGCCCTTCTACAGATTGCAGTGACTTCAAAGCTATTAGGCATTTGTTGTTGGTAAACACTGCAGTTTTCATTAATGTGCGGCTTAGGCGGATCTACTACCAACATATACTTGCTAACAAGCTGTGGGAAAAAATAGGTGGATATTTTCTGTTAAAATGCCAGCTGAGCATAAAGATGACATAATAAGAAATGACATCACATGATCTTGGCCTGAAGATGATCATGTGACTTAGGTAAGAGGACATCTGACCCTGTTAACAATCCACAGCCCTGTCCTTTTTAGCCCGCAAATGTTCCATGTGCAATAAACGTGTAGAGCACAGTGAACATATGTAACACAGGTATGTTCATGTTTCCAGGCCCCAACTACACTGCTCCCCCCAGCATAACCGGTGCCTGGTGTGCTTTGGGTCAATTTGGCACTTTGCAGGTGCACACACAGCTGCGGAGCTTTGCAAACCTGATGTTTTAGTGAAATGTGCGTAAAACAGTCCTCTTTCTACCATTGACTTGAAATAATGAATACAAAAATGTTTTGGTCTTATTTTGCTATGAAAACTTTGCAAAAGAGTGATCCTGTGTCATTAATTTTTTTAAAAACTTCTACGTTTGAAAAGAAGAGGTACTAAGGGTGTGACTTACGGATGGGGAGGGAAGGGTGGGCACAGGGGTCAGGGACCTGTGAGCTGGAAGGGCACTGGAGAGACCCAGTTCTGGGAGGGACCATATGGATGAATGGAAGGGGAGATCAGAGATGTTTTAAGGCCTGGGCAAAGTGGGCTATGGCCCAGGGCCCCCGCCTTCCAGGGGGGGCTCCCACATTGGTCCGGCTCTGTTCTCCACACAGTCCTTCCGGGATGCCCTTAAATGATTCTTAAACAGACTGTTTTATATACATTCCTTTATATTATTTTTAATACAGGTGAAATATAGGGGTCTATTACAAACATTTTGCAGAGAAATGTTGTGTTTAGATTTTTTAGCAGCATGCAACATCCATGAAAAAAGTTCATTTTAGATCAAGTCAGGACATCACATATGAGAAATGGCAGTGGGTTGCAGTGATTATTTGCAATATTATTTGTGAGCTGTTGCTATATTACGATACTGAAAGCACAGGGCACTATCCCTGAATATTAGATGGAAACGCGTTTAGAATTTGGACCAGTGTGCTGTGCACTGTCAGTGACCTGGCCAAACAGGGCATGAAAAAGCGAACATTGGCCATAAATTCAAAGCTGGCCCAAACATGGGCTCCCAAAATACGTTTGGCCCAGGGCCCCCAAAATTCTTAATATGTTCCAGGGGGAGAGCCATGTTCTGATAGCTGCAATCAAAGGCTGGGACATTGGGTTTGGGACTTAGGAAACCTGTTCTCTGACCCTCCACATTTTAGGTTTTCCTAAATACATTAACTGCATCTGCAGGTTTCATTCAGTTCTGAGTTGTTAATAATGTGTTCATGCTGCGAGCATTTGCGTAATCAAAGAGGTACTGTTTGTTCAGTTTTGTGCCTCTACAGCAATTCATGACTCTCTGAAAACAGGGAACTTGGCTAGTGGTGTGACATAAAAAAATGATGACTCTCCGGGGTGTCAACAAAGTGTAGATCATAATGCAACTCATGGTGTCAGTCAACAGGTGCAAGAGAACATTATTGAAGTAAACAGTTTCCTAAACCAGTGGCAAATATACTGTTTGTTGAAATTAAATCCCATATCCTAAAATATGATGAAGTGCCAACAGCTACAGATTCTCACTTTGTTTCCGTGTGCTGGGAACAGCACAGCTCTTGTGGTTCAAGAACCTTGTAGTCTTTCAGGACCAGCCCTGCCAAGAGTCACATATCTCGCATTAAAATAACGCATTCCGGTCATTTTCCCGCATTACTGCACTGCCTGAGATTGTCACACAAGTACTGAAGTGCGATAAAACCTTCTTGTTCTAGTTTCTCACTTAGCTAGGTACGCTCCGAGTAATGTTTATCAAAGGCCACAAGAGGGCACTGGTGTACAACAGGAGG
The DNA here is from genome assembly GCF_031143425.1 of Pleurodeles waltl. Taxonomy (NCBI): domain Eukaryota; kingdom Metazoa; phylum Chordata; class Amphibia; order Caudata; family Salamandridae; genus Pleurodeles; species Pleurodeles waltl. Next base: position 83,782,529 of record NC_090438.1, read on the forward strand.
AATAGGATTCTCGCTATAGTATGGTATTTATATGGTTCCCTTGTCTTAATTTCTTGATTTTCCTTGCAAGAAAGTCTCACTCGTAGTCATTGAAATGTCACTCATAATTACACTCAAATTATGAAAATGTCACACAGAGCAATCTGAAACCTTGGCAGTGCTGAGACCCCTGGAGCAACCACAGTTCCAAACACCAACAGCGCCTTCCTCATTCATTGGTTAGCACCTCCATTCTCCGACCTTCCAGGGTCTGGAGCTGCTCCTCTGGCCTCACACATAAGAAATACATGAGTGGACAGAATCACACTGGTCACAGGGCTCAAACGGCCAGAAATGGAGGGCCTAGGCCCGCCCTCACGGCCTCTCACTGGCTGAAAACACAGCACTTTGAAATGACTGGCAGTGAGGGCTTCTGAAAGGACCGGCAGCCAGCCTTCCTTACTTTACACTGAATCTTTGTTTTATTTTTCACTGCTCGTTTGCTGAAATTGTAAAGTCCTGTAGAAGCCTTGAACAAAGAGGAAGGCAAGGATGGTTAAATCTATAGGTGGTAGGGCTGCAGTAAAAGAAGTAGCCTACAGGGGCGGCTCCTCCTCTGTGGCAGAGGAGCGTCACCCCCACCAGCAGCAGCAGCTGCACAACTTTTACAGTAAAACCATAATAAACTGTGTTTATTATGGTTTTACTGTCAAAGGGGCAGGGCCATGTGGCGTGACAGGGACAGAGGGGGAGTACACAGCACTTCCCCTCATTGCGCATGTATGTTTGGCCGGACGTCTTGGGCCGGCCAAACATACATGCGCACTAGGCTCTCTCCAACCCGGCACTGTGTTGCCGGGTTGGAGAGAGCAGGCAGAGACTCTCACTCTGCCTCGGAGTGCCCCGGCTGGGCGCTCCATCCAATCCTAACCCTGTTTTCATGCTGCCAGCAGCATAAATGCAGCGTTAGGATTGGACGCAGGGCAGGCTGGGAGCCTATGCCTGCAGTGGAGGACTGGAGCGTATCGGAGCGGCGCAGCAAGAAAGGTAAGTTTTTTTTATTGTCTTAGTTTTTTGTCACCTTCCCCCCACCCCCGCCATGCGCCTCGCTGCCCCTTTTCCCTCCCACCAGCCGCAACTGGTAGCCTACCACCTACAACGGTAGGGTTGACTATTATGCCAACATGTCTGCCTAACTTTTGTTTGATGGCTACATTCAAGTGTGAGTGAATTTCAAAAGACCAATTATATTGAGCTGTTTGAACGTTTGCAATAGCTTGTGTTTAAGCTAAGGGTGGGCATAACACATATTTAACTGTACAGCTAGCAAATTTGTGGAAGATTCTGTATGATTACGAGGAGAGTGCGTCAGCATTTACTTTTAGGTCAAAAATGCCCAATTGAGTCCAATTTGGACACAAGTGTGGATTGTTCACTAGGAAATAGCGCAAAATGCAATAAGAGCACAAAACCCAACTTCCTACCAGCATTTAGCAATATTTTATTAGTGAAAAATGCACTTTTGGATGCAAAATGGATGCAAGGGTGCACTTTACTCTAAGAAAACAGTGCTATATGTAAAAAAACATGAACAGTAATGCAAGCAGCTCACTAACTATGTCCTCCCCCCCCCAAATTACTTTTGATTACATAAGTGGGCATAATCACATAATTATTGGTAATTTCTCATCAAAAAGTAACATGGAACTACTAAAAATTACTCGAATTACTCCAGCAAATTTTTTCGCACAGACCTAGTTTAAAAGTTGCTTGAATTGCAAGGCACCAACTTACTGGAAAAAGAGTCCTAACGAGGGAAACCCCAAAGGGACTAGGCTAGAGCAAGAGTTTCATTTGGACTCCACCACAAGTAAGTGGGTGTCCACTTATTGTCCTTCTCTGAAGTTTATGTCTGGAAGACCTTTCCCCAAGTACCAATGGTGGAGCAGCCTATATAGTCCAATAAAGCTCCCGATGCAGGAGCATATAAGTTGCTGCTGTAGGAAAGTACCATCTTGCCTGGCATGTTACCCCCATAATTCACTGTATATATGTTGTTTTAGTGTATGTATCACTGGGACCCTGCCAGCCAGGGCCCCAGTGCTCATAAGTGTGCCCTGTATGTGTTCCCTGTGTGATGACTAACTGTCTCAGTGAGGCTCTGCTAACCAGAACCTCAGTGGTTATGCTCTCTCTGCTTTCTAAATTGTCACTAACAGGCTAGTGACCAATTTCACCAATTCATATTGGCATACTGGAACACCCTTATAATTCCCTAGTATATGGTACTAAGGTACCCAGGGCATTGGGGTTCCAGGAGATCCCTATGGGCTGCAGCATTTCTTTTGCCACCCATAGGGAGCTCTGACAATTCTAACACAGGCCTGCCACTGCAGCCTGAGTGAAATAACGTCCACGTTATTTCACAGCCACTTACCACTGCACTTAAGTAACTTATTAATCACCTATATGTCTAACCTTCACCTGGTGAAGGTTGGGTGCTAAGTTACTTAGTGTGTGGGCACCCTGGCACTAGCCAAGGTGCCCCCACATCGTTCAGGGCAAATTCCCCGGACTTTGTGAGTGCGGGGACACCATTACACACGTGCACTATACATAGGTCACTATCTATGTACAGAGTCACAATGGTAACTCCGAACATGGCCATGTAACATGTCTAAGATCATGGAATTGTCACCCCAATGCCATTCTGGCATTGGGGAGACAATTCCATGACCCCCCGAGTCTCTAGCACAGACCCGGGTACTGCCAAACTGCCTTTCCCGGGGTTTCACTGCAGCAGTTGCTGCTGCCAACCCTCAGACAGGTTTCTGCCCTCCTGGGGTCCAGCCAGGCTTGGCCCAGGAAGGCAGAACAAAGGACTTTGCCTCTCCCTTTGGAAAAAGGTGTGATGGCTGGGGTGGAGTAGCCTCCCCCAGCCCCTGGAAATGCTTTGATGGGCACAGATGGTGCCCATCTCTGCATAAGCCAGTCTACACCGGTTCAGGGATCCCCCAGCCCTGCTCGAAACTGGACAAAGGAAAGGGGAGTGACCACTCCCCTGACCTGCACCTCCCAGGGGAGGTGCCCAGAGCTCCTCCAGTGTGCTCCAGACCTCTGCCATCTTGGAAACAGAGGTGCTGCTGGCACACTGGACTGCTCTGAGTGGCCAGTGCCAGCAGGTGACGTCAGAGACTCCTCCTGATAGGCTCTTACCTGTGTTGCTAGCCTATCCTCCTTCCTAGGTAGCCAAACCTCCTTTTCTGGCTATTTAGGGTCTCTGCTTTGGGGAATTCTTTAGATAACGAATGCAAGAGCTCATCAGAGTTCCTCTGCATATCTGTCTTCACCTTCTGCCAAAGGATCGACCGCTGACTGCTCAGGAAGCCTGCAAAACCGCAACAAAGTAGCAAAGACGACTACTGCAACCTTGTATCGCTGATCCTGCCGCCTTCTCAACTGTTTTCCTGGTGGTGCATGCTGTGGGGGTAGCCTGCCTCCTCCCTGCACTAGGAGCTCTGAAGAAATCTCCCGTGGGTCGACGGAATCTTCCCCCTGCAACCGCAGGCAACAAAAGACTGCATCACCGGTCCTCTGGGTCCCCTCTCAGCACGACGAGCGTGGTCCCTGGAACTCAGCAACTCTGTCCAAGTGACTCCCACAGTCCAGTGACTCTTCAGTCCAAGTTTGGTGGAGGTAAGTCCTTGCCTCCCCACGCTAGACTGCATTGCTGGGTACTGCGTGATTTGCAGCTGCTCCGGCTCCTGTGCACTCTTCCAGGATTTCCTTTGTGCACAGCCGAGCCTGGGTCCCCGACACTCTAACCTGCAGTGCACAACCTCCTGAGTTGTCCTCCGGCGTCGTGGGATCTCCTTTTGTGACTTCGGGTGAGCTCCGGTTCACTCCTCTTCGTAGTGCCTGTTCCAGCACTTCTGCAGGTGCTGCCTGCTTCTGTGAGGGATCCCTGACTTGCTGGGTGCCCCCTTTGTCTCCTCATCCAAGTGGCGATATCCTGGTTCCTCCTGGGCCACAGCAGCATCCAAAAACCCCAACTGTGACCCTTGCAGCTAGCAAGGCTTGTTTGCGGTCTTTCTGCGTGGGAACACCTCTGCAAGCTTCTTCACGACGTGGGACATCCATCCTCCAAAGGGGAAGTTTCTAACCATCTTTGTTCTTGCAGAATCCACAGCTTCTACCATCCGGTGGCAGCTTCTTTGCACCCTCAGCTGGCATTTCCTGGGCATCTGCCCAATCTCGACTTTGTCGCGACTCTTGGACTTGGTCCCCTTGTTCCACAGGTACTCTCGTCCGGAAATCCACTTTGGTTGCATTGCTGGTGTTGGTCTTCCTTGCAGAATTCCCCTATCATGACTTCTGTGCTCTCTGGGGAATATAGGTGCACTTCACACCTACTTTTCAGGGTCTTGGGGTGGGCTATTTTTCTAACCCTCACTGTTTTCTTACAGCCCCAGCGACCCTCTACAAGCTCACATAGGTTTGGGGTCCATTCGTGGTTCGCATTTCACTTTTGGAGTATATGGTTTGTGTTGCCCCTATACCTATGTGCTCCTATTGCAATCTACTGTAACTTTACATTGCTTGCATTACTTCCTTTTGCTATTACTGCATATTTTTGGTATTGTGTACATATATCTTGTGTATATTTGGCATCCTCATACTGAGGGTACTCACTGAGATACTTTTGGCATATTGTCATAAAAATAAAGTACCTTTATTTTTAGTATATCTGTGTATTGTGTTTTCTTATGATATTGTGCATATGACACCAGTGGTATAGTAGGAGCTTTGCATGTCTCCTAGTTCAGCCTAAGCTGCTCTGCTATAGCTACCTTCTATCAGCCTAAGCTGCAACAAACACCTCTTCTACACTAATAAGGGATAACTGGACCTGGTACAGAGTGTAAGTACCCCTGGTACCCACTACAAGCCAGGCCAGCCTCCTGCAGCTGCACAGAGAGCATGGGTGTGACAGGGGACCAAAAGCAGCCCTGTCAAATGTTGTCAGATCTGCCTTCATACTTTACCTAAAGAGTGAGGCTGACTCCTGCATGGGGAGTTCTGGGGGGGTTCTTGAATGAAAATTGCAAATATAGTCCGCTTTACAACATCGTTTTCATTATAGAACCTTGTCCAATCATTGAATGGATGATTTGACAGAGATTGGAGACATGCCTGAATAGTTCAAACAATGAATGAATAGTTTGATGGGTGAGGAGAGGGCGGATGAATTATTTGAAGGATGGATGACAATGAATAAAGTCTTTTAGCTACATTGAGCAAATGGTCTCAATGCACTGGGCAAGGGTGGGTGCTTTGATTTTTATTTTAGCTTTTGCATTTAGAGCCTCAAATAATTAAACACAAAGCTTTGAGCTGTGAGGTAGAATGGGACAAAGAAATAAATAACCATGTAGTGGCTAAATTGCACAACATGAAACCAGGAAACCTTGCATCAATACCGGCTTCCTCTTCACCACATTGTGTAATCCTAAGCAATTACTTTTTTACAGTGCCTCCTTTTCTTTCATCATCACGTGAGAGCAGTGCTTTACATGGAAAAACATAAGTGAAGGTACTCTCCAAAAAGAGGGGTGGACTGTGGGTTAATTTGGAACATGTTGAAGGGTGGTGCTAAGGGGGCGAAAAGGGGTGGGACTAGGTGATGGACCTTTCTAAGCTCTTTATGCAAGAAATCTGCATGTATTGTAAGAATGTCTGATGTGTCTTATTGCACTAATACCCATTTATACAGCACTTACTAATATGTGTTTATTATTAACCAAAGTAACCCTTTTTTTGCCACTTTAGAATAGAATACTGAGGAAAAAGGGCGAAGTTCTTAACGCATGCTTTATAGTTTGCATCATTTCCTTGATGCAGGATCAACCATCACTAAGCTATATGACAAGGATTGTAACTTGTGGCCTGCAGCTAACACTAGGATCTCTGCACGAAACTACAGTAGCCAGTTGACCTATCTACATAAAACATAAATCTGTGATCTGTATGTTTCATACTGTGCTTTGCAGCAGGCACATTGACCCTCCAGGCAATTTTATGCACACAGAACTTTCCAGAAAGTTTTATTTTGAATCTGGAGGATCCGAGGCTCAAATTTCTGGATGACAGCTGGTTTCTTTATTCAAAGATATCATTGGGTTTGACCGAATTCACTGAATTTGCTTTGCTGTTTCCAAGTCACGGTGAGAATGAAGGCCACTTCAGGATGTTTGTAGGATATTACAGTGAAAGATTCCAGAGACAGTCTAGTTTTATAAGCCGAGGTGGTGAGCAGCTGATATAGGGGCTACCTCTAGCACCTAAATTAGATGCCATTGCCTTTCCTGGACCAAAAAAGCCTCCTTGCTTTGCTTTCACATAAATATGGCTCTGCTCTAGTTTGATGCTTTCACTATTGCATTTTAAATTCCTGATAACTTATGACTCAGATATTCCTTACTGCACCAGACTCTCGGTTGTGCAGCATGGCAAACAGCATTACTATTCCCCGAGCTCACTAATGCTCAATTATCCAACGGTGGGAGGGTAAATGTAAGAGTATTACTTTTCAGACTCCAAACCTGTGACAGGCAGGTTGCATATAACTGTTGTGTAGCCATTTTAATTATAGCTTCATACACATTAATTTAGTAAAATAGGCCTGCCGCTGTGCACTTTAACCTAGACATACTTTATTCAGCTTTGGTTATTATTTTAACAATTGCCACATTTGTGGTCTTGTTTTATTTTTCCTATCTAGCTGTTCTTTGCCTAGGTCAGCACTGCATGCTTAAACAAGACATTTCTTTCACTCTGTGTTTTTCTTAAGGATGCAGTAAAATAGGTTGCTGGTAAACGTGGTAACGCTTTGTCTCTAGTGTTCATAGAAACATACACATCCTTAAATGTAGGAGGCTGGCCTGGCTTATAGTGGGTACCTTGTGGTACTTACACCTTGTGCCAGGTCCAGTTATCCCTTATTAGTAGATTAGTAGTGTTCTAGCAGCTTAGGTTGATAGAGGTAGCTATAGCAGAGCAGCTTAGGCTGAACTAGGAGACATGCAAAGCTCCTACTATACCATTTATATCACCTAGCACTATATCATAAGAAACACAACACTCAGAGTTACTAAAAAATAAAGGTACTTTATTTTAGTGACAATATGCCAAAAGTATCTCAGAGGATATACTCCCTTAGGAGGTAAGTAAAATACACAAAATATACACACAAACCGAAATCAGGTAAGTAAACAGAAAAGTAGTGCAAATGCTATAGAATGCAATAGAATGCAATAGGAGACAATAGGCCTAGGGGCAACACAAACGATATGCTCCAAAAGTGGAATGTGAACCACAAATAGACCCCAGGCCTAGTGTAGTGTGTATAGGGTCGCTGGGAGTGTAAGAAAACACTAAAGGTGTCCAAGATACCCCACCCCAAGACCCTGAAAAGTAGGAGTAAAGTTACCCTACTACCCCAGAAAGACAGTAAAGTTGAGAAAGGGGATTCTGCAAAGATAACAACTGACTGCAAAGCACTGAAAATTGATTCCTGGACCTGAGGACCTGTAAAAGAGGGGGACCAAGTCCAAGAGTCACGCAAGTGTCCAGGGGGTGCAGGAGCCCACTGCCTCCGGGTGGAAGAAGCCGAAGATTCTGCAACAACAGAAGGTGCCAGGAACTTTTCCTTTGGTCAGAAGATGTCCCACGGCATGCTGGAGGATGCAGAGTTGTTTCTACGCAGAAAGACCACAAACAAGCCCTGCTAGCTGCAAGAGTCATGGTTGAAGGTTTTGGGTGCTGCCAGGGCCCAGGAAGGACCAGGAGGATGCCCCTTGGAGGAGGAGACAGAGGGGGCGTACCACAAGACAGAGAGTCCATGCAGAAGCAGGCAGCACCCGCAGAAGCACGTGAACAGGCGTTCAGAAGATCTAAGCATGGCGGTCATCTCAGCACAACAAAAGAGGGTCCCATGAAGTCGGAGTCCAACTCAGCGGGTTGGGCAATGCAGGACGGAGTGCTGGGGACCTGGGCTAGGCTGTGCACAAAGGAAGTCTTGCAAAAGTGCACAGAAGCCCTAGCAGCTGCAGTTAATGCAGTACACAGGATTACTGTCTGGCGTGGGGAGGCAAGGACTTACCGCCACCAAATTTGGACAGAAGGGCCACTGGACTGTCAGGGGCACTTGGATCCAGCTCCTGTGCTCCAGGGACCACGCTCGTCAAGATGAGAGGGGACCCAGAGGACCGGTGATGCAGAAGTTTGGTGCCTGCATTAGCAGGGGGAAGATTCCGTCGACCCACTGGAGATTTCTTCTTGGCTTCCAGTGCAGGGTGAAGGCAGACAGCCCTCAGAGCATGCACCACCAGGAAACAGTCGAGAAAGCCGGCAGGATGAGGCGCTACAATGATGCTGGTAGTCTTCTTGCTACTTTGTTGCGGTTTTGCAGGTGTCCTGGAGCAGTCAGCGGTCGATCCTTGGCAGAAGTCGAAGAGAGAAGTGCAGAGGAACTCTGGTGAGCTCTTGCATTCGTTATCTGATGAGAAACCAAGAGGAGAGACCCTAAATAGCCCTCAGAGGAGGATTGGCTATAGAGAGAAGTAAGCACCTATCAGGAGGGGTCTCTGACGTCACCTGCTGGCACTGTCCACTCAGAGGTCTCCATTGTGCCCTCACACCTCTGCATTCAAGATGGCAGAGGTCCGGGACACACTGGAGGAGCTCTGGGACCTCCCCAGGGGAGGTGCTGGTCAGGGGAGTGGTCACTCCCCTTTCCTTTGTCCAGATTCCCGCCAGAGCAGGGTTGGGGGGATCCCTGAACCGGTGTAGACTGGCTTCTGCAAGGAGGGCACCATCTGTGCCCTTCAAAGCATTTCCAGAGGCCAGGAGTGGCTACTCCTCTCAGGCCCTTAACACCTATTTCCAAAGGTGTAACACCCTCTCTCAGAGGAAATCCTTTGTTCTGCCTTCCTGGGACTGGGCTGCCCAGGCCCCAGGGGGGCAGAACCCTGTCTGAGGGTTGGCAGCAGCTGTAGCTGCAGAGAAAACCCCAGAGAGTTAGTTTGGCAGTGCCCGGGCTCTATGCTGGAGCCCCGGGGATGCATGGAATTGTCCCCCCAATACCAGAATGATCCTAGACATGTTACATGGCAATGTTCGGAGTTACCATGGTGACGCTACATATAGGTATTGACCTATATGTAGTGCACACTTTTAATGGTATCCCCGCACTCACAAAGTCCGGGGAAATTGCCCTGAACAATGTGGGGGCACCTTGGCTAGTGCCAGGGTGCCCTCACACTAAGTAGCTTTGCACCTAACCTTCACTAAGTGAGGATTAGACATATAGGTGACTTATAAGTTACTTAAGAAAATGGCTGTGAAATAACATGGACGTTATTTCACTCAGGCTGCAGTGGCAGTCCTGTGTAAGAATTGTCTGAGCTCCCTATGGGTGGCAAAAGAAATACTGCAGCCCATAGGGATCTCCTGGAACCCCAATACCCTGGGTACCTAGGTACCCTATACTAGGGAACTATAAGGGTGTTCCAGTGTGCCAATGAGAATTAGTAAAATTAGTCACTAGCCTGCAGTAACAATTTTAAAAGCAGAGAGAGCACAAACACTGAGGTTCTGATTAGTAGAGCCTCAGTGATACAGTTAGGCACCACACAGGGAACACATACAGGGCACACTTTATGAGCACTGGGGTCCTGGCTAGCAGGATCCCAGTGACACAGGCAAAAACAACATACATACAGGTAAACAATGGGGTAACATGCATGGCAGATTTTACTTTCCTACACTTACATAGGGAAACTATGGGGGTCATTCTAACCCTGGCGGTCCAAGACCGCCAGGGCTAAAATGACGGGGGCACCGCCAACAGGCTGGCGGTGCCCCGCTGGGCATTCTGACCGCGGCGGTTTGGCCGCGGTCAGACCAGGAAAACCGGCGGTCTCCCGCCGGTTTTCCGCTGCCCATTTGAATCCTCCCATGGGGATTCTGACAGCCATACCGCCATCCTGTTCCTGGCGGTTCGCCCGCCAGGAACAGGATGGCGGTATGGGTTGTCGTGGGGCCCCTGGGGGCCCCTGCAGTGCCCATGCCAATGGCATGGGCACTGCAGGGGCCCCCGTAAGAGGGCCCCACAAAGAATTTCACTGTCTGCATTGCAGACAGTGAAATTCGCGACGGGTGCCACTGCACCCGTCGCACCTTCCCACTCCGCCGGCTCCGAATCGTGGGAAGGTTGTTTTACACTGGGCTGGCGGGCGGCCTTTTGGCGGTCGCCCGCCAGCCCAGTGTAAAACCCAGAATACCCGCAGCGGTCTAATGACCGCGGTGCGGTATTCTGGAGGGGGGAACTCTGGCGGGCGGCCTCCGCCGCCCGCCAGGGTGAGAATCACCCCCATTATCTCAGAACTTCAGCTGTTTTATTATAACAACACTTCTCTGTCCCATACACGTTAGAGGGAAATTTCAGCCAGATGACCACGACTGTATGCTGACTGCTGAACGCCTCGCTGCAGCTGTTTATGTAGGCTACAGGCCTCTTGCTCAGGTATGGGAGTCGATGTCTTTCCAGGGGAACTTGAAGGGCAGAACTAGAGCTTAACTTGCTGTGCTCTAAAGTAGCCTAGGTAGGAATTATTTTAATGACTCTAATGACAACATGGTAGCGTTATTTTTATGCTTTATTCTCCTTGTCACAATTTTAATCCTGTCAAGCTTCATGTCCTGGTTATTGCAGTTCATGCTTTATTATCAAAGATGCCGTTGCTTCATTAAAACCTTGTTGAAACATATACTGCCTCTGATTGTCCTTGTACATGTGAGACTAATGTAAATGAGAGAAACTGATGCGATCTGAGTGACCACAATTTCCCTGAGGAGTCAATTGTGTCATACGCTCGCCTCCCCAATCATCCCTGCTCTTGGGTGGAGATGAGGCACTGCTAGTTAGCCGGAGCAAAACCAGATTAGGTCGACAGGTGTCACCAGTAGTGGGTTCAGACTCAGTCGCCCACAGAGCAAGTGATCCTGCGGCTCAAATCCAGTAGTCGCATTAGAATAATAAGAGCCTATGTGACATGGCACCGCAAACGTTTGGTCAGGCTCTAATTTTCGAGTCCTCCTGAGTATCTATGTCTCACTACATACAAAGACACCTCAGTATCATATATGGAGACGTCCATGGTAGTGAGGATTTTCCTCGTCAGCTAAATAGGGAGTACCTAGCTAAGGCTGTAGGTTGTTCAAGCTTGAACCATTAAAAGGATAATCCCCATTTGGTGTGCTTGTCTCTGAACAAATTAACCATTCATCATGGCAAATCCGCAACAGGTAGCAATTGCAGTTAATATGCGACCACCCCTTACTGCACATCTACTGGCACATGGCCTAGCAGCCCAGGGGGGTCCAGTTACATTTGTTGTTGAGGCTCATCCAACCTATAGAACAGAAAATTTTTATTCTTGGGTCACATTTCCAGAAGAAGCTTATGGGAACACAAATACATTTTATCACTGTACACCTGCAAATATACCTGCATTATACAGAGCATATGCATATCTAGAAATGCCATTATCTTATCAAGAACATAATTATTGGCTTGATGGCACCCTGCCCCATACAATTATACACATTAGATTAGGACCTCTAAGTAATGATGGTCCTACATGGCCTTTATTGGCCACTTATGCACCTCATCTTGATGCAGCAACCTTGACGGTAGCTGAAGTCTGCCGCTTATATGCTGAGCCGATGGCAATATACAGACGATTAGTACAGTTTGTAATGCAAACATTAAATACAAACCCAGCACGTGCTGTTCCGGCGCAACCACATTCAGTAACGCCAGGCATTAATCTGACGACTGGACATTCGATCATGGGTAAAGTGCCCGACAAACGAGAAGAGATTCCATTTTGGTTAGCTCAAAAAATAAACGCACTGGAAGCAGTATTTCCCCATACGGGACCTGAGGAAAAGCATAGAATATTAACAATGTGCTTGCCATTTGGGATGGTTCCCACTATAGATAATTGTAATGCTTGGGGCACAGTATTTGCCACGCTCGATACTACCACACATGGTACACCAACACTTGCCAATTTACCGGAAGTGTTGAAACAAATTCAAGACGAACACGGGGCTGCCGGCCCTGGACCTGGGGATGCAACTAATGGGAAATTTTGCCACAGTATCCTCAATTATATTAAGTATCCTTAAAGGGGAAGCAGTAGCCGTGTGCATACGGCTCTGGGACATTCCACAGGATCAAGAACGTGAGCTGCCAAAGATGAGACCTACTCTAGCATTGGTTGAGATAGTCTGGGGCCAGACCTACAAAACCACAGTTACAGGGTAAATCTAATAAAGATTCCACCAAGCAAGCTCCTGAGGATTCTAAGAAATGCTGGAATAAAAAACAACAAACACCTTGAAAAGAAAGGGGAGAATCTCCACATACGGAGACCCCGCAGAATAGATATAATCTCAGAAATAGAGATAATATAAAAACGCCTGACAGATATCAATATACTAATACAGGCCAATCTCGTTCTTTCAGAACTCACCGGAAAAACACAGTGAGAGAGTTGGGTGGGCAGAGCAAAGAGCTGAGTACCTGAAACCGAGACAGGAATCACAATGCTCAACAGAAGTTTCTGTTAAAAAAGAAGAGAAACTTCCCCAAAAAAAAACAATTCAAAAAGAAAAAAGTGGCAGCAGTTGCAGTCCGACATGCCACTCAAGAAGAGGGCTCTATTGAAGAACAAGAAGTGGGCATTATCGCTATTACACAGCGTGGCAGAGGTCACAATAGTTTGCCGGAATCTTCTAGAGCATCTGGAGGTGAAAGCAACTGATGAATTCGTACAAGTAGAAACTGCAGACATACGTGTGTCCACGCCTGATAGGGTGTACAAAGTGACGTTATAGTTAGAAGGAGACATTGAGCGCACAATAGATGCAATCTTTTGGGACCGCGTCGTAAATATATATGATATTCTACTGGCCGAAACGGATTGGCCACCTACATTTGTCCGTACTTGCCCATATGGGGAAGATGTTATCAAACCTTCTTTCTCGCCCCTTGTTCCCGAGGAGCTTGCAGAATCCTGCGCCATCGACTGGGCACTAGCGCAGGCACCCGCATTATATCGCAACCACATAGGATGGGATAAAGACTCCCCCATCATATAATACCTATTAAAAATCAACCCCAACCACAACCCAAGTATCCAATAAAACATGATCCTAAAGCACCCATGAGGGAAATCCTAACCCAATTGGAGTACCAGGGCGTAATCGAACCCTGTGTCTCACCAATGAATAATCCCTTATTCCCAGTAGCTAAATTGGACCATTCGTACAGAATAGTTTTAGACTACAGACATTTAAACAGTCATACACGCATATACGCTTTACAAAACTCACATAGCACAGCACTCATGAACAACATAGTGCACAAAAAATACAAAACAACACTGAACATTTCCAGTGGTGTCTTCTGCCAAAATATAGCGCCTGAGAGTAGAGACCTGTTAGAAATGGGGTTTCTGGTTGGATAGGGTATGCACCTAAGCCAGACAGAACCCACCCACTCTAGTCAGGGCAAGGGAGTTACACATCCAAGATAACCCCTGCTCACCCCCTTGGTAGCTTGGCACGAGCAGTTAGGCCTATTCCAGGGGCAATGTGTAAAGCGTTTGCACAACACACACAACACACGTGAAGCACTGTGCCCACCACAAAGGAAACACAACACCAAGTTATATGAAAATATACTGTATTGTACACAACACAACTATTGGACCAAACACACCATATCAGTAATATCCTGCTACCTTAGCAGTTGTCAGAACGTTACACATTAGTTACTCTGCAAAACTAGCAGTTGTCACATACAACACACAGGTTAATTAGTATTCTGCAACATAAGCAGTAGTCAGGAATCATGTTACTACACCAATGCACTTGTCCTAGAAATATCATAAACGCCCATATTAGGAACATTATAAAACTTATGGCAAGTCAGGAAAACATATTAGCAGGTCATGCCCATAAAAGGAACATTAATATACATATATGTAATACATCACCAAACAACCAGGTTAACATAAGAATATAGTATGTCCATATCAGTAACATTATACACTATGGCCCTCATTATGACAGTGGTGGTAAAAAACACCTACCGCCGCTGCGACGGCTGCCAAAAGACCGTCACCGTGGCTACCAGCTGACCGCCATCTTATGACCGTAGCCGGAATTCCGCCAGAAGGATGGCGGAATTCCAGCTACAGCCATGGTGGCGGACGGTGGTAAGGTGCTGCTGCTGCAAGTCGCACCACCACACCAGTAGACTGCCGTAGACCATATCATGACCCATGATACGGCCTGGCGGTGTTCTGCTGGCGGACGCTGCTGCTGGCAGCAGCGCCCGTCCCGTCTCCTGCCGGAGGACCCCCTGAAATCAGGGAAGTCAGGTGCTCCGACAGGGGAGGGTGGTGGGGGTGTTGTATGTGTGTGTATGGGTGTGTGTGTGTGTTCGTCTGTGCGTTAATGCAGGTGTGCGTTGTGTGTGGTATGTGTGTGCATGTGTGAATGTGTGAGTGCGTGTATGTTGTGGTGTGTGAATGCATCTGTGCTTGTTTGTATGTCAGTGTGTTTGGATGTGTGTGTGAATGGATGAATGCATGCATGGGTGCATGTGGGTATAAGTGTGTGTATGATTGTGTGTGATGGTGCGTGGAGGTGCGTGTATGTTGGGGGTGGGTCTGGAGAGGGAGTGGGGTGGGGAGGGGGGAATCTGGGAAGGGGGGCGGGGGAGACCTCTATCAATGACAGGTAAGGAATTCCCTGCCACTGATAGTGCTTACCGCCATGGTTTTTGTGGTGGTAAGGAGGCCACGAAAACCATGGCGGTAGGCGGGGTCATAATCCCGCGGGCGGGCTAGTGACGGCCACCGTGCTGCAGACTGAAATCTCCAGCCCGACAGCTGTTACCGGAGTGGTACATTGGTGGTTTGGCTCATATTATGGGGAGAAGTACCGCCAGCCTGTTGGCAATACTTTTCTCCATAATACCGCCGTCCGCCAGGGTCATAATGAGGGCCTATATGTCTGGCCAAAGTACCTGTTCGTGATGAAGGCACCTCCAGTGCCAGGAAAAGATCAAAAGGGGCCACCGACACTCCACTGCGCAAAACGGGGGCCCTCTGGTGATTTGGGGGGAGCGGGGATGACACGCACCCTCTCTGGATATATGATGGGCCCCTCCTGGGGCCCGCGATCGATGGGGGCCCCCCCGGACCTCAACTGGCCCTCACAAGGGGGGCCAAAGTCAGCCAAACAATTTAGGCAGGAGGAGGCACCACGCACCCCTCTGCTTCAATAACAGGCCCCTCGTAGGGCCCACGATCTCTGCCCCCCCCCCCACCTCAACAGGTCCTTCAGCCAGGTGGGGGGGTAAAACATGGCTCCAAAACGATAAGTGGGGCCACTCAGGGAGACCAGCAGCTCGGGGGGCCTCCAGCGAGGATTCCACCACGCCTGTGGACTCAGAGGATCACTCAGGGCTTCGTTGGGGCAGGGGGAGCCTCGATGAGGCTTCTTTCCCCCGCCCGGCCTGGACTGTACCAAGCAGCAGGCACAAGAGTGGGTGCCTGCTTGTGCCCCAGGGGAGCTCCTCAAAGCGCGATTCGCCCCAGGGGCACAGTAGGAGCGTGCTCGCTCCTGTTTCTTACTTGATGGTGCCCCGGGGGTACCCAGCACATTGCGTCACTCACGATTCTCCCAAAACAGCCCGGGCCGCGGCAGTGAGATCCGGTGGCACAAAAAATGCGCTTTTCAAAACGCCAATGATTTACATCAACAGCACACCCCAGGCGCTATACAGCCTAGTTGACAAGCACTATCAAGCACTAGGGCAATCAACATAAAGCTTTTTCCAAAGCGCTGGGGCGAAATTAAGCACTCCTTGTGCTTTAAGTGGATGCAGGGGTCAGGGGCCACTGCACCCTGCTTCTGGGGGACGACGTCAAAGGAGCACAGTGCAGCACAGACCAGCAGCATACCAGCACAAGGTAAATGCAGGCAGTTGGCAGTTCCTCCATATGACCAAGCACGTCACAGGTCAGCACAGCAGCAGCAGTCCATGGCGGTTCCTGGGGAGTCCTTCCAGCAGTCGGTGTCCAGTTCCAGGTAAGTTCCCAAAATGTATCTCAATTGTGGGGAAAATTCCCCTGTACTTAAACTCTGTTTTACAGTGTGTCCACAAAGGAGGGGAGAGGAGGTTCCATCCATTTACAACTGGTTGTGGGAGTGCCCCCTCTCTCCTCCAGCACAGGCTCCAAACATCACTTGTGGGTAAACAACCCTATTGTGTGAGGCCAGGGCACAGCCTTTACAAATGCAGGTGTGCCCACCTCTCCCTTCTCTCAGCCCAGGAAAACTATTCAGCATGCAGATGCACCTATTTTACACCTCCATCCTCTCTGTGTACAGGCTGTCTGAAAAGTATGCACAAAGCCCAACTGTCACTCAGCCTAGACATGGATTGAAGTCAAGCTGCAAAACACCAGAGTCATGAGCACAGAGAAATGCTCACTTTCTGGAAGTGGCATTTCTGTAATAGTAATAAAAATACACCTACATCAGTAAGCAGCATTTCTTACCACCATTACAACTATACCAAACATGCCTATGCTACCCCTCATAAATCAGACAATACCCCCTACATAAAAAGCAAGGCATTTCTAATGCAATCCTATGAGAAGGCAGCACTCACAGCAGTGAAACACCAAGTTAGGCTGTTTGTCACTACCAGGACAGGCCACACAACCTGGCACATGTCCTGCCTTCTACATACATATCACCCTGCCCATAGGGCTAGCTAGCGCCTACCTAAGGGGTGACTTACATGTAGTAAAAGGGGAGTTCTGCGCCTGGCAAGTAAATTTAGATGCCAGGTCCCTGTGGCAGAAAACTGCGCACTCAGGCCCTGTGCTAGCAGGCCTGAGACAGGTTTGAAAGGCTACTTTAGTGGGTGGCACAAGCAGCGCAGCAGGCCCACTAGCAGCATTTATTTACAGGCCCTGGGTATAGGGATACCACTTTACAAGAAACTTATAGGTAAATTGAATATGCCAATTAGGTATAAGCCAATCATACCAACTTTTGATGGTAGAGTACCTGCACTTTAACACTGATCAGCAGTGATAAAGTGCTCAGAGTCCTAGAGTCAACAGTGAGAGAGGTCAGAAAAAATAGGAGGAATAAGACAAAAAGTCAGGGGGTGAACCTGCCACAAGGGCCAGGTCCAACAAGACCTAACAAGTTTCAGCGCACTAGGCTCCTAGAAAAAATTCTATTGTTTACCCCAGGAGTACAAGGACAGTACAGGACTGTTCGTTGTTTGTGTGGCTTCAATATTGCATGACATTGACCCTGAAGCATTGTCCTATGTAGAGGATATTTATCTCGCCGATTATGAATTACTGCAACATTTAAGACAGGTAGCTTGCATTGTTGTGGGGTTTGCTGAGTTCAGGTACAAATTCAATTTCAAAAAGACAAAAATAGCCTTCCTTAGTGTCCTGTTTTTGGGATATGAGCTTTCAAAAGAAGGAAAGAGCCTAGCGCCACAATTCTTGGAAAATGCTCACAGTTACAACCTCCAAATACAATTAAAAAACTCCTATCCCTATTGGGTTTCCTACATTTTGGTAGAACTTACATTCCAGATTACGTATCACATATAAAACCATTATATGACTTAATACTTTTTAAGTAAATTTTGGACAGTCGAACACACGCACATTCTCAAAGCTTTGCAAACAGACATGCTTGCAGCACAACACCTACACACAAGGGACAACAAAACACATCTGGTCATCAGAGTAATTGCTAGTACCATTGGTTTCATCTATGTAACTTTCAACGAGGGTGAGACAGTCCTGATTGCTTACAAATCACATTTGTATTCAGCAGCAGAACAACGCTTTGCTCCCACTGAGAAAATTCTCACTGCAGTTCAGATGGCTGTCATTAAAGAAAGACCACTAGCCCAGAGGAAACACATTATTGTCTTGTCTCCAATTCCAGCCCTTAAGGCTGTTACCAAAGCCAGCGTTCCAATCGGTAAAGCATTACATCCACGTTGGATTCAATGGGCAACGTCTTTGACAGCCACTGATGTTGACTACATTTTCGACCCAAAATTACAAACTCAAGAATTTTCTGATATGAGGTAGAATACCCAGTTCCAGCAAATACACTGCCTATTGATCAATATCAAAGAGTCATGTACACTGATGGCTCAGCACAACCTGCAATAGGCACAAAACATCAATACTCCGCTGCTTGCACAATTGTAAGCGGCTATATGGAGGATAATAAATTTTGTCCCCAGCATACATACACGCAAACCCCAGGGAATTGCACAGCACAACTAGCAGAGCTAAAGACTCTGTTGATGGCACTGGAACATACGGATCCTACACTACACAATAATACTGATGGTTTATGATTTGTACTACTGTGTCCAGTCCTTCAATGAATACCTGCATTACTGGCACCAGAATGGGTTCAGAGATTCTAAAGGCAGCACAATCAAACACAGACTTCTGTGGGGGAGGGTAGCAGATCTGAAGGAAACACTACTAAACGTCCATGTAGTACATACACTTGGACATCAGCGCGTTGGAATGCAGATTGCTGTAAATACACTGGCTGATGAAGCTGCCAAATCAGCAGTAGCTACGGCTGCTGTTACTGCAGTAACCCGTTCTGGAACAAAACCAAACAATGACATATGGTCTGCCGTGAAAGCCACAGCTGAAGGCACGCCCAATCCAAAAGCATTTCCTGCTGAATATTCCTACCGAATGGGAGGCTGCCTTGACACCGAAGTAAAAATACCAGGCGTGGGGGTTTGAGTAATTCCCAACAAAGACATGAGATCAGAGTTGATTAAAGCAGCGCATGGGGGGTTGCATCTGCCCATGCTAGTGTGGCGGCTACTATAGCATTATTGCAAGCACGTTGGTGGCCAGGTCTATACAAACAGGCCACGCAGTATGTCCTTTGTTGTGCCATCTGCCAAACAATTAAGGGTTCCACACCATCAAACACCCACCGCAAACACCCCTTCTAATTTCCAACAAGCCCTTGCAATGTGTCTACTTGGACCACTGTGGTCCCCTAAAACCAGACAGTACATACAAATACATTTTAGTTGCTGTTGACTCTTGCTCCAGATTTCTATGGGCGTGGCCACAATGCTCGGCTGACGCTCGGACTGTTACTAAAGGTTTTCAAGTATTTATTGGCACATAAGCAATTGCAGCTTTCCACTCAGACCAGGGCCCTGCTTTTGCCTCAAGGGCATTGAGGGAGGCCATGGCTTCGTTAGGGGTCCATCTCCATTACTCGTCTCCATTTCAACCCGAGGGAAATAGTGTTGTGGAGCGACAAAACCATGATTTAAAGCAGTCCTTAACAGCCAGAGTCTTAGGTACGGGTCGTAGTTGGCTTAATCACCTGTATGGAGTCCAGAGAGCACTTTGGGGCTCTTCCTTCATATGAGTGCCTGTTTGGAACTTGAATGTATGTTCCAGATCTTGATGGTCCTGGAATGGAGGCGGCAGAAGCAACTTTTGACATAAATGAACGTATCACTGTCTTGCAGGAATTACAACAGTTCCGTGACGACAACGCTTCTACCAGTGCTGCCTCTGCAGGAATTAAGGATGTATCAATAACACCTACCGGCTGGATTCCTAAAGTTGGGGATCTGGTACATGAAAAAGTTGCTGTGAAAAAGGAGTTCGGTCCTTCTTATTGTGCACCAGTCTCGGGAATACACAGTATCAGAACTGTCATTCTACCACCGTTGACTTGTGCTAAATATAGTTGCTTTGTATCTATCTACAATGTCAAGTTACACCATGTGGCCAATCCTGCACAACAGACCAAGAGGAGCAACCAGTAGTTCCCGAATCCCTCTCACTACTGGTCAAGATGTCCCTCTACAAGTTTTGAGCAGCAACGCTGACACCTCTCCGAGCTTGGGGAGGGTGGAAAATGATCTTGCATTAGTTCCACTAACATCTGCTATAAGAAACAATACAGAAATTACTGATCGATTTGACACAACTTCAACACAGACGGATGGCGTCGTTTACTATGAACCACCGCGGGAGACCCCTACCAGTTCTCCTCCAACAAATACGGCTCCAATTCTTTCAAGAACTGCTTCTGGATACTTTGCCCACATCAACAACACTTTCTCAGACTCATTTGCCCCTTCCACATCTGATCTGCCAAAAACACGTAAGCTGATAAACTGGCTTAAAACAAATAACTTTATTTTCCCCTGGAACTGTGGCTTTCTTTGACTGCATTAGCGTTCCTCTTTTAGATAGGCTTTGTCATAACATTCTTTCTATTAATACATGGTCATTTTCTTCCTGAAAGATCAACAGTTGAACTGGTGGATGAGGTCCTAAAACCCCATTTTTATTCTCACAAGGTCCGCAGAGATTTGTCTTTCGTGAACATTTCCACTATACCAATTCCTGATGGGATTGTTTAGGATAAAGTCTAATTTGATATATACGGCCCCACAGAGGTCATTCAAATACCATAAGTGTTTAAGCTTTCATTGAACAATGTAATAATACCAAGAGTTGTTTCTGATGACTGGGATGTGAAAACAGTTGATTCTATGACGAATGAATTTTAGTATTTTCCAGTATTTGACAGTGAGGAAGTTTATCACTCTAAAGAGAATTATGGTGATATGTTTTGCTATAATTACTATGGGCACCATTTCATTCACAAAGCAAGTACCACAAATACTATTTTTAATTACACACAATGGGAACATTGTCCAAATCCACCACAAGGGAGTTCTAAAACATTTTCTGAAAAGTCTGCAGATTTTTCTGGGCACAATGTTAAAAATGCTGAGTCATATTATTTTAAATTGCCATCAATGGAAAATGAACACATATTATCGACAGATACAAAATGTATTTATTCGGATTACTTTGTTTCCTGGTTGGATATAGAAGGCTATGAATATTGTCTGAAGTCGATTGACTTAAAAAGTGTGTGGGGAACAGGAAATTGGCAAATAAAGGAGAAGGAAGCTTTATTTAGAGCATGCCTGATACCTGTTCAAATGATCTTCTTAAATGAAACTGTACAACAGACAAGCTGCTTAGTGTAAGGAAATGCCTCCTTGGCATGGTTACGCCCTACCTTGTTGCCTTTGCAAATGATAAGTTTTTATTCAAAGTGTGCTGGGACCCTGCTAACCAGGCCCCAGCACCAGTGTTCTTTCCCTAAACTGTACCTTTGTCTCCACAATTGGCACAACCCTGGCGCTCAGGTAAGTCCTTTGTAACTGATACCCCTGGTACCAAAGGCCCAAATGCCAGGGAAGGTCTCTAAGGGCTGCAGCATGTCTTATGCCACCCTGGGGACCCCTCACTCAGAACATGCACACTGCCTCACAGCTTGTGTGTGCTGGTTGGGAGAAAAAGACTAAGTCGACATGGCACTCCCCTCCGAGTGCCATGCCAACCTCACACTGCCTGTGGCATAGGTAAGTCACCCCTCTAGCAGGCCTCACAGCCCTAAGGCAGGGTACACTTTGCCACAGGTGAGGGCATAGGTGCATGAGCACTATCCCCCTACAGTGTCTAAGCAAAACCTTAGACATTGTAAGTGCATGGTAGCCATAACAGTATATGGTCTGGGAGTTTGTCACACACAAACTCCACAGTTCCATAATGGCTACACTGAAATCTGGGAAGTTTGGTATCAAACATCTCAGCACAATAAATGGACACTGATGCCAGTGTGTAATTTATTGTAACATACACCCAGAGGGCATCTGAGAGATGCCCCCTGAATACTAATCCAACTTCTAGTGTAGGCTGACCAGTTTCTGCCAGCCTGCCACACACCAGACATGTTGCTGGCCACATGGGGAGAGTGCCTTTGTCACTCTGTGGCCAGGAACAAAGCCTGTACTGGGTGGAGGTGCTTCTCACCTCCCCCTGCAGGAACTGTAACACCTGGCGGTGAGCCTCAAAGGCTCACCCCTTTTGTTACAGTGCCCCAGGGCATCCCAGCTAGTGGAGATGCCCGCCCCTCCGGCTACTGCCCCCACTTTTGGCGGCAAGGCTGGAGGCGATAATGAGAAAAACAAGGAGGAGTCACCCACCAGTCAGGACAGCCCCTAAGGTGTCCTGAGCTGTGGTGACCCCTGCCTTGAGAAATCCGCTATCTTGAGTTTGGAGGATTCCCCCTATAGGATTAGGGATGTGCCCCCCTCCCCACAGGGAGGAGGCACAAAGAGGGTGTGGCCACCCTCAAGGACAGTAGCCATTGGCTACTGCCATCCCAGACCTAAACACACCCCTAATTACATTATTTAGGGGCACCCCAGATCCCAGGAAATCAGATTCCTGCAACCTGAAGAAACAAGAAGGACTGCTGACCTACAAGCCTGCAGAGAAGACGGACGATGACAACTGCTTTGGCCCCCGCCCTACCGGCCTGTCTCCAACTTCGAAAACCTGCAACCAGCGACGCATTCGACAGGGACCAACAACCTCTGAAGCCTCAGAGGACTGCCCTAGACTGAAGGACCAAGAAACTCCCGTGAGCAGCGGCCCTGCTCAAGACCAGCGACTTCTTTACAACAAAGAATCAACTTCCAAAGACTGCACGTTTCCCGCTGGAAGCGTGAGACTTCTCACTCTGCACCTGACGCCCCCGGCTCGAGATTCAGAGAACCAACACCTCAGGGAGGACTCCCCGACGACTGCGAGCCCGTGAGTAATCAGAGACAACCCCCCTGAGCCTCCACAGCGACGCCTGCAGAGAGAATCCAGAGGCTCCCCCTGACTGCGACTGTCTGAAACAAGGGACCCGACGCCTGGAATCAGCACTGCACCCGCAGCCCCCAGGACCTGAAGGAACGGAACCTCAGTACAGAAGTGACCCCCAGGCAACCCTCTACCTAGCCCAGGTGGTGGCTGTCCAGAGAAGCACCCCCTATGCCTGCCTGCACCGCAAGAGTGACCCCCGGGTCCCTCCATTGTTTACTTCCTAAAACCCAACGCCTGCACACTGCACCCGGCCGCCCCTGTGCCGCTGAGGGTGTGTTTTGTGTGCCTATTGTGTCCCCCCAGTGCTCTACAAGACCCCCCTGGTCTGCCCCCCGAGGACGCGGGTACTTACCTGCTGGCACACTAGAACCGGAGCACCCCTGCTCTCTATAGGCGCCTCTTTGACCTCTGCACCTGACCGGCCCTGAGCTGCTGGTGTGGTAACTTTGAGGTTGCCTTGAACCCCCAACGGTGGGCTGCCTATGCCCCAGAACTGAGACTTGTAAGTGTTTTACTTACCTCCTGATCTAGCATTTACTTACCTCCCCCAGGAACTGATGAGTTTTACACTGTCATCTTTGAAAATAGTTTATTGCCATTTTTACAAAGACTGTATATGATATTGCTTTTATTCAAAGTTCCTAAAGTATCTAAGTGAAGTACCTTGCATATAAAGTGTTTACTGCAAATCTTGAACCTGTGGTTCTTAAAAGAAACTAAGAAAATATATTTTTCAATATAAAAACCTATTGGCCCGGAGTAAGTCTTTGAGTGTGTGTTCCTCATTTATTGCCTGTGTGTGTACAATAAATGCTTAACCCTACCCTCTGATAAGCCTACTACTCGACCACACTACCACAAAATATAGCATTAGAATTATCTACTTTTGTCAATATCTTACCTCTAAGGGGAACCCTCGGACTCTGTGCACACTATTTCTTACATTGAAATAGTATATACAGAGCCAACTTCCTGGCAAATGGCAAAAGTATATAAATGCAACTGAAGATCAGCTCAATGAACTGGTCCAGAATGGCAAGTTTAATGTTTCCCTGTCACGTCCTGGCGGGTGGTTATTGTGGCCAATAAATACTAATGGTTGTCATAAACATTTTATAAACTCCACAGGGGTTTTTAGAACAAGTAGGCCCGACCCTCGCTATGTGTCATCCGAACATGCGGGTATAGCAACAACATACAGAGTAGGGAAACTATGCCAGCAATGGTTGAAGAGTTCCTCACTAGATGCTGTTAGGGAACACCTCAATCTCCTGTCTAACAACATTGATTTACAGGACTTCCTGTTAGGCCCCAGAAATCAACGCAGAAAGCGCTTCTTATACACAGTATATAATGAAATTTGGAAGCTTTCACAACAAGAAGCTGCTGCCCAGTTAAGGTAAATGGGCCAGGAAAACTTACAGAAGGCATTAGCTGTTGCAGATAATGGGATTAATACCCTGTCCGATCGGATATACCCCTTAAACAACATTGTTTCTTCTGCAATTGACATAATACGAAGTTGTTAGAAATGGGGTCTTTGGTTGGCATTCAGGTTACCCCCTGTCCTAGCAAGGACCCTCACTCTAGTCAGGGTAAGTCACACACAATCCAAATTATCCTGTGCCCACCGTCTGTTAGCTTGGCACTGAGCAGTCAGGCTTAACTTAGAAGGCAACATGTAAAGTATGTGTGCAATAAATCATGCAATAACACAGTAGAACACCACAATTATATACCACACAGTGTTTAGAAAAATATATAATATCTATCTGGTAAGATGTAGCTCAAAAACGATTAAGATTCAATCAGAACTAAAGACTCTTTATATCACTTGGAAAATGATATAAAGAGTCTTTAGTTCATAAAAAGCAACAAATGTCTCTTGCAAGAACAAAGTACCTGGTTTGCGTTCAAATTCTCCACAAGAGACCGCAGAGGAGGAGTTGCATGAAAAACAGGTAGGTGTGCGTCGATTTCCGGCATGGAGACTGGGATCCTCTTCGGGTTGCGGGGTTTTTGGATGCCCCGGGGACGATGCATTCAAATCCTGGGTAAGCAGGACGAAGTCACAGGGGTTGTGTCGATCTGGTGAGTTTTGCGTGGAAATGTCTGCCGCACGGCAGGCGCTGCGTTGATTCCTCTCTGGAAGTTGGGCTGCGTCGTCCCGGGTCGGCTGTACGTCTAAGTTGTGGTCACTAAGCTGGTGCTGCGTCAATCTTCTCCTTTCGGCGTGCAGTGATTTTCTCACTGCGATGCAGGCTGTGTGTCATTTCTTAAAGGCTATGCATCAATTTTCACTGCACAAGAGACTGAGACTTCTGGGAACAGGAGGCAAGCTCTATCCAAGCCCTTGGAGAGCACTTCTCAGCACAGCCAGAGACCAGCAAGGCAGCAGGGCAACAGCTAAGCAGCAGTCCTTCCCAGAAAAGCAGTCCAGGTGAGTCCTTTGGGCAGCCAGGCAGTTCTTTTTGGCAGGTTGCAGGTTACGGTTCAGGGATTCTTCACCAGTGGTATTTTGTCCAGAAGTGTCTGAGTTGTATGGTCAGAGACCCAGCTTAAATGCCCAAATGTGCTTTTGAAGTGGGGGAGACTTCAAAGAGTGGCTTAAAAGGTCACAAGGTCCTCTTTCAGGTCCATCCTGTCTGTCAGGGTCCCAGTAGGGGGTGTGGCAGTCCTTTGTGTGAGGCCAGGCTACTGTCCTTTGACATGTAAGTGTCAGGCCCTCCACCCTCCCAGCCCAGGAAGACCTATTCAATATGCAGATGTATGCAAGTGTGACTGAGCATCCTGTGTTTGGGGTTGTCTGAGTGAATGCACAAAGGAGCTGTCAACTAAACCTAGCCAGACGTGGATTGTAAGGCACAGAAGGATTTGAGTGTAGAGAAATGCTCACTTTCTAAAAGTAGCATTTCTAAAATAGTAATATAAAATCACCATTCTGGCCATACTAAACATGACCTGGCTACTCACTTCAGATCAGGATCTACCACTCAAACAGTATATGAGGGTAGCCCTAATGGTATCCTATGAAAGGAGCAGGCCTCACAGCAGTGTAAAATGAATTTAGGAGTTTTACACTACCAGGACATATAGAACACACATGTTCATGTCCTGCCTTTTACCTACATAGCACCCTGCCCTATGGGCTACCTTGGGCCTACCTTAGGGGTGACATATATGTAGAAAAAGGGTATTTTAAGGCTTGGCAATTATTTTAAATGCCAAGCGGAAGTGGCAGTAAAACTGCACACACAGGCCCTGCAATGGCAGGTCTGAGACATGGTTAGAGGGCTACTTATGTTGGTGGCACAACCAGGGTTGCAGCCTACTAGTAGCATTTAATTTACAGGCCCTGGGCACATGTAGTGCACTTGACCATGGACTTACAAGTAAACTAAATAAGCCAATTGGGTATAAGCCAATGTCACCATGTTTTAAGGAGAGAGCATATGCACTTTAGCACTGGTTAGCAGTGGTAAAGTTCAGAGCGTCCTAAAGCCAGCAAAAATGAGGTCAGAAAAAGAGAAGGAGGAAGGCAAAAAGTTTGGGGGTGACCCTGCAGAAATGCCATTTCCAACAAAAGTGAGATGTCTTCTTTACATCATGGACAGAGTCCACCCTCCCTGTGTACAGGCTGTCTGAAAAGTATGCACAAAGCCCCAACTGTCACTCTGCCCAGACGTGGATTGGAGTCAAGCTGCAAAACACCAGAATCATAAGCACAGATAAATGCGCACTTTCTAGAAGTGGCATTTCTGTGATAGTAATAAAAAATACACCCACACCAGTAAGCAGTATTTATTATCACCATCACACCCATACCAAACACGCCTACGCTACCCCTCATAAATCAGACAATACCCTTTACACATAAGGCAGGGCATTTCTAATGCAATCCTATGAGAAGGCAGCACTCACAGCAGTGAGACACCAAGTTAGGCTGTTTGTCACTACCAGGACAGGCCATGCAATATGGCACATGTCCTGCCTTTCTACATACATGGCACCCTGCCCATAGGGCTAGCTAGGGCGTACTTTAGGGGTGACTTACATGTAGTAAAAGGGGAGTTCTGGGCCTGGCAAGTAAATTTAGATGCCAGGTCCCTGTGGCAGAAAACTGCGCACACAGGCCCTGCGCTAGCAGGCCTGAGACAGGTTTGAAAGTCTACTTCAGTGGGTGGCGCAAGCAGCGCTGCAGGCCCACTAGTAGTATTTAATTTACAGGCCCTGGGTATAGAGATACCACTGTACAAGGGACTTATAGGTAAATTAAATATGCCAATTAGGTATAAGCCAATCATACCAACTTCAGATGGGAGAGCACCTGCACTTTAGCACTGGTCAGCAGTGATAAAGTGCTCAGAGTCCTAGAGCCAACAGCGAGAGGTCAGAAAAAACAGGAGGAAGGAGGCAAAAAGACTAGGGATGACCATGCGTATGGCCAAAAGTCCAACACAACCCCCTACCAGCCAAAATCCAGGGGAGAACAATCAATACCTTGATGTACTTTCCTGATTGGGGCGATAGAACAAGGACCCAGGCCCACAACAGCAGGGGCATGTTCCAGTTCTACGCCTTCCTGACTCCACTGGGATCTCTCTGTCAATGCGTCCCAGGCAGCCTAGACCAACCCACGGGGATTCTCTAGCTGCCAATGGCCAGAACCAGGCCCCAGGCCATCTAGGAGCCTCTGGTCTCTGAAACCATAATGAGTGGGGGGCGGTAGCCCCAGGTGCAAAGCAACCTGTCTCCACTCCATTTCCGATCAGTTCAGGGGCTCTACCCTGCCACTGATCCACCAACCTAGGGTCCGCACCCATAGGTTCTACAGGGGCTAGAGGCGAGGCTCTCCTCCCTCTACCCCTCCTTCTAGGATCCCGCCCTCCTCTCCTAGGAGGGGTATCACCAGAATCCACACTTGCCAGGGTGCTGGGTACAGCAGCCCTGCACAACTTTCTTGCCAGCCCAGGATCACTACCTGGCGACTGACCACCCAACCTAGGGACGACACCCTTGGGTTGCATCGGGGTCCGGGGCGGGCTTCCCCCTCCCTGAACCCCACTTCCAGAGTCCTGCATCTCCCCACCTCGGGAGAAGCCACCAGAAGTTTCACACGGGGAGGTGAGCGCACTAACCGCCCCCCCAACCAGGTCAGAGGTTACCCCCTGAACCTGTCTATCTAGTCCAGGGACGACACCCTTAGACTGGACCATTGCCCAGCGAACCAGGACTTCCTTGGGAGCACACCTACCCCCTACCAGATCAGAGCTTACCCCCTGAAGCTGGCAATCCAACCCAGAGTCACTACCCTGCGGTTGAACCACTGCCTGGCGCACCAGGACTTCCTTGGGAGCACACGTACTCCCCATCAGGTCAGAGTTTACCCCCTGAACCTGATCCTCCAACCCAGAGTCACCACCCTGCGGTTGAATCATTGCCTGGCGCACCAGGACTTCCTGGGGAGCACACCTACCCCCCACCAGGGAAACACTTTCCCCAAGGGCCACACAAGAGTCTGGCTGGCGCAGGTCTCCTGACCTCTGCCCATCGGACAGAGTCTGGATTCCCCCCAGCCCAGAAATGGTCTCACCAAGGTCATTCCTGGGGGGCTCTGCTCTCAGAGCTGACCCCTGACCCTCCAGGTTCTCCACTGGGGCCCGCAGCCCCCTCTCAACCCTATGCCTGGATTTCCGCCTCCTCCGCTGTAGAGCGAGACTACCAGACACCAGGACCGGCGGAACGCTATCACCAGCCACCCGCCTAAGTCCTAATGACAAAATGGGATCCTTCTGAACAGCTGGCCCTACGGCACAGGTTAGGCTCACCTCCTGGCGTTCACTCATGGAACCTTCAGGGGCCTGGGACGGTATCTTGGGCACCTTGGGCCTCAGCCCAGCCCCATTCCCTCTCCTCAGAGACGGGACATGGGGTCCCTCACCCATCCCAGTCCACTGGGACCTACCTGGGACACTCCATTCCTTTCCCACCACACCTTGTTGGGAAACACCTAGACCACTCTCATTAGGAACACCCCCTAATGCCACACCAGACCCTCTGGTACGCAACCAGAAGTCTGCCTCCTTTGCGAGCTCCCTGGGGTCAGAGAGCTCACACACTGACAAGTGTTGGCGTAACTCTGAAAAACAACAACGAAACAGGTGCTCTCTGAGAATCAGATTAAACAGCCCTTCAAAATTGTTTACTGTGCTACCCTTCACCCATCCATCTAGTGCAATGCAGCAATCCTCCACAAACTCCTCCCAAGACTGGTGGGACAGTTTCTTACCACCCCTAAACCTTTTTCTGTATTCCTCAGGGGAAAAACCATACTTCACAATCAGTGCGTTCTTCACAGCGGAGTACCCCTCCCTGTCACTCTCTTCTAGAGTCAGTAGGGCATCCCTCCCCTCCTCAGGAATAAAACTCCCTAGGCCAGTTCCCCAATCCTTCTCAGGGATCCTGCGCTCTACCAGAGCCTTCTCATATTCCTTTAACCACTGACGTATGTCACCCCCCTCTTGGAACCTAGGTACCAGATCTATGGGTATGTGAGGAACATCTTTGCTACAGCACTGTACATTGCTGCCACCACTGGACTCCACCTGCAGCGCTGGTGAGTCCAGATCCTTCAGACTGCGCTCTAGAGCGAGTCTTTCTCTGGCAAAGGCCCTCTCTGCCTCTGCCATTCTCTCCTGTACTAAGGCCTTCTCTACCTCAGCCCTTCTCTCCTCAACAGCTAGGCGCGCTAACTGCAACTTCAGGTCCCTCTCTTCCCGCCTATCTCTTAGCTCATCAGGCGTCAAGGAATGAGAGGTAGCCCTGCTTCTTACACTGGACCCAGCAAGGGACTCCCTATCACTGGGGCCTTCCCTGTCAACTGGCGTCCCCAACCGGTCATTCTCACCCTCCTGATCAGTCTCTCTACCACTCTCTAGGGATGAGGTCTGGGAGCCCTCCCATTGGGAACCCTCGCTACACTCAGGATCCTCTGGGTACCCCCTAAGCACACTCCCTCCCTGGGTAAATGTCACAAACCTTTCAAAGAAATTCAGAGATCTCCTGAGGTCCCCTTCTACAGGCAGCCCTCTCTCTCTACAGAACCCCTCTAATTCCCCCTGCGTATAAAACGGCAGGTCCTCTAAATCAAAGGTAAGCCCCATCTTGAAAAGGTACAAATAACTCAACTGCGACAACCACAATACCCAAGCGTGAGAACTGAAAACAGGAAAAATGACCAAAGAGAGAAAGTTAAGAGAAGCCAAACATGTGATGGTCTAAACGCAATCCTTGTAGTGAAATAATGAGTCACAATGGTATTGTGCAAGCGCAAGTCCTATCCTCACCGCTGACTTCCAATGTTAGAAATGGGGTTTCTGGTTGGCTAGGGTATGTACCTCAGCCAGGCAGAACTTACCCACTCTAGTCAGGGCAAGGGAGTTACACGTCCAAGATAACCCCTGCTCACCCCCTTGGTAGCTTGGCACGAGCAGTCAGGCTTAACCCGGAGGCAATGCGTAAAGCGTCTGCCCAACACACACATACATGTGACGCAATATTCCCACCACACAGGAAACACAACACTAGATTATATGAAAATATACTGTATTGTACACAACGTAATTATTAGACCAACATCACATAACAGTACTATCCTGCTACCTTAGCAGTTGTCAGAACGTTACACATTAGTTACTCTGCAAACTAGCAGTAGTCACACATAACACACAGGTTACTCAGTATTCTGCAACATAAGCAGTAGTCAGGAAACACGTTATCACATTAGCACACTTGTCATAAGAATATCATAAAACGCCCATAGTAGGAACATTAGAAAACCTATGGCAAGTTAAGCAAACATATTAGCAAGTCATGCCCATAAAAGGAACATGTGCACACATATGTAAAACAAAACATCATAGGACAGGCAGGCAATATAACATAATTACAAAGTCTGTAAAAAGAACTTTAAATCAACGTTACATTAGTCCGTTTTAAAGTACCTGAAAAAAATGATGCAAAGGCACCTCCAGTGCCTAAAACGAATAATGGGGCGGCACTTCCAGTGCCTACACAACCAATGGGGCCCCCGGCGCTCCTCTGCGCAAAACGGGGGCCTCCTGTGCATATTTGGGCCAAAGAGGGGCGGCACGCACCCTCTCAGCGTTCCTGACGGGCCCCTCCTGGGACCCGTAATCACTGGGGGCCCCCCAGGCCTCCACCGGCCCTCCTGTGGGGGCCAAGGTCAGGGAAATCCTGAGGATCTGGAGGGGGGCGCCACGCACCCCCTCCACTCTGCGAACGGGCCCCTCTGGGGGCCCGCAAACTCCTGGGGTCTCCCGGGGCCTCCGCTGGCCCTTTCAGAGGGGAGACCCCTTCACAATTGCCCTGGGCCCACGAGGGGGCCCACCAGAAAGCCGGCGGCACGGGCGAGCCTCCGATGAGGCTGCTGCCCCGCCCGCACGCGCCGAGAGAGCCCTCCGGGGCTGGAGCAGGTGAGGGAGAGGCGTCCTCCTCTCCCTCCTGCTCGCACACAACGCCGGCACCCGGTCGGGCCGGCCGGTGCCCCGGGGGCGCTCCTCGGAGCGATCCCTACCCCGGGGGCACCGCTAGGAGCAGGCTTGCTCCTTGTCACGTCCCAGGTGGATTTCTTGTGCCCCGGGGGCACGGAACGGAGCGCGATCCTCGCGCTTTACAGAATTAAGTTCCCCGGGCTACGGCGGTGATTTTCTTTCACGAAGCGCTTTTCACAGCGCTTCCGAAGATTATGCAGCCTGGGCTGCGGCGGTGATTTCCTCTCAGCAGAAACGCGCTCCAGGAAGCGCAAGGGCACAATTTAAAAGCCAGGGCTGCGGCGGTGATTTCTTTTAGGAAAAGAAAAGCGCTTTCCAAGCGCTATAGTGCATCAGCAGCCCAGCACATAAAAGAATGCCTGTTTCTCCTCCAGCATCCTGTCAAAGATGTAGAAGATCGTTGCAGGGGTCAGGGGCCACAGCACCCTGCCCCTGGGAACAACTTAACAAGAGGGAGCACAGGGCTGGTGGGCTCAGCTACAGGCCAGCACAAAGGGTGCAGATGGTGGCAGTTCCTCCTAGTGACCAGGCAGGTCACAGGTCAGCACAGCAGCAGCAGTCCATGGCGGTTTCCTGGTGAGTCCATTCATCAGCGTTCTGTGTCCAGTTCCAAGTTCCAAGAATGTTCAAATTGTGGGGAAAATTCCCCTGTACTTATAGTCCATTTTTACAGTGTTTTACAATGCCAGGGAGAGGAGGTTCCAGCCAGTTACAACTGGTTCTGGGAGTGCCCCCTCTCTCCTTTCAGCACAGGCTCCAAACATCAGTGGGGGGTTAACGACCCTATTGTGTGAGGCCAGGGCACAGCCTTTACAAATGTAGGTGTGCCCCGCCTCTCCCTTCTCTCAGCCCAGGAAGACTATTCAGTATGCAGATGCACCTCGGTGACACCTCCACCCTCCCTGTGTACAGGCTGTCTGAAAAGTATGCACAAAGCCCCAACTGTCACTCTGCCCAGACGTGGATTGGAGTCAAGCTGCAAAACACCAGAATCATAAGCACAGATAAATGCGCACTTTCTAGAAGTGGCATTTCTGTGATAGTAATAAAAAATACACCCACACCAGTAAGCAGTATTTATTATCACCATCACACCCATACCAAACACGCCTACGCTACCCCTCATAAATCAGACAATACCCTTTACACATAAGGCAGGGCATTTCTAATGCAATCCTATGAGAAGGCAGCACTCACAGCAGTGAGACACCAAGTTAGGCTGTTTGTCACTACCAGGACAGGCCATGCAATATGGCACATGTCCTGCCTTTCTACATACATGGCACCCTGCCCATAGGGCTAGCTAGGGCGTACTTTAGGGGTGACTTACATGTAGTAAAAGGGGAGTTCTGGGCCTGGCAAGTAAATTTAGATGCCAGGTCCCTGTGGCAGAAAACTGCGCACACAGGCCCTGCGCTAGCAGGCCTGAGACAGGTTTGAAAGTCTACTTCAGTGGGTGGCGCAAGCAGCGCTGCAGGCCCACTAGTAGTATTTAATTTACAGGCCCTGGGTATAGAGATACCACTGTACAAGGGACTTATAGGTAAATTAAATATGCCAATTAGGTATAAGCCAATCATACCAACTTCAGATGGGAGAGCACCTGCACTTTAGCACTGGTCAGCAGTGATAAAGTGCTCAGAGTCCTAGAGCCAACAGCGAGAGGTCAGAAAAAACAGGAGGAAGGAGGCAAAAAGACTAGGGATGACCATGCGTATGGCCAAAAGTCCAACACTTAGTATATGGTACCTAGGTACCCAGGGTACTGGGGTTCCAGGAGATCCCTATGGGCTGCAGCATTTCTCTTGCCACCCACAGGGAGCTCAGACAATTCTTACACAGGACTGCCACTGTAGCCTGAGTGAAATAATGTCCCCGTTATTTCACAGCCATTTTACACTGCACTTAAGTAACTTATAAGTCACCTATATGTCTAAACCTCACTTAGTGAAGGTTAGGTGCAAAGTTACTAAGTGTGAGGGCACCCTGGCACTAGCCAAGGTACCACCACATAGTTCAGGGCAATATCCCCTGACTGCAGGGACACCATTACACGCGCACTACATATAGGTCAATACCTATATGTAGCTTCACAATGGTAACTCTGAATATGGCCATGTAACATGTCTAAGATCATGGAATTGTCCCATCATGCCAAATCTGGTATTGGGGTGCCAATCCCATGCATCCCCAGGGCTCCAGATGGACCCCGGGTACTGCCAAACCAGCTCTCTGGGGTTTTCACTGCAGCCACCGCTGCTGCCAACCCACAGTCAGGCTTCTGCCCTCCTGGGGTCTGGGCAGCCCAGTCACAGGAAGGCAGAACAAAGGATTTCCTCTGAGAGAGGGTGTTACACCCTCTACCTTTGGAAATAGGTGAGTAGCCTCTCCTGGCCTCTGGGAATTATTTGAAGGGCACGGATGGTGCCCTCCTTGCATAAACCAGTCTACACCAGTTCAGGGATCCCCCAGCCCCTGCTCTGGTGCGAAACTGGACAAAGGAAAGGGGAGTGACCACTCCCCTGTCCATCACCACCACCCTAGGGGTGGTGCCCAGAGCTCCTCCAGTGTGTCCCAGACCTCTGCCATCTTGAATGCAGAGGTGTGAGGGCACAATGGAGGCCTCTGAGTGGCCAGTGCCAGCAGGTGACGTCAACGACCCCTCCTTATAGGTACTTACCTGACTAGGTGGACATTCCTCCTCTGAAGGCTATTTAGGGTCTCTCCTGTGGGCTTCTCTTCAGATAACTAATGCAAGAGATCACCAGAGTTCCTCTGCATCTCCCTCTTTGACTTCTACCAAGGATCGACCGCTGACTGTTCCAGGACACCTGCAAACCTGCAACAAAGTAGCAAGAAGACTACCAGCGACATTGTAGCGCCTAATCCTGCTGGCTTTCTCGACTGTTTCCTGGTGGTGCATGCTCTGGGGGCTGTCTGCCTTCACCCTGCACTGGAAGCCAAGAAGAAATCTCCCGTGGGTCGACAAAATCTTCCCCCTGCCAACGCAGGCAACAAACTTCTGCATCACCGGCCCTCTGTGTCCCCTCTCATCCTGACGAGAGTGGTCCCTGGAACAAAGGAGCTGGGTCCAAGTGTCTCCCACAGTCCAGTGGCCCTTCTGTCCAAATTTGGTTGAGGTAAGTCAAACCTGTGTACTGCGTGATTTGCAACTGTTCCAGCTTCTGTGCACTTTTCCAGGACTTCCTTTGTGCACAGCCTAGCCTGGGTCCCCAGCACTCTGTCCTGCATTGCCCAACTCGCTGAGTTGGACTCCGACGTCGTGGGACCCTCCTTTGTGACTCTGAGTTGACCGCTGTCCTCAGGTCTTCTAAGTGCCTATTCCGGTACTTCTGCGGGTGCTGCCTGCTTCTGTGGGGGCTCTCTGAGTTGCTGAGCGCCCCCTCTGTCTCCTCCTCCAAGGGGCGACATCCTGGTCCTTCCTGGGCCCCAGCAGCACCCAAAATCCTCAACCGCAACTCTTGCAGCTAGCAAGGCTTGTTTACAGTATTTCTGCATGGGAACACTTCTGCATCCTCCAGCACGCCGTGGGACATCTTCTCACCAAAGAGGAAGTTCCTTGAACCTTTTGTTGTTGCAGAATCCTTGGTTTCTTCCACCCAGAGGCAGCCCTTTTGCACCTTCATCCGGGGTTTAGTGGGCTCCTGTCCCCCCCGGACACTTGCGTGACTCTTGGACTTGGTCCCCTTCCTTTACAGGTCCTCAGGTCCAGGAATCCATCTTCAGTGCTTTGGTAGCAGTTGTGGTTCTTGCAGAATCCCCTATCACGACTATACTGTCTTTCTGGGGTAGTAGGGTAACTTTACTCCTACTTTTCAGGTCTTGGGGTGGAGTATTTTGGACACCCTTTACTATTTTCTCACAGTCCCAGCGACCCTCTACAACCTCCCATGGTTTGTGTTGCCCCTAGGCCTATGTCTACCTATTGCATCCTATTGTGATTCTACATTGTTTGCACTACTTTTCTTACTGTTACTTACCTGTTTCGGGTTTGGGTACATATGATTTGTGTATATTACTTACCTCCCAAGTGAGGGTATCCTCTGAGCTACTTTTGGCATATTGTCACTAAAATAAAGTACCTTTATTTTTAGTAACTCTGAGTATTGTGTTTTCTTATGATATTGTGCTATATAATATAAGTGGTATAGTTGGAGCTTTGCATGTCTCCTAGTTCAGACTAAGCTGCTTTGCCATAGCTACCTCTAACAGCCTAAGCTGCTAGAAACACCTCTATTCTACTAATAAGGGATAGCTGGACCTGGCACAAGGTCTAAGTACCACAACGTACCCACTATAAGCCAAGCCAGCCTCCTACATACTGGAATCGCACATTTCTTTAAGGCTGTTGGTTTTGGTTTCGTTCACACCTTCTCCTCCATATTTGGTTTAATACCATCAGCCATCCACTCAATACTCTCCAGTATTTTCGGGGGATTTCCAATAACTTTGGCTAAAATAGTTGGCATTTTGCTGTTGCTATTTCTTATGCGCAATGGCTGCCCCACCGCAACTAGAAGGAACGATAGCGCTCCCATCAGCACAGCTGTGTCATAAACGCATGATGCAGTATTTTGGAGCAACATTCCTGGAGCAATTGGAGTGTGGCTGGTCTCTGTCATTTAGACCGGTTTTACATTGTGTGCAGACGTGTTTCGGTGCCTCTGGTGCTCTGTGGATCATGCACTGGAAGTCTGTCTTTCTACACAGCGCTTGCTTTCTTTGGACGCTGATCTGTTGATGTTCTCGCTGAGGGCTCATTACCAGACACGTGCGTTGAGGGTGCGTTTGCTATGGGAAGCTACTTATGAGTTGCCCTTCAAGAAGGATGTGGCTCTTGACTCATCATTGGGCACACCACGGAATGCCACCTTGGCTGACGCTCAGGCTATGGAACACGACTGCTCCTTGGTCCTTCTCAGCGATGCCTTTCCAACTTTAACACCTGCCGAAGTGGAAGATTTCCTGTCCTCCATAGTCTCGGAATCGATTGGGAATTCTAAAAATAATTATGACTCTTGAAATTCGGTCCCTTATATGCCACATGAACAGATCTGAATTGTCCTTTTATACGCTCCTGTGTCGTTTTAACTTGTCATTATTGACATTTTTCCATACATCCTGGGTTGAGCTTAGTAGCTCTCAGGTATATTTAGTCTTTGAACCACCTTCAAACGACAAGGGGAAGGTGTTGTGGAGCCATTTTATGTATAGCTTCATGCACTTCAACCTAGATGTATTTTATTTGGCTTTGCTTTGTTATTGTTACAGTAGCCACTTTTACCGTCTTGTTTTATTTTTTCTCTATCTGACTGTTTTTGCCTAGGCCAGCATTCTGTTCTCAAACAAGACATTCTTGCTCAGTCTGTGCTTCTTTCAAGGCTGCAGCGAGATAGGATGCCGATGAATGTGGTATAAGTTTAGTCTCTGACATTCATAGAAAATACACATCCTTACGTAGGGACATTTTCTGATAATGATAGCTGTTTTATTATAAAAACACTTCCCTGTCCCTTACACGTTAGAGGGAGATTCCAGTCTGAGAACCACAACTGTATACTGATTGCCCGAATGCTTCGCTACAGCTGTATTGCAGACTTCAGGCCTTTGCTCAAGTATGGGGGAATGATCTCTTCCCAGAGGAACCTGAAGGGCAGAATTAGAGCTTAACACGATGTGCTCTATCATAGACTAGGTAGGAATTAGTCTGTTGACTCTAGTGACAATATGGTAGCATTATTTTTATGTTTTACTCTTGTCACAATTTTAATCTTGTCATGCTGTATCGTCCTGGTTATTTCAGTCCACGCTTTGGTATTTAAGATGCAGTCGCTTTATTAAAGTATTATTGAAATATATACTGCCTCTGTTTGTCATTGTGTATGTGAGACTAATGTAACTGAGAGAAACTGATGAGACCTGAGTGACCACGGCTTCCCTGAGAAACCAGTTATATCATGCGCTCAGCTGCCCAATCGTCCCTGCCCTTGGGTAGAGATGAGGCACTGCTAGTTAGCCGGAGCAGAACCCGGATTGGAGCAACAGGCGTCACCTATAGTGGGTCAGACTTAGGGGGTTATTCTAACTTTGGAGGAGTGTTAATCTGTCCCAAAAGTGACGGTAAAGTGACGGATATACCACCAGCCGTATTACGAGTTCCATAGGATATAATGGACTCGTAATACGGCTGGTGGTAAATCCGTCACTTTTCCGTCACTTTTGGGACGGATTAACACCTCCTCCAAAGTTAGAATAACCCCCTTAGTCTCCCACACCGCAGGCGATTCTGCCACTCGAAATCCATTAGTCTCATTAGAATAATGAGAGCCTATTTGACACTACTTTACCACCTGCCGAAGTGGAAGATTTCCTGCCTTCAATTATCCCGGATTCGATTGACGACTTCCAAAATGACTCTGACTCTTGAAATTCGGTCTTTTTACGCCATAGTTATCATTTTAAATTGTCCTTTTACACATGCTCAAGTGTCTTTTAACTTGTCATTATTGACTTTTTTTAATGACTTATAGAAGTTTTTATTCATAATTAGGCTTTGAACCACCTTTGAACCGGCAAGGGGAGGGTGTTGTGAAGCCATTTTAGTTATAGCTTCATCATATTTCAGTTATTTTAGCAAACTAGGCCTGCCGCTGTGCACTTTAACCTAGACATATTTTATTCAGCTTTGTTTATTATTTTAACAATAGCCACATTTGCGGTCTTGTTTTATTTTTCTCTATCTATCCGTTCTTTGCCTAGGTCAGCACTGCATTCTTAAACAACGCATTTCTTTCACTCTGTGCTTTTCTCAAGGCTGCAGTAAGATAGGTTGCTGGTAAACGTGGTAACCCTTTGTCTCTAGTGTTCATAGAAACATACACATCCTTACGTAGGGACATTTTTTCAGAACTTCAGCTGTTTTATTATAAAAACACTTCTCTGTCCCATACACGTTAGAGGGAGATTCCACCCAGATGACCACGACTGTATGCTGACTGATGGACGCCTTGCTACAGCTGTTTATGTAGCCTACAGGCCTTTTGCTCAGGTATGAGGGATGATGTCTTCCCAAGGGAACCTGAAGGGCAGAACTAGAGCTTAACATGCTGTGCTCTAACATAGCCTAGGTAGGAATTATTTTAATGTCTATAGTGACAACATGGTAGCGTTATGTTTATGCTTTACCATCCTTGTCTCAATTTGAATCCTGTCAAGCTTCATCGTCCTGGTTATTGCAGTTCATGCTTTATTATCTAAGAAGCAGTTGCCTCATTAAAACCTTATTGAAACATATACTGCCTCTGATTGTCCTTGTATATGTGAGACTAATGTAAATGAGAGAAACAGATGCGATCTGAGTGACCGCGATTTCCCTGAGGAGTCAATTGTGTCATGCGCTTGGCTGCCCAATCATCCCTCCTCTTGGGTGGATTTGAGCCACTGTTAGTTAGCCATAGCAAAACCCGGATTAGGCCGACAGGTGTCAACATTGCTGACCTACAGCGATCCCAGGAAAAGGGAATCTAAGTTTCATAATTAAGGCCCTCATTACAACCCTGGCGGTAAATGCCGCTTACTGCCGTGCAGAAGACCGCCAACATACCGCTGCGGCCACGGAATTCCGCTACAGCTATTACGACCCACAGCTCGGAATCCACCATAATACAGACACCCACACAACTCCGCCGCACCAAAGGTCAGTGATAAACTGGCGATAACAAAACCTCCACCATCACGCCAACAGGAATACGCCCACAC
The DNA here is from genome assembly GCF_031143425.1 of Pleurodeles waltl. NCBI lineage: Eukaryota > Metazoa > Chordata > Amphibia > Caudata > Salamandridae > Pleurodeles > Pleurodeles waltl. The sequence continues at coordinate 83,821,797 of NC_090438.1, forward strand.
TATCACGACCCACGAATCCACGCAGCAGTCTTTCAACAGCGGTATTCCATTGGCGGTACACAGCACAACGCTCAAAATACACACACATTTACAAAACACAACCACATTGGACAATTAAAAATACACACACCTGACACACATACACACACCACACCCACACACCCAATCCAATATAAAGCACACACCCACATCACCCACAAACCCTTACTACCAGAATTCTGAAACCACGCCAGAGAGAAACACCACCTCAAACAACACCGGCATCCACATACACACAAACCATCACTTACACAACATCCACGCAACTCAAACAACACACACCAACACATCCCCTCACACATCACAACACACACCACCTCGCACATCACCCACACCACATCATGGCACCTCAACGACACCCCAGGTTCTCGGAGGAGGAGCTCAGGGTCATGGTGGATGAAATCGTCCGGGTAGAGCCACAGCTATTCAGATCACAGGTGCAGCACACCTCCATTGCAATGAAGATGGAGCTATGGCGCAGAATTGTCGACGGGGTCAACGCAGTGGGAGAGCATCCAAGAAGTAGGGATGACATCAGGAACAGGTGGAACGACCTACGGGGGAAGGTGTGTTCCGTGGTCTCCAGACACCAGATTGCTGTACAGAGGACTGGTGGTGGACCCCTACCTCCTCCCCCACAACTAACAACATGGGAGGAGCAGGTCTTGGCAATACTGCATCCTGAGGGCCGTGCAGGAGTAGCAGGAAGACTGGACTCTGGTAAATCAAATCTTTACTACCTCATTCCTCCACCCTACCTGCATGCCATCACATACTCCCACCCTCACCCTTACCCCCATCACTACAACACCTCACATATGCCCCACTATCACAACCCACCCATCCCAATACCAAGCCCTGCATGCAACACCAAAGCATGGACACCCATCACCAAAACATGTCCCCTACAGATACCCACACAGACCCCAAACCAAATATCACACAAGGCCCAAGACAAGAATGCAAGCACTGGAGTACAGGGTCACTCACCCATTGCACACAATGGCACACACAGATGCAATAATCATGCCTTTACACCCCTGCAGGACCCCAACCCAACGTCACCGGACAGGAGGTACCAGACATATCCAGTCCCCCCACAGAAGAGACCCACAGTGATGACAGCAGCTCTGCACAACTGGATCAAGATGACCAGCCCGACCCATCAGGGACCTCGGGACAGTCGGTTCCCCTGACACTGTCACAAACCACCACAGAGCCTCCCCTCTCAGGAAACACAACAGCACCCACCCAGCGGGCCCATCCCTCTGTCCCCAGGACACGTCAATCAGCAGTGTGTCCGCCACTAAAGGAAACCCATGCAAAACCCGCCAACCCAAGAAAATCAGGGACCTGGGGGCAGTGGCAGTGGGCACACGGTTCAGGGGACAGAGGCTCAGGAAAACAGGGAAGCTGGGAGGACTGCTGTGCGTCAGGGGGAGGACAGGCCCAGGGAACCCACTCTCCACGATGCCCTCTCCAACATCATGGGAGCTTACCATCATTCCCAGGAGATGATGGCAACGGTACTGGCCAAGTTTCAGGAGACCCAGCGGCTGCAGGAGGAACACTATCTGGGGATCAGGGAGGACCTGAAGTCCATAAACAACACTCTGGTCACCATTGCAGGGGCACTGCAAGACCTTGTCAACACCAGGAGGGACACTGTGGCACAACAAGGGGCCCATTACACTAACCTGGACGATGAACAGCCCTCCACCTCCGCCAGCGCTAGTGGACAGGAGGCACCGCCACAGGAACACGACACCAGCACCCCACCCCCTGCAGATGGAGAACCACCCCGCAAACGGTCCCTGAGATCCAGGAACAAGACAGAGAACATTGCCACGACCCCCGCAGGAAATGCGACCCCCCTGAATGTCACCCTTCTGTCCCACTTTGTCACCCTGTCCATCCTTCAACTGCCATTGCTCCACTTCCTATGCCCCTTTGGACAATGCACCTGTGAAACAAATAGACTGGACTCTGCCATGGACATTCCTCCACCATCCCCCCTGCCCATTTTACAACCCCCTCCACTTATTTGCACAGAAATAAACACACTTCAATTACAAAACAATCTGGAGTAGGTCTGTGCTTTTCACAAACGTGTAATTGCAATAACGATGGAATATGATGTCAATTTACTTGTGCACATACTGATGTAACACAGCTGTAGGGCTGGAGGAAATACAGCACAGGGCACAAACTGGGACCCACATCTCTGAAATGGAAAGGCAAAGTGACAAGTCAGGGTCCATACACTGAGTGAAAATGACAGACTTATGCTAGTTCCAATAATAGTATGAGATATGGGAGGCAGTGACATCTTCTTACCTGTGTCTCACTGGAAGTATTGCATGATAATGTTGTTCCTGTTGTCGATATCCTCTTCTGCCTCCTCTTCTTCACTGTCCACAGGCTCCACAGCTGCAACAAGACCACCAGCTGGCCCATCCTCCTGCAGAAAAGGCACCTGATGTTGCAAAGCCAGGTTGTGCAGCATACATCAGGCCACGATGATCTGGCACACCTTCTTTGGTGAGTAGTAGAGAGAACCACCTGTCATATGGAGGCACCGGAATCTGGCCTTCAGGATGCCGAAGGTGCATTCAAGCACCCTCCTAGTTCACCCATGTGCCTCATTGTAGTGTTCCTCTGCCCTTGTCCTGGGATTTCTCACTGGGGTCAGTAGCCATGGCAGGTTGGGGTAACCAGAGTCACCTGCAAAATGGAGAGACAACTGTTAGACACACACTAACCCGTAGGGACAACCCCATACCCAGACACCTATTCACACTGTATAGGGTCCTTGTCCTCACCTATTAGCCACACACAGTGCCTCTGGAGTTGCCCCATCATATAAGGGATGCTGCTATTCCTCAAAATGTAAGCGTCATGCACTGAGCCAGGAAATTTGGCATTCACATGGGAGATGTACTGGTCTGCCAAACACACCATCTGCACATTCAAAGAATGGTAGCTCTTCCAGTTTCTGTACACCTGTTCACTCCTGCGCGGGGTACCAAGGCCACATGTGTCCCATCAATGGCACCAATGATGTTGGGGATATGTCCCAGGGCATAGAAGTCACCTTTCACTGTGGGCAAATCCTCCACCTGAGGGAACACGATGTAGCTGCACATGTGTTTCAGCAGGGCGGACAACACTCTGGACAACACGATAGAGAACATTGGCTGGGACATCCCTGATGCAATGGCCACTGAAAGGAACCACTTGCCAGGAAATGGAGTACTGACAGGACCTGCACTAGAAGGGGGATACCTGTGGGATGGCGGATAGCTGACATCAGGTCTGGCTCCAACTGGGCACACAGTTCATGGATTGTTCCACGATCAAGTCTGTAGGTGACTATTATGTGTCTCTCTTCCATTGTTGACAGATCCACCAGCAGTCTGTACACCGGAGGATGCCGCCTTCTAATCACCTGCCCCAGCAGACTTGCCCTATGGACGAGAACAGTGAGCAGAGAGTCAGCCAACACTGAGGTATCACAAAATGACATTTGTACACATTTAGTAATCCGCAATGTGCCTGTAACTGTGTGTATTCAAGGCCTACATTAGTGTGACGCAGTTAATATTAATGCCATGTGGCCCCCTGAAATGGTGGCTGCCTGACCTTTAAGGTGGGACAAGGGAATTTGAGGTAACTGCGCTGGCGTTGTACACCGTCGCGGTGGGCGGTCGAAGACCGCAGCGCAATCCAGCATTGGTTAACATGGGACCCTATGGGTCCGAGAAGCCAATGACGATGTGACCTCCATTTTCTGTCTGTTCACTCACTTGATACCTGAACTTCAACAGGAGAGGACCGACACTGCAAGTGCTGCTGTGACATGTCTCTGGAAGCGACAATGGCTCATGTGTCTGGGGAAAGGGCCCCTGGCTTCACTTCGGAGGAGTTGGAGAAACTAGTGGATGGGGTCCTCCCCCAGTACACACAACTGTACGGTCCTCCAAACAAACAGGTGAGTACACTGTGAGCATGCTGCATGGGCAATGCCTGTTTGGAGTGGTGTGGATGGAAGATAAATGGGGGGCTGAGGCCTGCATGTGCGGACGGTGAGTGTATGTGCGTCAGAGCAAGGGTGGGAACGTGGGTCAATGAGTATGACGGTCCGGATGGGTAATGAAGAAGGCTATTTAGCGTGCCATCGCCAAGGACGTCCGGACCCTGGGGGTCCACCACAGACGGAGCACCCACTGCCGTAAAAGATGAGAGGACATGCGCCGCTGGAGCAAGAAGACGGCAGAGCCCAGCTGGGGATGGCCTCCCAACGTGGGAGGGGTGCCTGTCGCACCATGACCCACCTGATGTTCCGGATCCTGGCAGTGGCGTATCCGGAGTTGGATGGGCGCTTGAGGGCATCACAGAAGCCACAAGGGAGTGAGTACACTCTCATTCAGCTAACTCTGCACGCATTACGAGGTAGACAAGGTCCCTTGTGAGGCAGGCTCTGTGGCACCCCAACCCCACTAGTGGCTAGTGCCATTTACACCTAGTCAGGCTCCTGTGACTTCCAGGTGTGCAGCGATCGGGCTTAGGCCTTGTACCCCATGGGCATGTGATTAATCTAGGAACTATAAGTGCATGGCGTAGTGCAGAGGGCTGCTGTGTCTGTTGTGTCAGCTAACGGTAGTGGTGTTGCATGCACTGAACATGGCTTTCTCCTGTCTTCCCCCCACGTTTTGTGGTCTCCCTGTTCTTGTGTGCAATAGCATCATCAGGCGGAGGAGCAGTGGCACCGGAGCAGGAGGGAGCTGCATCCCACTTGGCCCTGGAGGGCGAAACAACAGAGCCACCAGTGGGACGGAGGGCGAGGAGAGCTCCACGGCGGGGACAGGAGCAGAGACCAGCGACAGCGACTCCTCCTCTGATGGGAGCTCCCTTTGCGGTGGCGGGCACCTCTGTGCCCACCGCATCAACAGGTACAAACCCCACCCCCCCTACCAGCACCACTCTCCCAGCAGCCCCTCAGCGAGTGTCCCATGCCCGCTCACCCAGGAGGGTGGGCATCTCCTTCGCCCCAGGCACCTCAGGCCCTGCCCCAGTCAGCCCTGCTGCCCTCAGTGAGGAGGCTATTGACCTTCTGAGATCCCTCACTGTTGGGCAGTCTACCATTCTGAATGCCATCCAGGGTGTTGAGAGGCATTTGCAGCAAACAAATGCATACCCAACAGAGAGCATTTCAGGCTCTGGCCTCAGCACTGATGGCAGCCATTGTCCCTGTGTCCAGCCTCCCCCCTCCAACTTCCTCCACCCAGACCCAATCCCCTGTACCTCAGCCTATCCCAAGCACACCATCAGACCAGCATGCACACACATCAACACACAAGAGTGGCTCAGGCAAACATAAGCACCACACATCTCACAGGCACTCACACAAGCATCATACCCATGCACACATACCAACATCCACTGCCTCCACTGTGTCCCCCTCCTCCACGTCTCCCTCCTCCATCCCAGTCTCGTCTCCACTCACACCTGCATGCACTACATCCTCAGCCACTACCTCCATCACCAGCACGCCCATCACCACACAACACTCACGTGCACTCACCACCCCCACTACCATTCACACATCCCCAGTGTCCTCTACCAGTGTGTCTGTGAGCCCTCCTCCCAAAGTACACAAACGCAGGCACACACCCACCCAACAGCCATCCACCTCACAACAGCCTCCAGCACATGCACCTTCACCCAAATTCAGCAGACGTACACCTCCTACAACCACTACCTCTACCTCCACTCCCAAACCCCCTCCATCTACCCATCCCAGTGTGTCTATAAAACTTTTCCTGGCTAACATTGTCCTCTTCCCTACACCTCCCACCCCTGTCCTTCCCCTAGGGCCAGGCTTTCCTGGTCCCAGCCCAGCACCTCAGCCACCACACCCCCAGGCACAGTGGTGCCAGCAACTGCGGGGTCATGGAGTGCGCCAACCATCAGGGCTGCCAGTGTGCCACAGAGCGAGGGCAAGGACATTCCGCCACCTGCCAAGGTGAAAAAGGTGCCCACACCCCGGAGGGAGAAGCCGAAAACACCTGCCACCAAGGGGACAGGGAAAACAACAGGGGATAGTGGCAAGACAGCTGCGCCACCATCAAAGGAGGGGAAGGGCCAAAAACTGAAGGGCAGGTCAGGGGACGGCATGGTGGCACCGACTGAGGGACCACTGTCACACCTTCTGTCCACGTCGACGCCAACCTGTACGGCGGAGAACACCACCACCTGCACCGCCACAGACCCTGACGCCACAGACCCCGCAGCCAGCACCGCCACCACAGACCCCACCACCAGCACCGCCGCCACAGACCACGCAGCCAGCACTGCCGCCACAGACCCCACCTCCAGCACCGCTGCCACAGACCCCACAGCTAGCACCGCCGCCACAGACCCCGCAGCCAGCACCACTGCCACAGACCCCGCCGCAAGCACCGCCGCGACTGACACCGCCGCAAGCACCGCCAGCGGCTCGGCAACGTCCTCAGACAGTGGCACCACCGCAGACATGGCTACCATCCCCAGTGGTCAGTCGTCCGAGGCTGGTGGTGAGTTCCAGGACCCTGGGCAGCTTCCATGAAGCATCACTGTCATCACAGTTGTCACCTGCATATGGAATGTGAAGCTGCAGCAGTGTGGGGTATGTCTCTGCTTCCACGGCGTATCATGCTACCTGTACCTCAGCAATCTCGTGGCACACACACCCAGGCGAGTGTATTGTTCCGGCCACACTGCACGTGGAGCACTCTGGGCACCAAGCCCCCTCCAGAACCAGTGGAGTATCACATCCACTACCTCAGTCCTTGGCAGGATGAAGCACTATGGGCACCATGCCCCCTCCAGAACCAGTGGAGAGATACATCCACTACCTCAGTCCTTGGCAGGATGAAGCACTCTGGGCACCATGCCCCCTCCAGAACCAGTGGAGTATCACATCCACTACCTCAGTCCTTGGCAGGATGAAGCACTATGGGCACCATGCCCCCTCCAGAACCAGTGGAGAGATACATCCACTACCTCAGTCCTTGGCAGGATGAAGCACTCTGGGCACCATGCCCCCTCCAGAACCAGTGGAGATTCACATCCACTACCTGAGTCCTTGGCAGGATGAAGCACTCTGGGCACCATTCCCCCTCCAGAACCAGTGGAGACTGTTATCCACTAGAGAGAGTGTGGCTTTGCACTCCCCAGGATGCAGCAGTGGGCAACCCACCCACTGGAAAGACTTGAGAGACTGCGGCTTTGCACTCCCCAGGATAAAGCAGTGGGCAAACCACCCACTGGAAAGACTTGAGAGACTGTGGCTTTGCACTCCCCAGGATAAAGCAGTGGGCAACCCACCCACTGGAAAGACTTGAGAGACTGTGGCTTTGCGCTCCCCAGAATAAAGCAGTGGGCAAACCACCCACTGGAAAGACTTGAGAGACTGTGGCTTTGCACTCCCCAGGACCAAACTGTGGGCATGGAGCCCCCTCGTGGAGCAGTGGTGTCATTCGTTCATCAGGCTGAGGTGCCCCCCCTCTTGCTCCCCCTGAGGTGCCTGAATATTTTCTATGTGATGCCCCTCCAGTGTTCTCTCCATTTGGAATCAGGTATCTAGTGTGGGCCTCGCCCATGCATTTTGGGCCCAGTGGTCCACGGACAATGATTGGTGCACTATCCGGACTTCTGTATTTGGTGTACATAATTGTATATACTGGATTTTGCATTTTGATAATGATATTTCACATAATTACATTTGTTCAAATCATTTCCTTTTGTCCTTGCGTTCTTCCAGGAGGGGTTGGGGGGTTTATATGTGTAATGTTGCACCATGTGTTTGTGTGTATGGTGTTGTGGGTGAGGGTGGGGTTGGGGGTGTTGCGTGTGTGTGTCACTCTCTTTCACCTCCCTCCTCCCCTGTGTTGAAGGTGCAGTACTCACCGTGGTCGTCCCCCCCGTCGTTGGAGCTCCTGATAGAGGAGCAGGAAGACCATCGCCGGCAGTATCTGCAATTCGGGCTCCATGGCGTCATGGTTCCTCGTGGGGTGCCAAGAGGTGAGTGTTTTCCCTTCTGTGTACTGTTTCCGTTGTGTTTTTATCCGCGTTGGTTCTGCCTCAGAAAAGGTGGCGGATAGGCCTGTTGTGATAGGGTGGGCGGTACATTGTCTCCCGCCTGTCTGTGGCGGTGTCCGCCGCGCTGTTTGTTTGTACCGCCGTGGTGGTCGGAGTGTTAAAGTGGCTGTCTATGTTGGCGGTTTCCGCCACGGTCGTAATCCAATTTTTTCCGCCGGCCTGTTGGCTGTATTACCGCAGCTTTAACACCGACCGCCAGGGTTGTAATGAGGGCCTAAGTGTCAATGTAGGACAGGGTCAGAAAAAAGTTAAGAGTTAGAGTAAGGGCAGAGAAGGACCCCACAAAAAACAGAAAAGCAGAAAAAGGAAAAAGCATGGGGAGGAGGCAATACTCTCAGCGGAAAAAAAACAAAGGAGATGTGTAAAAAGAGAACGCATGAAGGAGGGAAGTAGGAGAAAAAAATGCATTGGAAAGAAAGGGTACGCCCGAACGGCATTAAAAAAAAAAAGAAACACTGCCCAGTGTCCAGTATTGTGTGAAGAGAAAGGTAGTGGTATGTTCACCCTATGTGTAAGGCAATTTCAGGGAATGAAAAACGTTCTGTGAATGGGTTTGTACCACATAGTAAACTCCATTCGTCTTTCATTTATCCTTCTTCTAAACAGCCTAGGTGAAATTGTTGCTTACAATTGGTATACTATGAAACAGTTTTTGTATGAAATCACATACAACCCATTTGTTACATCTATTTGCAAATGCTGAAATAAAGCAACAGGCAGACACAGCTTAAAACGCTATTTTCTATGCTCACAACAAAAGTAGGAAAAACAGAACATTTACACCTGAATCATACACATGGAACGCAGAAATAATCAGAAAGGGCAAGCAATGCACAGTTGCCTTTAAATAGATTTCACTGCCTTCTCCAGTAATTCAGCTGGGACATTCCATTTGCTAATTTAAATTGGTGTGAAGTTGTGTGGCATAAGTATTGCATGACACAGAAACTGGCACTGTAAAATGTTCTCAGCGTGAAGAGCAAAGTCCTCCATGGAAGAGATCCAGACTGAATGGAAGAAGCAGATGTGTCATACAAGTTAATGAAAACTGTACATAAAGATCCCTGTGAGTAGGCACAGCTTTCAGGTCATCCTGTGCCTGACATTTTAGTGACCAGTGCAGTGCATTCAGGGACTTGTGTTTTAGTCAATGTGCTTGATAGCAAGCAGGTAGAAGGCTATAGTTTTAAACGTTCAGCACTACTATGGGCCTGAATTGGAGTTTGGAAAACTGGGTTATTCCACTACAAATGTATCCCATTCACCTTATTATAAGTGCATTATATCTAAGAGCCCCACCTTTCAGTTTTTACTGATTTTTTCAGATAAATACAGAATCAAAACCATCTATTTTACAGTCTGCATTTATTCTTAAATATAGAAAAATACAGAAAATAGGTTTTCCTTTGAATGATTCTCACAGCTGTCAATTATAAGTGGTTGGTGAATAGCTGTGCAGAATAACAGGTATTGGAGTTGCTCTACAATGCAAATGTTTTCAGATAACCGTATTGTACTGTAAATGACTAAAACTTATTGAACATTCACATGGGTAAACATTTGTTGATTAAATAAATGTCGAAATATACAGTTTGCAGCTGCATATTTTAACACTTAGCACAAAATAAATATGAACAAATATGCATAAAATGAGCAAAACATAAATATGGATAAATACAGATTTAAATATAAAAAAGTAAATACCATAAAACTGGAAGCCCTAATTGTATCCTATGGCACTTGTAATAAAGCAGACAGGATGTCCATCACATTTGTGATGAAATAACCCATCCGTTAAACTCTATGTCAGGCCCTTGGTTATTTACAGATTAAAAACTCATATGACCATTTTTCTCCTGTTGGTTATGGCTTTACAAAAGGTCTTCCAAAAATAAAAGTGGATCATATCACAGCATTATCAACCTGTGTAATAACAGCAATGCAATGCACTGCCAAAATTATCTAAAGAATGCTTGGAGATGAAAGATCAACATTGGAATAACTCTCCTCAATTGATGGTCTTATCAATCCAGTCACAAAAATTAAATTTCAACTGCAATTTGTATGTACAAAATATGGCATATGTTATACCCCACCTTTCATGACTCTGGGGGTCATTCCGACCCTGGCGGTCATGGACCGCCAGGGCCGGGGACCGCGGATGCACCGCCAACAGGCTGGCGGTGCATCCAGGCCAATTCTGGCCGCGGCAGTAAAGCCGCGGTCAGAAAAGGGAAACCGGCGGTTTCCCGCCGGTTTTCCCCTGGCCTGAGGAATCCTCCATGGCGGCGCTGCAGGCAGCGCCGCCATGGGGATTCCGACCCCCTTACCGCCAGCCTGGTTCTGGCGGTTTTGACCGCCAGAACCTGGCTGGCGGTAACGGGTGTCGTGGGGCCCCTGGGGGCCCCTGCAGTGCCCATGCCAATGGCATGGGCACTGCAGGGGCCCCCTAACAGGGCCCCACCAAGATTTTCAGTGTCTGCATAGCAGACACTGAAAATCACGACCGGTGCAACTGCACCCGTCGCACCCTTTCCACTCCGCCGGCTCCATTCGGAGCCGGCATCCTCGTGGAAGGGGGTTTCCCGCTGGGCGGGCGGGCGGCCTTCTGGCGGTCGCCCGCCCACCCAGCGGGAAACTCAGAATTACTGCGGCGGTCTTTTGACCGCGCAGCGGTATTCTGACGGCGGAACTTTGGCGGGCGGCCTCCGCCACCCGCCAAAGTCAGAATGACCCCCTCTGTGTCCAACCAATCAACATATACCACATTGCCTATGCCATGCAGATGTGGGAAATACCTTCCATATATTCTTTCATTTTGTAAATCTTCTGGCCTTTTTCTGGCAAACTGCTTTTAAATACACATTTAGATTTGATAGCCTTTCCAGCTGTTCTTAAGGGGTCACCTTTAAAATGAATGCATTCACTGGCTCTTTACGTAAAATCAAACAATGATAGATTCTTGTTTTCATCTGCAAAGGTGGACTATTCTTGCCCACATCCAAATCAAATGGATTGAGGAGTCTGGTCTGGTGGCCCAGCGGATTGCTGCATCCACTGAAGGTATCTGTGTGTTAACCCAGGGTCACAGGTTTGATACAGTCCATCCACTCAATCTTTACTCATCACGAAACCAACAGAATGAGTCCCATAAAGTTGGGGAATAATAAATATCAGTTAACTGTCAGTAGAACACCGGGGCCCAAGGGGCTTAATGTGGACTATACATATACATCTGTTGAGCTAACCTTTCTGTGACATGAAATCTTCTTGTTATTCAATGAGACAATGTAAGGCTTTTTATATTATATATAGACCAAAATGATTGTTTTTTTTATTTCATGTATGGTCTTTTTCTGCCTTGTAGCTGGCATGTTTATATTTGTGTTTCTCCCCGTTTGCTATTGGGCCTGGGTGGGTCGGTGGCAGCTATTCCCCAATCTGTTCAGCCACCAACAAACCCATCTAATCTATAAAACCTGAGTTGTGTACAGAAGTGCTAACCATTCCCAGGGCTTTTTTTCCACAACTGAGTGTATTGTTATAGAGACTGTTGGCTGAAATTGAGGATTTTTCTGATGACAAATGCTTCTTATACCCATGTATTTAAAAAGCAAGAACTTTTCAGCTTAGTCCATGAGATTACCACAGTAAGAGATGTTTATTAAAAGTTATGGTTTTTAAACATGAACTTCAGAACATTCATGCCCTCAGTCCTGACGACAATGTCATTAGTTAGCTAAGAGGCAAGTTAGTAGTCATAGGCATTCTATGTGCTTATGTACATAGTTATTTATGTTTATATATGACTATGTTTCTTTTTCTATCCCCCTGAGTCAGAGAGGTAGACAGGAATAAGATCCCAGGACACGTATTTTGACCTGATGAAAGCCCTGAACCCCAAGAGGCCACTACCTTGCGGGCTGAAATATGTGGACAGATCATTAAAAGGGCTATTATACTCCAACCTTACCCCCACATTTGGTTTTGAATTATACCTGAACAACTGCCATTAAAGGCATACCTTGGTTGTTCAAGGTATTTTTATTCTGAGAAGACCCAGCTGGAATTTATTTCTAAAGTGCTACCTAGAATACGTTTGAACCCATCCTGAGACACAATGATGAAGCATGCCAATGCTACAAACCCATATCTATGAGGCCACGCAAAGCCACACCACATGGCTTTGAATAGCCTCATAGATATTGAATAAGGCAAGGCAGCGCAAGTTGCTGCCTTGCCTTACTCTGCGTCAGGGAGGCATTCCATTGGCATTGCAGTGGGTTTTCTCACACAACATCCATGGATTTCGATGCTGCCCCAGATTTAAAAAATCACGTAAACCTGGGAAAGCACCAAAACCATGTCTCCTGAGGAAAGGCATAACGAGGAGAAATATTTCTATTTCTCCTCACTTTTTCCTCTTTTCATGTGTGCAGCATTCGGCATTCTGCAGCACACATAGAAAGAGGAAAATGCCTCTCTGTATTGTTTTTGTGCAGGAAGGGTCTCCTTCCTGCACAAAAATAATCTTGCTGATGACACCGGCACCCTTGCTTTAAGATGCAAGGGTGCCTGTGTTGGCCCTGTGCTGCCAAAACTGAGCCAGCGCAGCGGCAAGGACAGGAATGCACCATATTGCATATATACCGTGCCTTCCTCCCCTTTCACTTTGGCATAGGGCAGTGCAGCAAGATGACCTGCTGCATTGCCCTATAATAAATCACCCATAAATTTGGCACGGGATGTACAATGCATTAACTGGTATCCTCCATGCCTTTAGAACATCAGGGCACACTTCATGAACAAATCTCACGGCGGTAGCCACCAGGGTCATCCTTTAGCTTTTGTGGGCAGGAACTACGGGCAGGGCGCCAAACCTCCAGAGGGGCACAGGAGCTGCCTGAAGCAGTCTCCCTCCAACCTGGGTCCAAAGAAAACTGTCTTTAAATGCAGTTTCTGCTTGCCATGGCACCTACATCTGCGTTTTATCTTTCTTCTGATGGCGCGCTTTAATCTTGCAGCTATGGCTTAAAGAGAAAAAGTAGTCAAGAAACCATAATTGTAGGAGGCTGGCCTGGCTTGTAGTGGGTACCAGAGGTACTTACACCTTGTGCTAGGTCCAGTTAACACTTATTAGAGTAAAAGAGGTGTTTCTAGCAGCTAAGGCTGATAGAAGGTAGCTATGGCAAAGCAGCTTAGGCTGAACTAGGAGACATGTAAAGCTCCTACTATACCACTGGTGTCCTATGCACAATATAAGAAAACACAATACACAGATATACTAAAAATAAAGGTACTTTATTTTTATGACAATATGCCAAAAGTATCTCAGTGAGTACCCTCAGTATGAGGATGAGAAATATACACAAGACATATGTACACAATACCAAAATTATGCAGTAATAGCAAAAGGAAGTAATGCAAGCAGTGTAAAGTTACAATATATTGCAATAGGAGCACATAGGTATAGGGGCAACACAAACCATATACTCCAAAAGTGGAATGCGAACCAGGAATGGACCCCAAACCTATGTGAGCTTGTAGAGGGTCGCTGGGACTGTAAGAAAACAGGGTTAGAAAAATAGCCCACCCCAAGGCCCTGTAAGGTAGGTGTAAAGTGCACCTACAACCCCCAGAGAGCACAGAAGTCGTGAGAGGGGGATTCTGCAAGGAAAACCAACACCAGCAATGCAACAACAGTGGATTTCCAGACCTGAGTACCTGTAAGACAAGGGGACCAAGTCCAAGAGTCGCGACAGTGTCGAGAGTGGGCAGGAGCCCAGGAAATGCCAGCTGAGGGTGCAAGGAAGCTGCCACCGGATGGAAGAAGCTTGGTGTTTTGCAAGAACGAAGAGGACTAGGAACTTCCCCTTTGGAGGATGGATGTCCCACGTCGTGAAGAAGCTTGCAGAGGTGTTCCCGCGCAGAAAGACCGCAAACAAGCCTTGCTAGCTGCAAGGGTCACGGTTAGGGTTTTTGGATGCTGCTGTGGCCCAGGAGGGACCAGGATGTCGCCACTTGGATGAGGAGACAGAGGGGGTGCCCAGCAAGTCAGGGAGCCCTCACAGAAGCAGGCAGCACCCGCAGAAGTACCAGAACAGGCACTTAGAAGAGGAGAGAACCAGAGTCCACGCGAAGTCACAAAAGGGAGTCCTGCGACGCCGGAGGACAACTCAGAAGGTTGTGCACTGCAGGTTAGAGTGTCAGTGAACCAGGCTTGGCTGTGCACGAAGGAAATCCTGGAAGAGTGCACAGGAGCCGGAGCAGCTGCAAATCACGCGGTACCCAGCAATGCAGTCTAGCGTGGGGAGGCAAGGAGTAACCTCCACCAAACTTGGACTGAAGAGTCACTGGACTGTGGGAGTCACTTGGACAGAGTTGCTGAGTTCCAGGGACCAGGCTCGTCGTGCTGAGAGGGGACCCAGAGGACCGGTGATGCAGTCTTTTGTTGCCTGCGGTTGCAGGGGGAAGATTCCATCGACCCACTGGAGATTTCTTCAGAGCTCCTGGTGCAAGAAGGAGGCAGGCTACCCCCAGAGCATGCACCACCAGGAAACAGTCGAGAAAGCCGGCAGGATGAAGCGATACAAGGTTGCAGTAGTCGTCTTTGCTACTTTGTTGCGGTTTTGCAGGCGTCCTGAGCAGTCAGCAGTTGATCCTTTGGCAGAAGGTGAAGAGGGAGATGCATAGGAACTCTGGTGAGCTCTTGCATTCGGTATCTGAAGAATTCCCCAAAGCAGAGACCCTAAATAGCCAGAAAAGGAGGTTTGGCTACCTAGGAAGGAAGATTGGCTACTAAGAGAGGTAAGAGCCTATCAGAAGGAGTCTCTGACGTCACCTGCTGGCACTGGCCACTCAGAGCAGTCCAGTGTGCCAGCAACACCTCCGAATCCAAGATGGCAGCGGTCTGGGGCACACTGGAGGAGCTCTGGGCACCTCCCCTGGGAGGTGCAGGTCAGGGGAGTGGTCTCTCCCCTTTCCTTTGTCCAGTTTCGTACCAGAGCAGGGCTGGGGGATCCCTGAACCTGTCTGAGGGGTTGGCAGCAGCAGCAGCTGCAGTGGAGACCCCGGAAAGGCAGTTTGGCAGTACCCGGGTTCTGTGCTAGAGACCAGGGGATCCTGGAATTGTCTCCCCAATGCCAGAATGGCATTGGGGTGACAATTCCATGATCTTAGACATGTTACATGGCCATTTTCGGAGTTACCATTGTGACGCTATACATAGGTAGTGACCTATGTATAGTGCACGTGTGTAATGGTGTCCCCGCACTCACAAAGTCCTGGGAATTTGACCTGAACGATGTGGGGGCACCTTGGCTAGTGCCAGGGTGCCCACACACTAAGTAACTTTGCACCTAACCTTCACCAGGTGAAGGTTAGACATATAGATGAATTAGAAGTTACTTAAGTGCAGTGGTAAATGGCTGTGAAATAACGTGGACGTTATTTCACTCAGGCTGCACTGGCAGGCCTGTGTAAGAATTGTCAGATCTCCCTATGGGTGGCAAAAGAAATGCTCCAGCCCATAGGGATTTCCTGGAACCCCAATACCCTGGGTACCTCAGTACCATATACTAGGGAATTATAAGGGTGCTCCAGTATGCCAATGTGAATTGGTGAAATTGGTCACTAGCCTGTTAGTGACAATTTGGAAAGCAGAGAGAGCATAACCACTGAGGTTCTGGTTAGCAGAGCCTAAGTGAGACAGTTAGTCATCACACAGGGAACACATACAGGGAACATACTTATGAGCACTGGGGCCCTGCCTGGCAGGGTCCCATTGACACATAAACTAAAACAACATATATACAGTGAAATATGGGGGTAACATGCCAGGCAAGATGGTACTTTCCTACAATAATGAAAACATAGAGCCTCGTATGTTTCCAGTAGTTTACCGGTGCTCTCGAGGAGGGCTAAACACCGGAAAAGGCATGACGTATGCATGCCTTTCACAGATTAAAATAAGTGGATTTTAAAAGATAAGCCCACGAACCAATGAAAGTGACTGACATAACATGGGTGTGGTTAAAATCCTCCTAAAGAGAGATTAGAAGAGGAACAGAGCGCTTTGCGCTCGCCCCTAAAATGGACATTTAGGAGGGGCGCAAAATGTGGTTTCACCCATGGCACTATCTGAGCAAAGGACAGCTCTGGTAGCCGCCCTGACAAAATTTGCATAAAATATATAATTCTCGCGAGAATTACATGTAATTTGCCTGCAAAAAAATGACACAATTTTGTCCAACCCATATGCTTCACCTCATCATCAACATAAAGTTCAGGCTGCGAGGGTGCTAAGTGCCCTTGCTCTTCGTGTTTTAATCAGACATGGTACCTAGTTAATCAGACCATATGAAAAGGCTTACAATGCTGATTAATTACAATTAAGAATACCAAAATGAGGCCGAACCATTCAAAAGATGCAGTTTTAGGCAATGAATCTGTAAACGAATATAGTTGTACACTCCAGTAACACCTATATAAAGTATTTAAAATAAATTGAAAATGCAAATTTAAGAAAAGGAACAGAAAAAAATACACTACTCGTCCGCAGGGGTGTAGTGGCAGGTATGAAGGATGCGAGGGAGGCAGATTTCATGTTAATATCTTTTATTCTTGCCACAAGAAAATAAGGCCCACGAGCAGCCGGCCGGCCGCAACACCGCGCTTTGTTCGCGCCTCTGCCTTTCCGCCGCGCCGCCCCCTGACGTCACGACCGTCCTCGTTACAGATTGGTCGTGGCGTCATGAGGCGTCTAAACATAGAAGACAGACTAGCTCTGTCCCTCCGGCCTCGTGCGTTAACTCACGTACGACATCTCCCTTTTCAACAGAACAAGAAACTTAAGGAACTTCACCTCATAACAAAATCTTCGAACCTCTTGGGTGCTCGGATACGCCTAATTGGCCTGCTCGGAGTAACATACTGAAGTGAATTCGCCTTGACGGCGCACGCATCCTCTAGGCTTGACCCCATTACATTGTGACTGTCGCTCTCCACAGATTCGGGCCTGCAGCCATTCTGTCCTGAGGCAGCCGTCAAGCCACGCCATGCCTTCTCGCATCGCTCCGCACTCCCCTGTCCACTTATTCCTGGCCTGGAAGGCGTATTCACACATTCCTCCTCATCAATGACTACATCCCTGGCTTCATGAGTTTGCCACTCGTCAACATCATCCGTGCCTTCGGCCCCATCCACACGGACATCTTTCATGATGATTTTCTCTTGCCCAGCCTTGAGCCTAACTATGTCGTCCTTGCTCCGCCACCCCGCTCCTTCCAAGCAGACTGCCCCTCTTGTCACTCCTTGTACACGCACCGGGGTTTGAAACACAGACTCCCCCTTCATCACCCTGTTGGGTTTCTTCACCAATACCCAATCCCCTTGCGCTATATTTTTAGTTTTGGCTCTATTCACCATGTCAGCGTACCTCTTATTGTTTTCCTGTTTGGCCACTATTCTTGCTTTGACTCTCAATCTCTCATCAGATTCTGCCTCAATTTCCCGGTTCATGTCATACCACTTATTGAATTTGGGGGTAAGCTCACTCATGCATCTTCTCCCTCTCATCAAATAAAACGGAGTGTGTCCAGTAACCTCACTGGGCGTGTTGTGGAAAGTGTTCACCTTGTCCGCCAGAAACGCTTTCACATTCATGTTGGAAGCGATCGCCTGTTGCACGCCCTCTTTGAGGAATCTATTCATACGCTCAACCTGCCCATTGCTCTTCGGGCTGTACAGCGGGGTTTTCTCCTGCTTAATCCCCAACCTGGACAGAAAATCCGTCATCCGCCTGGACACTAACTGGGTGCCGTTGTCCGACACCATGATCTTCGGCTGTCCCTCAATCGCGAAAATTTTCGTCAATGCCTTGATCACTCGTTCAGTGGTAACTTCCCTGACGAACTTGTAGTGAATCCATTTGGAGAAGTAATCCGTAAGGACGATGAGATGTCTACACTCGTCAGGTAGCCTTGTAAATGGGCCCGCAAAATCAATGGCAATCTTGTTCCACGGGCCGGCAGGTATGTCCACCAGCTGCAACTCTCCTTTTGTCGTCTTCCAGTGCTTATCGGCCCTTAAGCACGGTCCACACCGATCAATGAATCTGCTGACATCGCTGCACATCCCTGGCCACCAGTAGTACTGCTTGAGGAGATTCTTTGTAGCGGTATTGCCCGGGTGGCCTTTATGGGCAATCCTGATTAGCTTGTCTCTTAAACTTTCCGGAGGTACAAACAGCTCGTGTCTCTTCACAAAGCCGCCTTCGATGGTGAGTTCGGGACTAATCTGTTGGAAACTTCTGAGTGCCCCGTGCAAGTTCCGGATGGGGGGCCAATGAGCCTTCATGTGGTCCATCACCCTCCGCATAGTCCCGTCCTTCTCCTGAGCCGTCAACCATTCTTCCTCTGATATGGATCCCTCGCACATGGCTGTTGCGTCAACCATTGCCACAACGCACTCCGTGTCGTCCAGGGAATCATTCTCCTCGTCCGGGATCGGTATGCGAGATAGGCAATCCGCCCTGCAGTTGAGGCCCCCTTTGATGTGTCTGACGGTGAAGTGATATTCTTGCAACTTAGACAGTAGACGTAGGAGCCTAGAGCTGGCTTTGCCATTGCCACGTCCTTCACCGTCCATCATGTATATCAAGGGTTTGTGGTCGGTGACTAATTCGAACTCCCTGCCCCACAAATAATTTCTCAGTTTCTCCACGGCCCAGACGCACGCGAGCGTCTCCCGCTCGATGGTGCTGTAGTGCTTCTCTGCTTCGCTCAATGACCGCGATATGAATGCAACAGTGTTCTCCTTCTTCCCTTAGAATTGGCAGAATACTGCACCGATTCCCTTGGCACTGGCGTCAACCGTGATTACATTCCGGAGGTCCTTGTTGTACGGTCGTAATACTGGGGCCGCAGCGATTGCCTGTTTGACGGATTCGAAGGCAGCGCTTTGTTCTTGTGTCCACGTATACTTTTCGTTCTTCCGTAGCAGTTTCCTTAGAGGCTCCACAGTGGTTGCGTATCCTTGCATGAACTTGGAATAGTATTCGCTGAGTCCCAGGAACGATCGCAAGGCGTCTTTGTCTCCTGGGCAAGGGGCATCTCGTACGGCCCTCACTAAATCATCTTTCGGCGCGATGCCATTTGGGGTAAGCACGTGCCCTAAGTATTCTATCTTGTCTTTCATGAATTTGCACTTGTCTTTGGAGACTGTCATCCCCCTTTTTTGTAGCACCTCCAACACTCTGCGCAGCAGTTCTAAGTGCCCCTTCTCGTCTTCCGTGTGTATCAGAATGTCGTCCTGAAATGCTTCAACCCCCTTCATATCGCAGAAGAGGAGGTCCATTAGCTTTTGAAAGACGCCCGAGGCCGATGCAAGGCCGAATGGAAGACGAATGTACCTGTATGCTCCAAACGGGGTAATAAAGGTGGTAAGTTCCTTGGATTCCTCCGTGAGACATACTTGGTGGTATGCAGACTTCAGGTCTATCAGGGTGAAAAACTTCGATCCTGCTGTGGCCGACAATATCTCCTGAATGTTGGGCAGTGGGTGGCAGTTCACCAGGATATTTCTGTTCAGTGATCGCAGGTCTACACACAACCGAATGTCCCCTGTCCTCTTCTTCTTGGACACCACGATTGCGGACACCCATTCTGATGCACCTGCTTCCTCTATTACTCCTTCCCTTTTCAGCTTATCAAGAACAGCCTTAAGCTCCCCCCTTACTGAAAGAGGAATTGTTCTGACTTTGTGTTTTATGGGTAGGGCACCCTTTTTTAGCCGTATGGCATGCACAAATCCTCTTACACACCCTACCTTGTTTTCAAAAACGGAGTCAAACATTTCGAGGACCTCAGCTAATCCATCATGTAAATCATCAGGCTGCACATAATTGACCCAGTCATCTCTCAGAACTATGGGATCTTCTGCCCCAGGGACTAGCATCACACCTAGCTTCGCCAGGTCCTTCCATCCTACAAGGCTCCTCCCATTTTCAGCCACATATATCTTTGTTCTCACAGTGCGCCCTCGAAAGGTGAGGGAGTCCCAGAAGTAACCTTTCATCACTATGTCGTGTTCCCCGAAGGCCTTTGGACTCACATCCGTCTCGTGCAGTCGTACATCTTGCCACTTCGAATCAAATGTTCTATCAGAGATCAGGGTAAGGGGGGAACCAGAATCAGCCGTAAATGGCAATTTTATCACACCAATCATGACGGAGCCAATGGGACCCTTCACTCTACCGTCCTCACCATCAATGGACAACACCATGTCCGCATCCGCATCAGTATCATTCTCGCTTACCGAGCTCACTTTCATGCCCGTATTATATTTTTTTGCTTTGCATACTGCCGCAAAGTGGCCCAACTTCCTGCATTTAGAACAGCTTTTGTGCACGGCAGGGCAGGCCCTGCTATCCGCTAAGTGATCTTTTGACCCACATCTATAACAGACGAGCTGCCTCCTGCCTCCCCCTCTATCACTCGCTGCCCTTTCTGAATTTCCGGGCACATGTTTACGGCTGTCCTGTACATAGAACACATTTGAAGCCTGACTAGTGTTCGCCAGTTCCTTGAAAGATACCATGGAGCGTTCCACTGCCTTTGCAATGGCAATTACGTCCTTCAGCGAAGGATTCCTGCATGAAAGCAAACGTTCCTGCACTTTCTTTGAATGGCAGTAGAACACCACCTGGTCTCTAATGTACGTATCAGTCATCACTGCAAATTCACAATCTTGAGCTAGAACACGTAGACATGCAATATACTCCTCGATAGTCTCTCCTTCCTCTTGTTTCCGCAGTGCGAATTTATGGCGCCCCACCATGATGTTGCACTCCTCTGCATACTGCAACTCAAGCCGCCGTACAGCCTCCTGGTACTCATTCAGCAGAGCTGTGGCTCCATGGGGATTCACATATACCGGCAGGCTATCGAAAACCTCTTGTCCAGCCTTCCCCAACAGTCCGAATAACAAAGACTTTTTCCGTTCGGGGCTATACCCCTGACCATCAATTGAGATAATATAGTTCTCAAATGCGCGCAGCCATCCTTTCCATTTCATGCATGGCTTACCAGGAGAGTCCAGGAAGAGAGGAGGTACGCAGATATGGCCTGTCTGCGACATGGCCGGAAAGCGGGAGGCTACTGGGCTGCGCAGAACGGTAGGAGTCGTCAAAGTCAATCGTGTGGAGACCGCAGCATCAGCGCCTTAGGGGTTGCACGTAGTCCCCAGTGAAGGGATATCAGCGCTTTCCACTGGCCTCCCGAAACACCAGGTAAGGTGGGCTACTCTCGTGGGCCTTGGTAGAAGCTGTGACCCTCGTCGCCATTTGTAGTGGCAGGTATGAAGGATGCGAGGGAGGCAGATTTCATGTTAATATCTTTTATTCTTGCCACAAGAAAATAAGGCCCACGAGCAGCCGGCCGGCCGCAACACCGCGCTTTGTTCGCGCCTCTGCCTTTCCGCCGCGCCGCCCCCTGACGTCACGACCGTCCTCGTTACAGATTGGTCGTGGCGTCATGAGGCGTCTAAACATAGAAGACAGACTAGCTCTGTCCCTCCGGCCTCGTGCGTTAACTCACGTACGACAAGGGGGCTTCGCGAATCAGTTAAAAAAATAAGGACTACTCAAAAATCGAACTAAAAAAACCTGAATAACGATAAGCAAAACTGTTGCCGGACGCTAGAACCGCTAGAATGTTCTGACATGCTAAAATAAAGACTGGGACTTTGAAATGTTGTATCTTCGTGACAGGAGTCACGCGGTTGCCCTGCTTTATTTGCATTTGTACAAACTTGAGCTAATCTCGCGCCTGGAGGGGATTTCCTTTCCGGCGAGTGCCTCCCAAAAAATATCACAACTCACAGGTGCCAAGAGATCCCATGTCGTGTACGGCAGCGTCAGGCAGACCAGGCTATTTTAGCTCGCAGTACATTCCATGCTGGTGCTGCATATTATGTAAAGCTTTGTAACTTCATTTACCAATAGTTCATAATCACAGAGACTTGAAAAAAATACCCTGAGCATCAGTGGTTTCCAATATTTTGACTTTTGTGGACCCCCCACACTTTATCATTACTGGAACCCGGGGACCCCGCACTGAATCATTATTGGAGTCGGGGAACCCACAACTATGTCATTGCTGGAAGCCCTCCTAAACGCTGTCAATGATTTGAAATGCAAAACGATACACAAAAAAATACATAAACAAGAATTCATTAAACACTTATACAGATAATAACACATTTTATTTAATTTGCAAACAAATATATATAAAAAATAAAATATTTAATTTTAATAGGAAAGTTGGAGCTTTTCTAAATTCAATTGAAGTCACACATCGTCTACACTATGGCCCTCATTATGAACATGGCGGTTCGTTCCGCTCCGCCGGCGGTGGGGTTAGAAACCGCCAACAGAGGAGCGGGCCGGACCGCCAAATAATGAACCAAACGAAAGTCAGGCATTCCGCGAACCACCCACCGCCAGCAGAGGAGTCCTTCCGACGATGGCAGAGTCCGCCCACAGGCTATCGGAAAGGCCCAACCCGCCCATCAAATTATGACCCACCATTCCGCCGTGGGAACCACTGCCACACAAAGCCAGGCGGAAATGAACCAAATATAAGGAAACACTCACCGGAGTCCTGCAGACCGCACCGCAGCAGACATGGATAGAGAGCTGCAGATCATGCCAGCCCTGCTCCTTGGCATATACCTCCACGACCGAGACCGCCAACGAAGACGACAACGGTAAGTACTGCAACCTTCTGAACAAGGAAAGAAAGGGCACCGTCACATACCCACCCACTCAACCCAACCTGCAACACCCCCGCTACCCTTCACAGCGGCACAACCCACACCCCCCACAGCAAGAGGTACTTACCCGACACAAGGCTAATCCAACATGACCATAGTACATACAAATGCCCCTCACCCATAACAAATGAAATAAAAGACCAGGGTTCAACGGCGTGCAGCCCATACACAGGCCACACAGAAACTTTAATATGAAGCTCACTGAGCCAAACAGTCTAAACAGGGCCAATGGCCAGTCCGTATGGCGACAATTGCTATGGGCCATAACGGGCCCAACCCGACTCCCACAAGTGCATGGTACTCCATGTCATGGGGCACCATATGGGCATCCAGGCACCTCACGGAAGGGGGGTTGGGGGTGGGTGGGGTGGAGATTTTCAACGGGGTGGGCCTTTAACTTTCGTTTGGAAGGTGGAGGGGGGTGGGCTTGTCCTTTGAAGGGGGTGGGGGCTGTTTGGATCGGGTGGAGCTAGATGGCTTAGGCTCAGTCTGGGCCTTTTTCTTATCTGGGGAAGGGGCACGGGAATGTGAAGGGCGGACAGGGGTGGGCTGTGATGTGGAAGGAGCGGAAAGGGCAAGGAGGTGAGCACGTTTGGGGACAAGACAGGTTGGGCCAGTGGGTTGGAAGAGGTCAGCACGGGAGAGGAACATTTTCTTTGGAGCAATAGGGGTGGGCGTGGATGAGGGCGTAGGAGTGGAGGCAGAGGGTGTGGATGTATGTGGTGTAGGGGTGCATGTAGTGGGTGCAGGTGACTGCTCAGTATGCTGTGGTGTGGTGGATGTCTGATGGGTGGGTGTCTTGGTGTGTTTTGGGAGGAGGGGGTGGACACAGTGGGAGAAGACAGAAAGCTAGTGTGGATGTATGTTGTGTGGGTGTCTGCAAGTCTAGTGAGTGTTCTGCATTTGTCAACTACAGTAGTGGTGGTGAGTGCAGGTGTGGTGTATGGGGTGCTGCTATTGTGGTGAGTGCAGGAAGAGGAGCAGCAACAGTGAGTGAAGGTGCAGTGCATGAGGGTGTGGATGTAGAGGGGACAGACAGGGAGGCGGAAGAGGTGGACACACTGGGGGAAGTGGACGTTGTTGTGTGTGCAGGTGTCTGTTGGTTGTGTAAATCCTTGTGGTGGGAGGTGTGGTGCTTGTGTTTTGAAGTGTGTTTCTTGTGTGTTGATGTGCTTGACTGGGTGTCTGAATATGTGCCTTGGGCGGGTGACGGGAGAGGGGTGCTGGAAGGGGAAGAGGAGGTTGGAGGGGGGACGGAATGGCCAGGAAAACTGGCTGCCGTCGAGAGGAGGCCAGAGCCTGAAAAGATCTCTGGAGGGCAGACACGGCACCATGAATGCCATCCAGATAGGCATTAGTCTGCTGCACCTCTGATGCTATTCCCTGGATGGCATTGACGATGATTGTCTGCCCTACAGAGATGGTTCTCAGGAGGTCAATAGCCTCCTCTGTGAGGGCAGCAGGGCTGACTGGGGCAGGGGAGGAGGTGCCTGGGGCGAGGGAGACGCCCACCTTTCTGGGTGGGCGGGCACGGGCAACTCGATGGGGAGCAGAAGGGAGGGCGGTGATGGAATGGGGGGTGGCGGATGATGTCACGGTAGTGGTGTATGCACTAGGATCTGCCACCACCAGGGAGCCCCCATTGGAGGAGGTCTTGGAGTCACTACCTCCTGTGGAAGTAGCCTCCCCCATGGAACTCCCCTCACCCTCCCACCCACTGGTCCCCTGGGCGTTGGTTGTCTCTGCCTCGGAGGATCCATGGGCCGCTGCCTCCCCACTTGCCGGTGCCTCAGGTCCCTCGCCTGATGTTGATGCTGTACCAAACCTACACAAGAGAACAGGGATGGGGAGACAAAACAGGAGAGACCCTTGCAAATAGCTGAATGCAGGTACATAATGGCCAGACTTACACCCACCCAGAAGACACACCCAACAGGCAGCACTGCTCACCATGCTCATGGCCATGCCCCTGACTACTGACCAGAATACTGCTCTACAGCCATCCCCTAGACTACCTAAGGAGGCAACGTAGGGGAGACCTGACAAAGACACCCCTACACCCTTTGGGGACCATATAGTAGATGGACACCAGTCAAAGTCCCTGCCTCTAAGCAGAATGAACCCTAATGCACACCCAGACATCCTTCCGGACTGAAGTATTTGAAATGAGTACTCACCCCCTTGTGACTGCTGTGCAGCCTTCAAGCGCCCATCCAGGTCTGGGTACACCACCGCCAGGATCCGTTGCATGAGGGGGGGGGTCAGTGCCCGACAGGCACCCCTTCCACGTTGGGAGGACTTCCCCAGCTGGGCTTCACTGATCTTTTGCGCCAAGGGCCGCAGGTCCTCCCACCTCTTTCTACAGTGGGTGCCCCGCCGGCTGTAGACCCCCAATGTCCACACTCCCTTGGCGATGGCATGCCAATGTGCCCTCTTCTGGTGGGCGCTGACCTAAAAGGGCGACACAGAAATGGAACACCGAGGTCAGGCACTTGCACGATAGGAACAGCTGACTAAACGTCCACTATGGAGCAGACAGTACTCTCAGACTTACAGGACAGTCGAACGCAACATGCCATGCACCATGGCCCTTGCAGGCTCAGAGGTGCACACATATGTGCAATCAACACCATCCATTACAACACACAGTGCCCCCCCAACCCAGACTTACCTGTACCTCTGGCCGTTCGTACAGTTTCGCATGCAGGGGCAGGACCCCATCAACTAGCTTCTCCAGTTCCCCCTGGGTGAAGGCCGGGGCCCTTTCCCCTGCAACACGTGGCACATCCATAGCCAGAGGCAGGCCACAGCAGTACACAGAGTGGAGTACCTGTCCGCAGGAGATCAGGGAGTCAAGTGATCAAACAATGACGAACGCGCATATGTTCTGTGACGGTATGTACAGTCACCGCTGGCGGCAATCATGATACGCCAGGATTCCCCATTGGCATCCATGTTAGCCAATGAGGGTGCGAACAGCGGTAAACACTGCCTTACGCTGTGACGTCAACTGCTAGCGGTATGAGGTCACTTCCACAACGAAAGGGCAGATCTACAGTGGGCAGACATTTTGCCATCACCTACGCATCTCAAATTAATTACTACTCACAATGCAGGCCCTACTAGCCACATGAAGCACCTAGGTCCCTGTCCATTCAGTATTGTAGCACACATGAAATACTCTGTACCCTCCTTGTGATGTACATGTATATCTGTCAGGTAGCAGTTATTGTAGAGACACTACCATGAACAATGCAGTGCACAAATGATGACAAGTGTGCCTATGTATCTTCACCACTCCTTTTTGTAACCCCTCATAGGTACCGACCCTTGTGGCGCGGACGGGCATAATCAGAGTACAGACCACTTGTGGGTATGGGGACCATGGTGGAGCGTCAGATTATAATCACTTACAGACTCACACGTGCAACTATTCAGGACCTTGGTGCATTACTTGATCCTGCACTAACTCCGGGAAATCGTAATCAGCATGCCATTCCAACTGAAGTACAGGTGCTCTCCGCACTCCATTTCCTGGCCACGGGCTCATTTCAAGTGACAGTGGGAACGGGTGCTGGTTTTTCACAGCCAATATTCAGCCAGGTACTGACAAGATTTCTGAATGCATTTGTCCAACATCTGCAGTCCTATGTGAGGTTTCCCCAAAGTACTGACCTACCTGCCATCAAGTCAGAATTCTATGCCTTTGCCAACATACCCCATGTCATAGGTGCCATAGATGGCACCCACATAGCTACCACCCCCCCAAGAGTGAATGAAGAGGTGTACAGAAAAAGAAAGAACTTTCACTCCATGAACATCCAATTGGTATGTACTGCAGACCAGTACATTTCACATGTGAATGACATGTTTCCAGGTTCAGTCCATTATTCCTTTGTGTTGAGGTACAGTAGTGTGCCACAGAAGATGGAACAACTACAAGAGGAAAAGGGTGGATCATAGGTAAGTGTGCCTGTCAGTAACTGACACATTGCAGACAACCAGCCTGTCTGACTAAGGGTCATACCAATGACGAGTCTGTATTGCACCATTTTCTAGGTGATTCTGGCTATCCAAACTTGCACCAGTGAGGAATCCCAGGACGGATGCAGAGAGGAATTACAATGAGGCCCATGTACGTACTAGGAGGGTAATAGAGCAAACTATAGGTCTCCTGAAGGCTAGATTCCGGTGTCTACATATCTCTGGGGGTTCCCTGGCCTATGGGCCTAATAAGGTGTGTAGAATAGTGGTGGTCTGCTGCATGCTGCACAACGTGGCAGTGAGACATTCTATCCCCCTCTTGGAGGTGGGGGTTGCTATAGGTCCTGATCAGCTACCTAGAGAGGTGAGGAGAGTGGTGGTGATGATGAGGAAGGGGAAGATGTCAATTCCAGGAACCAACTGCTACAACTCTACTTCCAGTAACTGTGTGGGACTTAGGCCTGTCATTGGGGTTAGTGACTAATACTGCCAGTGTGCTCTGTCATATAAGGGGGTTGGTAATGATAGGCGAAACATGGCCCACTTCTGAATAGTACTAACTGAAAATATACGCATTTCCTCCTTGCCACCACTTGGGCACACAGGACTCCCATCATGCACGGATTCAACAATAAAGTTGTTCTCTGCCATTTGCATCCATACTCCACTTTGTTCACAATTTAACACAGGGGCCTGTTGGTGGTGTTCCTGCTGCGTCTTCTGACTGTGCTCCAGGGTGGACACAATCTGTGCCAACCTGTCATGGGTATGTTGGTAGGCACCTAGTACCTCTGATATAACGTCCTGGGCTGCTGCATCCATCCTGTGGCCTCCCCCCTGGCCTACTGCGACCCTTGCACCTGCCCTAGCCCCCTGTGCCTGTGTGCCCTGCACAGGTCTGGCAGTACCACTTGTACTGGGACCCTCACCTTCCTGCATGTTGGGAGTGGGAGACTGTGGCCTCTGTACCTGTGTTCCACCAGTCTGTGCCCTGGGTCCACTGGTGTGGGGACGCCTGCCCTGGGCTGCTGGTCTTGACTGGGTGGTAGGGGTGACAGTGGTTTCCTGGGTGGGGCTGCTGCATTGTGAGAGTCCAGGACTGTGTGAGGGGCCTGCCTGCTCATCAGTGTCCAGGAATCCTTCACCAGTGTCCTGTGAGGTGCCTCTGTCTCCCTGGGGGGTACTGGCACTCCTTGTCCCCTCCGTTAGGGTTGCATGGGTGGTGGTGCCTGTTGGGGGACATAGACATGTCTGTTACATCTGCATGAATGTTTGAGGTGAACAGGACTGGGCTATTTTGTGCTGGTGTTACTTTCTGTTGCCCTCCAGGGTGCCTTTGTGAGGTTGACATTGCATTTTGCGCCAGTGTGGGGTTGTATTGCGGTGGGGGGTGTCGTTCCATTGGGGTACATGCATGGGTGGGTGACTGTGCACAGCGGGAGGGATGTGGGCCTGTTAGTGGGTTTGTGGTCATGCAGGGGGGTGAATGTAGTGGCTGATGCCTGGGTGGGGTGTAGGTCCAGGTGGGTGTGGGTGGGGTGGGGTGGTGCATGCATTACAGGTGTGATGGATATGGGGTAATTGTAGATCACTTTCCCGAGTCCATTCCTCCAGTGAGTCCCTCTGGGTGCAGAATGGCCAGTACCTTTTCCTCCCAGTCAGTGTAGTCGGGTGGTGTTGGTGTCAGGGAGACCAGATCCTCCGGGCCTGCGTACGCTCCCAACATGTCCACCACTAGACAGCTCCAAAACTCTGATAAAATATCACAGAGCCTGAGAGAGTCCAAGTGGAGAAAAGGGGATTAGGAAGGGAACAGCTGGGAAGGAGACCTGTAGGAAGCAAAAGGTTAAACAACACAATATCAAGATATAATCACATTGAGGTTCATAAAAACTGTCTGTTGAATCTAGGGTTCAATGATACTCGGAACATGAAATAACACTCTGTTGAATCTAGGTATCAACGATACTCGGAACATGAAATAACACTATGTTGAATCTAGAGTTCAATGATTCTCGGAACATGAAATAACACTTAGACTGAAGAAACATGAATGGCCTAGAACTAGACTGTAACTAGGCCTCAAGAAATCTAGGTACCTGGAATAAATCAAGAATGGGTTAATCCAATGTTTCATATGAGCTTTTTATGAAATATCACATACAGTCTAGAAATACAAGAACCTCTAGAATACTGTTTCAGAACAAACACTGCATTTTTAACATGAGGACAAGACAATCTGAAACATTCCCTGGAAAACAATTGGAATTGTACTAGGGACTTAATATGCACATAGAACGGCACATTTTGAATTTATCATCTTCACAGGAAATCCATAGGCTCAGGATAAATGTGTGCACTTCAGGAAACACTACACATCAAAGTTTTAATTGCGATGAAATGATTGCGCACACTGTTAGCCATCTGAACACCAAGTTTTACATGCGGGAAATGAACCGTGCACACTGCTGATTCAAACAAGAATATGCAAATGCCATGAAATGATCGTGCAAGCCTTTGCCGATCTGAACACCAAGATCTGAATCAGAGCAATGAGTTGCGTACTCTGAAAGTTTCACGAGTAGGCCCCAAAACTCAAGAGTCTCTTAGAACGGGGTCGGAGGCCCAGCCCGACCTCAGTCTTACCACCCTGCTAAAGGATCACCAAAAGAATGCGGGACAGGCCTGGAACACCAAGGTAGGCCTCCGGAACAGGAGCTCAGGAGAATGTTGCTGCTCTGCACCGGGACCTCTGAATAGTGAGCACGTGGAGCTGGGCTGACTCCCTTATATAGAGTCTGGCCCAGCCCACAAACCACACCCAGTCATGCTGCAGGGAAAGCTTCTAGAAGGTCCTAGAAAGGGACCACAACCTGATACACTCTGTAAGCCTGCAGCAATACCTTGCAAATGAACATTATTTGCAAACATCATTAATAGTGGTTTCAAGGTAAAACTCTGCAATGCAAAAGGTTAACAAACTGCATATAAACACCATGCATGAATTATGCTCTTGCATAAAGACTGGGTTTTTGCATTTTTGTCGCCCGTAGTGCGCGCACTGTCCTGATGTTGACAGTTGGTGGCGGTCCTCCCCCAGTCTTCTGCACTGCGATGTGGTGCCTTGATGCCATGCCCTGGACCTTCCCCCACAGGTCGTTCCATCTCTTCCGGATGTCGTCCCTGGTGAGTGGATGGTGTCCCACTGCATTGGCCCTGTTCACAATGGTATGCCACAGCTCCATTTTCCTTGCGATGGGTGTGTGCTGTACCTCGGCCTTGAATATTTGTGGCTCTACCTTCAAGATCTCGTCCACCAGGTGAAGCGTGGATGTTTGTGGGGGACATGGTGAGTGTGGGGAATGGTGTCAGGGCTTGGAACGAGGTAAAGGTGCTCTTCTGTGGTTTGGTGTGCGTGTCCTGTATGCTGGCATTCACTGTCTGCCTCTGGTGCTCTCCGTCTTCTTGTCCTGCTTTCATTGCAAGGGATTGTGGGGTGTGTCTGGGGGTGTTTTATGGGGTTCTGGATGTGTGTCAGGTGTGTGGGTCATATGCCTATCCAATGTGTGCACTTCTTGCTGTTGAGTACACTTGCCGCCCGTGGCGGTCGTAGCCGCCAAAGGTCGTCCGCCCTCCACTATGCGCCGAGGTGATTTGTGCATCATTATTTGGAGGGCGGTATGTGGGTGTGCTTGGTGGTGGTAGGGTGGGGAGGTCCGGGATTCCCGCCGACAGAGTCATGGCGGGGTGTGGTGGTCTGGTGATTTTTGGCAGAGTTGGAATTTTCGTTCATTATATGGGGGGTTTGCATTCACTGCCAACGGCGGGATTCTGTTCACCGCCGCCACGGCGGTCGGCGGTCTTTCCCGCTGTGTTCATAATGACCACCTATATTCTGTTTGCTGCATCTGCACTGCTCCCATGAATCAATCTGAGAGTACTATTTTAATCTCCACTTGTAAATTCCTTGACATTTACAGTACATTTTAAAATTTTCAGTTGTACATTTAACAACTTCATTTATATACACTTTATTAATCTATCAATATTATTTAATTTTCTATGCAGTCGTGGACTCCATGGGGTCACCGGACCACACTCTGGGAACCACTGCTGAGCATTGAAAAATTAGCCCCCTGGGTGCCCAGGACGAGCTGGTCTTGCCCTCGGCCGCGGTTGCCCAGTGCCGAGAACGAGACCAGCTCATCCTGCTATGGGCCCCCGGGTGGAGCGCCCGTTGGCCAAGCACCCCCATCCACTGGGCAGGGATGGAAGGGGAATCGCTTCCCCTTCCATCCCCCTGACCCCCCTCGGATCCCCCTGTGGTGTCTGATGACATCAAAGCGTGATTGCGCGCTGACCTCACCAGAGGCCTACCCCTCCGCACAGGAGGCTCAGCTTCCAGTGCAGATCGGAGGAGAAATGCAGAGGCATTTCTTCTCCGATCACGTGGTGGGGGCAAGAGAGGCATGAAAGGAGAGGAAAGGCCTTTCCTTTCATCTCTCTCTCAGCATTTCCGCTGCCCTATCGCAATGCAATCGGGCAGCAGGAATGCCCACTAGGCACCAGGGAAATTGTTTTTTTTTTTTTATGCATAAGGGGAGCAGATCAGCCTGGGGGCAGAAACCACTTTTCAGATTCATGTGAGGAGAGCGTCCCCTTAGGCAAGGGTCGCTCCCCTGAGGGGGCAAATTTGTTTTAGGCCATCATTTCTGCCCCCCTTGGGGGCAGATCAGCCTATTGTAATTAGGCCGATCAGCCCCCAGGTGGCGAGGTGGCAGAAACCCCTAGGCACCAGGGATTTTTTTTTTGTTTTATCTTTTTATATGTGGAGAGCGACCCCTTAGGCAAGAGTTGCTCCCCTGGTGGCAAAATTATCTTTAGGACATTTTTGCCCCCCTTGGGGGCAGATCGGCCTATTTTTATTAGGACGATGATTTGTTCTTTTTGCCCCAATTTCACGCAAGGGGTGTGGCCCATTAGGCAAGGGTCACTCTTCCAGGGTGGCAGATTTATTTTAGGCCATTTCTGCTCCCCTTGCGGGCAGATCGGCCTATTTCTATTAGGCCGATCTGCTCCCGGGGTGGCAGAAACCACTTAGGCACAGGGGATTGGTGTGTGTGTATGTGTGTGATTTGTTTGGGGGGCAGCCTCTTGGGCAAGGGTCGCTCCCAATGGGGGCACATTACTGTTGGCCATATCTGCCCCCCTTGGGCACAGATCGGCCTATTTTTCGAAGGTCCATCTGCCCCCAAGGGGGACAGAAAGCCCACCAGAGACTAGGGAAGATTTTTTTTGGGCCATACCCCCACCCCAAATAAATGGGGCCAAAGTTGTTCTGCCCACCAGTGGGCAGATGGGGCAATTACCCCTGATCCACACCCGGGGGAGGGGGGGGGCATAAAGTCTACATAAAGCCAGGGAATAAAAAAAATAATGGGGAGGTGGCTACCAACCAGTATGGGCCTGGTTATGCCCCCACCCCAACTGAAGCGTGTAACAGTTGTCAGCTCTCCCCCGCACACTAAAACATCTTATCCCATGACAAGCAAGAGGACGTTTGATTATTTTGGGTTTTTGTTTTACATTTGGGGCATGAGAACTTGGTAACACTCAAAATCGGCCCACTTGGAAAGGTGAGGGTTGCACTTTCTTGACTTTGGAACGCTGCCATGTAGAAAAATCCACAAGACCTAGACACACCTGAAAACTAAACATCTGGGGGAGTCCAGGGTGGTGTGCTTCAAATGCAGCCCGCACCATTTTCTTACCCACAATGCCCTGGAAACCTCCAACTTTGCTGAAAATTACACATTTTCCCCACATTTTTGTGATGGAACCTTCCAGGATCTCCAGGAATCCACAAAATTCCTACCACCAGCATTGTCGCATCTATACTAATAAAAATTCAGCCTAAAAATGTTTTTTTTTTCAAACTGCTCTTTTGGACCAGCAGTGGTTCCACCTCAATTTCAAAATATTTTTGGCTCTTCCCTGTCACAGACACTTGGCCCACCTACACAAGTGAGGTATCATTTTTACCAGGAGACTGAGGGGAACGTTGGGTGGTAGAAAATGTGTCCCGGTGTGGTGATCCCACACAGAAATGTGGGAAAAACAAGATTTTTTTCAGATAAATTTGAGGTTTGCTGAGGATTCTGGGTAAGAAAATATTAGGGGATACCTGCAACTCACACCTCCGTGGATGCCCTCGGGTGTCTAGTTTTCAGAAATGTTTGGGTTTGGTAGGTTTCCCTATATGGCTGCTGAGTCCAGGAACAAAAACGCAGGTCCCCCCTGCAAAAACAGGTAGTTTAGTATTTGATAATTTTGATGTGTCCACATAGTGTTTTGGGGCATTTTCGTTCCCGGGCACGAGGCCTGCCCACACAGGTGAGGTACCATTGTTATCGGGAGACTTAAGGGAACGTTGTGTGGAAGGAAATTTGTGGGTCCTCTCAGATTCCAGTTCTTTCTGTCACCGAAATGTGAGGAAAAAGTTTTTTGGGCTAAATTTTGAGGTGTGCAAAGGATTCTGAGGTGGGTAACAGAATCTGGTGAAAGCCCCACAAGTCCCCCCATCTTGGATTCCCCTAGGTGTCTAGTTTTCAAAAATGCGCAGGTTTGGTAGGTGTCCCTAGGTGCCAGCTGAACTAAAGATCAAAATCCACAGCTAGGTACTTTGCAAAAAAAAGCTCTGTTTTCTTTCAGAAAATGTGATCTGTCCTTGTTGTGTTTTGGGGCATTTCCTGTTGCGGGCGCTAGGCCTACCCACACAAGTGAGGTACCATTTTTATCAGAAAACTTGGGGGAACGCTGGGTGGAAGGAAATTTGTGGCTCCTCTCAGATTCCAGACCTTTGTGTCACTGAAATGTGATGAAAAAGGTTTGAGGTTTGCAAAGGATTCTGGGTAACAGAACCTGGTGAGAGCACCACAAGTCACCCCATCTTGGATTCCCCTACGTGTCTAGTTTAAAATGAACAGGTTTGGTAGGTTTTCCTAGGTGCCGGCTGAGCTAGAGGCCAAGATCCACAGCTAGGCACTTTCCAAAAAACACGTCAGTTTTCTTTGGGAAAATGTGATGAGTCCATGTTGCCTTTCCTGTCGCGGGCATTAGGCCTACCCATGCAAGTGAGGTACGATTTTTATCAGGAAACTTATGGAAACACACAATAGTAGAACAAGTGTTATTGCCCCTTGTGTTTCTCTACATGTCTTCCTTCCAAATGTAAGTTAGTGTGCAAAAAAGACATCTATTTGAGAAATGCCTTGTAATTCACATGCTAATATGGGGACCCCAGAATTCAGAGATTTGCAAATAACCGCTCCTTCTCAATACCTTATCATGTGCCCATTTCGGAAATACAAAGGTTTTCTTGATACCTATTTTTCACTCTTTATATTTCACCAAATGAATTGCTCTATACCCGGTATACAATGAAAACCCATTGCAAGGTGCAGCTCATTTATTGGCTCTGGGTACCAAGGGATCTTGATGAACCTATAAGCCCTATATATCCCCCTCAACCAGAAGAGTCCAGCAGACGTAACAGTATATTGCTTTCAAAAATCTGACATCACAGTAAAACGTGAAGAAAAATGGCTGTTTTTTTCACCTCAATTTCATTTTTTATTTTTTATTTCAGCTGTTATTGGCTGTAGCAAAACCTTGTAGGATCTACACAAATCACCCCTTACTGAATTCAGAATTTTGTCTACTTTATGAAAATGTTTAGCTTTCTGGGATCCAGCATTGGTTTTATACCCATTTCTGGCACTAACTGGAAAGAGGCTAAAAGCACAAAAAATTGTAAAAATGGGGTATGTCCCAGTAAAATGCAAAAATTGTGTTGAAAAATGTGGTTTTCTGATTCAAGTCTGCCTGTTACTGAAAGCTGGGAAGCTGGTGATTTTAGCCCTGCAAACCCTTTGTTGATGCCATTTTCAGGGTAAAAACTACAAGCCTTTTTCTACAGCCCTTTTTCCCATTAGTTTTTTTTTGGACATGCATTTTATAAATCAGCCATCTTGGAGTTAGCAGATTTAAGAACTCTGGGACAGGGTTATGCCCCCTTCCCTCAATGAGTGGTCATATAGGAGCTGTAAGGACCCCAGTTGTAAGTAGCCCATTTCCTACTACGCTGCACTCTTCAAAATGCCTCTAAATGCAGTATTTAGGGGAGACCCTGGAACCAAGAAATCAGATTCCTGCCGACCTAAGGACACTGAAGAGCTGCAAAAGCAAATGAAGAAGCAAATGACTTGAAACCAGCCCTGTCGGCCTGTCTGCTGCTCCTGCTGTGTTGCGCCAAAGTCAACTTGTCCTACAGAGGTTGTGCCTCCAAAGCCTGGGAGGTCTGCTTACCTTCAGCAAAGACCCAGGAACTCCCTTTGAGCAGCAGAACTGCTTCCCTGCATTTTTGCAGGCACCCCAAGACAAACTGTGGGGACTCTGGAGTGCCAAATGTCCTACACCGGGAAGCACCACTCGTGCCGCACAGCCCGAGTTGAAGTGGACCATTGGTGCCAGCTTGGTCTGCCAGTCATCCAGAGACATAGCCCACCGTGGACTTGTCCACTGTTACCCCCAAGATATAGCTTCTGCATGCAGGCTCCATAAACTGTGGGTGCTCTAGTGGAGAAACCCCAATGCTCAAAGTACCTCTGCACCTGTCGCCCCTGGCCTGCGGAAAAGAGGACCCTAGGTGTCCCTAAGTTCCCAGACATCTCAAGAGCTGAACCCCTTTGTTGGTTTCTCCCGACTGAATCCCTAGTCCTCACCAGCAGCACCTTCTCATCCGAACTGATCTCCACTGAGCAACATTGGTCACCTGATTCCGTACCACACCTTTGCACCCGGCCTCCGCAGTGCCGCCCGGTGTGACTTGTTGGTGTGGTCCTGACCAGTGGCCAGTACTTACCAAAGGTCGAGGAGATTGGCCTCTTAAGTTGCTGTACCAAAATAAATGTTTGCATGTCCCTAAGCTCCAATGTGGCAAACAGCTCCCTATCCTTATTATCAACCCCATCCCCTGATGCCTTACAATCCTTTTTTAGGCTGGGGCAGAGGAAGAGGCAGGCACAGAGGAAGAGGGAAACATGTGCAATAGGGACAATAAGAACCACAGATGTTGATGAGGAGCCAGGGCAGAGGATCACAGAAGAAGATCTAATAGTGAATCTTTCCAAGAGACCTTTAACCTCCACTGAACTAAAAGAGCTAAATAAAGGATTGGGTTTTGTCCCTACACCCCAAAAAGGCCATTTTCAAGCTAAATTGTGAGGTGGCAGCTGTGTCTAGGAAGATCTGATTACCCTACTTTTTCAAAGACCAACCAACTATGTCAAGGACTGGGGAAACAGGAATGCAGAACCCCTCAGCTTTTACACCAGCTTCAAGCGTGGTACCTATTCAGGTCCTCACATTTGAGAAGGCAGTCAGGAAGGACATCCAGAATCTCCAACCGAAACATCCATTCTAGAATCTATCTAACACAGAGAGGAGGGCACTGACATCATTGGCAGATGATAACACCATTATTATCAAACCAGCAGAGAAAGGGGGAGCTATAGTGGCCCAAGACACGGAGACATACGGACAAGAATGTCTAAGACTTTTGAGTGATACATTTGATTATGAACAGATCCAAAAGGATCCTACCCGGCATCTTCAACGGGCTATCTGGACATTGACAGAGGAAGCAGAATTGGCAGGGTGGATTTCACATCAAGAGGCTGAATTCCTGAATAGTAAGAACCCACGAACACCCTATTTCTACTGTTTACCTAAGATCCACAAAGGGAAGATATCGCCACTGTGCCGGCCTGCAGTGTCAGGAATTCAGTCTGTCTTGAAACCTCTATCTAAATTGTGAAATCACTTTCTGCAACCAATTGTACGAAACACTCCAACCTTCTTGAAACACACCAAGGATGTGTTAATCCTTTTGGACCAGATTAATTCACAGGGATTGACTGATGTATTGATTTGTCTAGATATTGAAGCTCTATACACCAGCATATCCCAGAATGCTATGCTGTCTGTGGCGGAAAATATGCTTCTGCTAGACACATGGATTTATAATACCCGCACACATTTTGTGGTGGACTGTGCACCACTAGACCTAAAAGAAACCTTAGTTGATTTTGAGAACCAATTACACCACCAAATAGGAGGGACATCGATAAGCAGTACTTTTGCCCCAAGTTTGGCCTGTTTGTACGTGTATGCCTTTGAGAAATGCCACATTCTAGACCCTGGTAGTCCATTTGCCACTAACATCAAGTTGTGGCGTAGATATATTGATTATATATTGCTAATTTGGAGAGGCAATAAAGAGAAAGTACCTGATTTCATTGCTTGGATTAATGGTCTAGATCAACATCTTCACTTTACTGCCACAGTGTCCAAAAGGGAGGTCTCCTTTTTGGACCCCTGGATCACCTTAAGAGAAGGAACTCTCTATTCATCTGTCTTTCAGAAGACTATGGACAAGAATAGTTTACTCCTGTTTGATAGTCACCATTCTTTTGCCCTCCGGATTAATCTACCTTATGGGCAGTTTTTGAGGCTCTGACGCAATTGCAGTGAGACCACTGATTTTAACACAGATGCAGATAACTGGAGTCTGAAGCTGTGGAACCGACAATATCCACCACATGTGATCAATTCAGTCGGAAAAAGGGCAAGGAATACCGAGAGAAAATCATTGCTGATAACATTCCCTAAACCTGAACAAGCCAGATTAACATGCGTTACTACTTATAAACCCCTCTTGAAACTAGTAAAGAAGATTATAAACAAAAGGTGGCCTATTTTGATGAGTACAAGCGAAACCCTATATCAGCCTTTATTTGCTTTCAAAAGAACCAAGAACATTAAAACTTGTTGGTCCACACACGTCCAAGTAACACAGCATCCAACAATAACCCTACGAGGGTAGATAGCGGCAATCGACCTCCAGTGCGAGGCCACCATCCTTGTGGGCATTGCAATATATGCCCCTTATCCTTGAACACAACATCAGTGACACTAGAAGAAACAGGGACCTGGCATCTCTATAAACACACAAACTGCCACAGAAAAAACTGTTTATATTTGATCAAATGCCCGTGCAATCTCCTGCAAGTATGAATGGCCACAAGAATGATTAAAACACACATCAATGAGCATCGCAGCACAATCAGATGTCACCACACTACCACCAAACTCTGTGCCCACTTTGTAGACAGCAGCACCCTCCTAATGATCTCAGATGGGTGATCCTAGAATCGGTGAAAGACTCCCATATTGTGTCAAAAAAACAGTTTGAGAAAATACAGAGGTGGGTCTTTAGGTTACGGCCCCATATCCATGGGTTAATGATGAGATACTGTGGTCAGAATTCAGAAACAGGGAGTAGGAACGACGACCTCCTGCCCCGAGGTTTAGCACATTATAGAGCATGAACTGAATTACCTTAACTAGATACTATGACCATAAATGCATCCTACAAACTGAATAGGAAGCTGGCGATTGAGTTCATTGCACCCCGTTTATTATTATTTGTATTTTTATTTTCAGTTTCCTTGTGTGTGTTAAGGCACAATTTACAACTGTATCACAAGATATATAGATGCATTCCCTTATCCTACATACAGATTTTGCCATACAAATAGGCTGAGGGAAAATATATGCTCTAAAATGGCTGCCACTTTCCTTTTGAAAATCTACCTATTCCGAGTCCTTTTTCAGTTTCCCTTCCGGATGGGAACATAATCCAGGATGGCTGCCACCTTTTAATTCACCTTTCTTTTTAGTCCCTTTTTTGTGCCCATCTATTTCCTAGTCCCCACATACATGGGGGCTAAATACCAGCACTTCCTAGCTCCAAATCAGTCTGGGGAGCTTGGACGACAGGGGAGATCAGACTGACCACAGCGCTCTTCAGTTAAGTGAGTACCATATTTTGGTTTTCTTGCATAACGACTCGGGGCACTCTGAGTCTTATGAGTGACCAGATGGGCTACTTTGAAGTGATATTGCGACACAGGTGCGATGGAATGCTTGGCAGGGACTGTCACAAATTATTTTACTGCACACGGAGATCAATGAGTGACCTGACAGACTCCTTTAAAGAGTCACTGTGACTTGCTTGTATATGTCCTGAGTGTGGGTGTCCAGTCTCCTAACCCACTAGCAGGCTTTCTAACATGTTCTTAGAGAACATGTTGCACCAAGCACACCAGGATGTTAATGATCTGAGAGGAGGACCAGAGACAACATTGGACCCCTCCTTACTGACAAAAAGAATAGTTTGTCGGGCGCAGTCACAATTTGGGTACATGTTAGCAGTGATTTCATCACAACTATCAATCTGCATGCTTCCTTTTGGGATGCAATTATCAATCTTAACCTGGGCCTTTACCAATTTACGATTGGTCTTTGATTTGACGATCAATGTCCAGTTTGAGGGAGATGTCATAGGGTGCAGCATCCAACCAACTTGATCATAACACATATGCATTTTCTTAGAGTCATTTATGGATCCCACATATTCTGTTGATTTCTAGATGATGAGAGTATAGCGGTTTCCAGGGCAGCAACCAACCAATATGATTTACACTTAGGAACTCTGTTATGAATTTATACTTTAGGGTTTCATGTAATGCATACATTATTAGGTGTTATAAATTCAATACAACTTAGGCATACCTATCAGAGGACACCAAAATAATTATAGTTATCCAACTGCAGTCGCGGCTCACTGCCCTTTGAAGGGGTGAGTGCGGCGCTCAGGGGGGGCATTTAATAAAAATTTATAATAAATAAAAACTTGATGTAGGAAGTTGGCTCTGTATATACTATCTCAAAGTGAGAGATAGTGTGCACAGAGTCCAAGGGTTCCGCTTAGAGGTTGATAGTGGCAAAATTACACAATACTAATGCTCTATTTTGTGGTAGTGTGGTAGAGCAATAGGTTTATCAGAGGGTAGTGTTAAGCATTTGTTGTACACACACAGGCAATAAATGAGAACACACACTCAAAGACTTAACTCCAGGCCAATAGGTTTTTATATAGAAAAATATTATTTTCTTAATTTATTTTAGAACGACAAGATTCAGAATTTAGGTAAGTACATACATTGTAAGGTACTTCACACAGGTAAGTATGAACTTTGAATTAAAACAATAGTCTACACAGTTTTGACAAAAATGGCAATAAGCTATTTTAAAAGTGGACACAGTGCAAAAATCAACAGTTCCAGGGTGAGGTATTGGTTAGTTTTACAGGTAAGTAAAGCACTTACAAGTTCAGTCTTCTGGGCATAGGAAGCCCACCGTTGGGGATTCAAGGCAAACCCAAACCCTCAGCACCAGCAACACAGGGACGGTCAAGTGCAGAGGTCAAAGGAGGGCCCAAACAACATAGGCGCCTATGGATAACAGCGGTGCTCTGGTTCCAGTCTGCTACCAGGTAAGTACCTCCGTCCTTGGAGAGCAGACCAGGGGCACTGGGGGGACACACACAGGCATACAAAATACACCCTCAGCAGCACAGGGGCAGCCGGGTGCAGTGTGCAAAGTAGGCGTTGGGTTTTGCGTTGAAAGCAATGGAGGGACCTGGGGTTCACTCTGGTGATGCAGGCAGGGCACAGGGGGGCTTCTCGGGCCAGCCACCGACTAAGTTAGGATGAG
Organism: Pleurodeles waltl; assembly: GCF_031143425.1. Lineage (NCBI taxonomy): Eukaryota > Metazoa > Chordata > Amphibia > Caudata > Salamandridae > Pleurodeles > Pleurodeles waltl. Next base: position 83,862,474 of record NC_090438.1, read on the forward strand.
GGCCATCTGCTGGTCACTCTTGCATTGGTATGTGGTTCCTCTCAGTCCTGGGGGCTGCAGGTACAATGCTTGGTCCAGGCGTCGGGTTCCTTTGTTACCAGGCAGTCGCGGTTAGGGGGACCCTCTGGATCCTCTCTGCAGGTGTCGCTGTGGGGGTGCAGGGAGGTTGACTCAGGGTGTCCACGTTATTGGAGTCACCTGGGAGTCCTCTCTGCGGTGTTGGTTCTCCTGACCTCGAGCCAGGGGCGTCGGGTGCAGTGTGTGGAGACTCATGCTTCTGGCGGGAAGTTGGAGTCCCTTTATAGTTGGTTTCTTGTTGCTGTTTTTTAACAGAGCTGCTGTTCTCGGGAGGTTTTTGGTCCGTTAGGCGCAGGGCAGTCCTCTGAGTCCTCAGAGGTCGCTGGTACCATTGGATGCGTCGCTGTGCAGGTTCTTTGAGTCTGGAGACAGGCCGGTAGCACTGGGGCCAAGTCAGTTGTTGTCTCCGTCGTCTCTCCGGGGCTTTCAGGTCAGCAGTTCTTTTTCTTGTTTCAGGTTGCAGGAATCTGATTTCCTGGGTTCAGGGTCGCCCCCAAATACTCAATGTAGGGGTGTGTTTAGGTTTGGGAGGCAGTAGCTAATGGCTACTGTCCTGGAGGGTGGCTACACCCTCTTTGAACCTCCTCCCTGAGGGGAGGAGGGTACATCCATATTCCTATTGGGGAATCCTCCAAAACAAGATGTAGGATTTCTTAAGGCAGGGGTCACCTCAGCTCAGGACACCTTAGGGGCTATCCTGACAGGTGGGTGACTCCTCCTTGTTTCTCTCATTATCTCCACCGGACTTGCCACCAAAAGTGGGGTCTGTCTCCGGCGGGGTGGGCATCTCCACTAGCTTTAATGCCCTGAGGGGCTGTAACAACAGGCATGAGCCTTTGAGACTCACCACCAGGTGTTACAGTTCCGGCAGGGGGAGGTGAGAAACACCTCCACCCAGTGCAGGCTTTGTTCCTGGCCACAGAGTGACAAGGACACTCACCCCATGTGGCCAGAAACCCGTCTGGTTGTGGCAGGCTGGCAGGAACTGGTCAGCCTAACACTAGGAATCGAACTGGTATACACGGGACATCTCTAAGATGCCCTCTGTGTGCATTTTTCAATAAATCCCACACTGGCATCAGTGTGGATTTATTGTGCTGAGAAGATTCATACCAAACGTCCCAGATTTCAGTGTAGCCATTAAAGAACTGTGGAGTTTGTATTGGACAAACTCCCAGACCATATACTCTTTATGGCTACCCTGCACTTACAATGTCTAAGATTTGGCTAAGACACTGTAGGGGCATAGTGCTCATGCAACTATGCCCTCACCTGTGGTGTAGTGCACCCTGCCTTAGGGCTGTAAGGCCTGCTAGATGGGTGACTTACCTATGCCACAGGGAGTGGGATGTGGGCATGGCACCCTGAGGGGAGTGCCAGGTTGACAGTCATTTTCTCCCCACCAGCACACACAAGCTGTGAGGCAGTGTGCATGTGCTGAGTGAGGGGTCCCCAGGGTGGCATAATACATGCTGCAGCCCTTAGAGACCTTCCCTGGCCACAGGGCCCTTGGTACCAGGGGTACCATTTACAAGGGACTTATCTGTGTGCCAGGGCTGTGCCAATTGTGGAGACAAAGGAACAGTTTAGGGAAAGAACACTGGTGCTGGAACCTGGTTAGCAGGATCCCAGCACACTTTCAATCATAACTAGCATCAACAAAAGGCAAAAAGTTAGGGGGTAACCATGCCATGAGAGGCATTTTCCTACACTTACCTCTTCCATTGGTGCTCCGCTGCTCCTCTTTCCCACGTCACTCCAGGTTGCAGGCACAGGGAGATTTTACAACAATTCCTCAAAGAACTCGGCAATTCTCTAACAAACTCAGCAACTCTCCATTGAACTTGCTAAATAATTTATTCCCAATGGTATAACCCTTGATTACGTTTCTTGGATTTTTGTAATGCTGGTCTTAATTTTTAATGATTATAATATTCTTTATATTTCTATCTTTTTGTGGTGTCTTTCACTGTGTTACTGTAAATTAAGTGTTCCACAAATACTTTACACATTTCCTTCTAAGTTAAGCCTGACTGCTCTGTGCCAAGCTACCAGGGGGTGAGCACAGGTTAATTTAGGGAATATAACTGACTTATCCTGATTAGAATTGCGCTCCCTACTTGGACAGAGTGCAAACCTCTGCCAACTAGAGACTCAATTTCTAACAATATTGCAAAAGCTTCACCTTTCGGTCACTTTGTAGAACCATGCAGCATATCAATAAAAAAAGTTGCGGGTTGTACAATGGCAAGCCTTGTCATGGTCACTGTAAGGTTCTTTTGAGCAAAGCCATGTAACTTAACGCAGACGGTTTCTGTGATGTATTTAAGAGGTCATGGGCCTTGAACTAAATCTTGGCTGTGAGGTCTTTTTTGGGCTCCGAGGGCAGTCAGAGATTACTGAGAACAACAATGGGGGCCTTCAACATTTTGAAGAGGTGCAGCACCAAGGCTGGGATTGTACAGCTACCCATGAGTGTGCACGCCTGTGTAAGATAAAGGGAGGGAGCGAAAATGTAAAGGTGATTGTGAGAAACAGGATCTGAAAATAAATATATGCATAATAGAAGGCTAGGCTAAGTATGAGGGAAGGGCAAGTAAGTGGAGTATGCCAGGGAGAAGAGCATTTGAAAGAGAGAATGGAATGTCTGCTTGTGTCTGAGACAGGAACATTTTATTGAGCTGCAAGTGTGAGAGAGCGCATGTGAGTGAAAATGGGATAGTGCAAGAGCGTGTGGGCCAAAAAGGACGGTCTGAGAGAAGAGCCTGAGGTAAAGGTGAAACTAGAAGATATCTGAAAGGAATATGTGAGAAAGGAATGAATGAGATACAACAGAGAGATGGCTACCAGAAGGAGCAACAAGTGGTGAGCTTGAGGGAAGGGAGAAGGATAGAGACAGTAGGGTATTAGAGACTGGACAGAAATGGCTGTGAAAATGCAAAGAATGAGAGAGGAAGTTATGTGAAATAGAGAAAGGAAGAGAAGAGGAAGGGGGTGAATGATAAAAAAGAGCTCAAGGGAGTGGCTGACTATGAGAAAAGAGGACAGTGTGAGACACATAACAGCAGGGGCAATTTTGGGGGAACAGAATACTAGGATGCATATGCTGCTGCCATCAGAGGTGTCGTTTCGGGCTGGACTATTCCCATGGGGAACAGGGTAAAGACTGATTTGCATGTGGCTGGGGCCAAACTGGGGTGTCCACACAGGGGTGCCATGGTGAGCAAAATAATTGATGTATTAAGCCCAGATGTGTGACTGGGGGTGAATGTTTGATTGGATCCGCATTCCGTCCATCATTTGTGTTTGTTTGCTTTTGTAGAAACAAATGCCCTGGGTATGCCCAGACGTGGGTCCTGGGCTCACTATGCCACTGGATTCAAGCTAGCCTGGCTGATGAAGGGTGGTACCCTGAAACCGGTCCCAGGATGCTTGTTTCCGGTCTGTGGAGGACCTGGCCTGGCAGTTTGGGCTGGACTGTTCCCATGGGGAACAGGGTCAAGACTGATTTGCATATGGCTGGCTCCAAATTGAGGTGGCGTGGTGGGCAAAATAATTGATGGACTAAACCCAGATCTGTGACTGGGAGTGAATGTCTGATTGGTTCTGCATTCCGTCCATCATTTGTGTTTGTTTGCTTTTGTCGCCATAAGTGCGCCGGGTATGCCCAGACATGGGCCCTGGGCACACTATGTCACTGGATTCAAGTTAGCCTGGCTGATGAAGGGTGATACCCTAAAACCGGTCACAGGATGCTTGTTTCTGGTCCAGGGAAGACCTGGCTTGGCAGTTCAGGCTGGACTGTTCCCACGGGGAACAGGGTCAAGACTGATGTGCCTAGGGCTGGGTCCAAACTGGGGCGGCGTGGAGCGCAATAGAATTGATGGATTAAACCCAGATCTGTGACTGGGGGTGAATGTTTGATTGGTTCCGCATTCCGTCCATCATTTGTGTTTGTCTGCTTTTGTCGCCATAAGTGCGCCAGGTATGCCCAGAAGTGGGTCTCGGGCTCACTATGCCACTGGATTCAAGCTAGCCTGGCTGATGAAGGGTGATACCCTGTAGGAGGCTGGCCTGGCTTGTAGTGGGTACCAGAGGTACTTACAGCTTGTGCCAGGTCCAGTTATCCCTTATTAGTGTATAAGAGGTGTTTCTAGCAGCTTAGGCTGATAGAAGGTAGCTATGGCAAAGCAGCTTAGGCTGAACTAGGAGACATGTAAAGCTCCTACTATACCACTGATGTCATATGCACAATATCATAAGAAAACACAATACACAGTTACTAAAAATAAAGGTACTTTATTTTTATGACAATATGCCAAAAGTATCTCAGTGGGTACCCTCAGTATAAGGATAAGATATATACACAAGATATATGTACACAAACCAAAATTAGGTAAGTAATAGCAAGAAAAGTAATACAAACAGTGTAGAATTACAATAGATTGCAATAGGAGCACATAGGTATAGGGGCAACACAAATCATATACTCCAAAAGTGGAATGCAAACCACGAATGGACCCCAAACCTATGTGAGCTTGTAGAGGGTCGCTGGGACTGTAAGAAAACAGTGAGGGTTAGAAAAATAGCCCACCCCAAGACCCTGAAAGGTAGGTGAAAAGTGCACCTACTACCCCCATAGAGCACAGAAGTCGTGATAGGGGGATTCTGCAGGAAGAACAAACAGCAGCAATGCAACAACAGTGGATTTCCGGACCTGAGTACCTGTAAGACAAGGGGACCAAGTCCAATAGTCGCGACAGTGTCGAGAGTGGGCAGGAGCCCAGGTAATGCCAGCTGAGGGTGCAACTAGGCTGCCACTGGTTGGAAGAAACTTGGAGTTCTGCAAGAAAGAAGAGGACTAGGAACTTCTCCTTTGGTGGATTGATGTCCCACGTCGCAGTGAAGCTTGCAGAGGTGTTCCCACGCAGAAAGACCGCAAACAAGCCTTGCTAGCTGCAAGGGTTGCGGTAAAGGTTTTTGGGTGCTGCTGTGGCCCAGGAGGGACCAGGATGTCGCCACTTGGAGGAGGAGACAGAGGGGGCCCCAAGCAACTCAGGGGGCCCTCACAGAAGCAGGCAGCACCCGCAAAGTACCTGAACAGGCACTTGGAAGTAAAGTGAACTGGAGTCCACGTGAAGTCACAAAAGGGAGTCCCACGACACCGGAGGACAACTCAGAAGGTTGTGCACTACAGGAAGGAGTGCTGGGGATCCAGGCTTGGCTGTGCAGAAAGGAAATCCTGGAAGAGTGCACAGGAGCCGGAGCAGCAGCAAATCATGTGGTACCCAGCAATGCAGTCTAGCGTGGGGAGGCAAGGACTTACCTCCACCAAACTTGGACTGAAGAGTCACTAGACTGTGGGAGTCACTTGGACAGAGTTGCTGAGTTCCAGGGACCATGCTCGTCAGGATAAGAGGGGACCTAGAGGACCAGTGATGCAGTCTTTTAGTGCCTGCGATAGCAGGGGGAAGATTCCGTCGACCCACGGGAGATTTCTTCAGAGCTACTGGTGCAGGGTGAAGGCAGGCTACCCCCAGAGCATACACCACCTGGAAACAGTCGAGAAAGCCGGCAGGATGAGGCTATACAAGGTTGCTAGTAGTCGTCTTGCTACTTTGTTGCAGTTTTGCAGGCATCCTGAGCAGGCAACGGTCTATTCTTTGGTAGAGGGTGAAGCACTCTGGTGAGCTCTTGCATTCGTTATCTGAAGAATTCCCCAAAGCAGAGACCCTAAATAGCCAGAAAAGGAGGTTTGGCTACCAAGGAAGGAAGATTGGCTACCACGAGAGGTAAGAGCCTATCAGAAGGAGTCTCTGACGTCACCTGCTGGCACTGGCCACTCAGAGCAGTCCAGTGTGCCCCCAACACCTCTGTTTCCAAGATGGCAGGGATCTGGGACACACTGGAGGAGCTCTGGGCACCTCCCCTGGGAGGTGCAGGTCAGGGTAGTGGTCGCTCCCCTTTCCTTTGTCCAGTTTCGCGCCAGAGCAGGGCTGGGGGATCCCTGAACCGGTGTAGACTGGCTTATGCAGAGATGGGCACCATCTGTGCCCATCAAAGCATTTCCAGAGGCTGGGGGAGGCTACTCCTCCCCAGCCTTCACACCTATTTCCAAAGGGAGAGGGTGTAACACCCTCTCTCAGAGGAAATCCTTTGTTCTGCTTTCCTGGGCCATGGCTGCTTGGACCCCAGGAGGGCAGAAACCTGTCTGAGGGGTTGGCAGCAGCAGCAGCTGCAGTGGAGACCCCGGAAAGGCAGTTTGGCAGTAACAGTGTACTGTGCTAGAGACCCGGGGGATCATAGAATTGTCTTAGACATGTTACATGGCCATGTTCGGAGTTACCATTGTGACGCTATACATAGGTAGTGACCTATGTATAGTGCAGGCGTGTAATGGTGTCCCCGCACTCACAAAGTCCGGGGAATTTTACCTGAACGATGTGGGGGCACCTTGGCTAGTGCCAGGGTGCCCACACACTAAGTAACTTTGCACCCAACCTTCACCAGGGGAAGGTTAGGCATATAGGTGACTTATAAGTTACTTAAGTGCAGTGGTAAATGGCTGTGAAATAACGTGGACGTTATTTCACTCAGGCTGCACTGGCAGGCCTGTGTAAGAATTGTCAGATCTCCCTATGGGTGTAGGAAAGTACCATCTTGCCTGGCATGTTACCCCCCATTTTTCACTGTATATATGTTGTTTTAGTTGTATGTGTCACTGGGACCCTGTTCACCAGGGCCCCAGTGCTCATAAGTGTGCCTGAATGTGTTACCTGTGTAGTGACTAACTGTCTCACTGAGGCTCTGCTAATCAGAACCTCAGTGGTTATGCTCTCTCATTTCTTTCAAATTGTCACTGACAGGCTAGTGACCAATTTTACCAATTTACATTGGCTTACTGGAACACCCTTATAATTCCCTAGTATATGGTACTGAGGTACCCAGGGTATTGGGGTTCCAGGAGATCCCTATGGGCTGCAGCATTTCTTTTGCCACCCATAGGGAGCTCTGACAATTCTTACACAGGCCTGCCACTGCAGCCTGAGTGAAATAACGCACACGTTATTTCACAGCCATTTTACACTGCACTTAAGTAACTTATAAGTCACCTATATGTCTAACCTTTACCTGGTAAAGGTTGGGTGCTAAGTTACTTAGTGTGAGGGCACCCTGGCACTAGCCAAGGTGCCCCCACATTGTTCAGGGCCAATTCCCCGGACTTTGTGAGTGCGGGGACACCATTACACGTGTGCACTACATATAGGTCACTACCTATATGTAGCTTCACAATGGTAACTCCGAATATGGCCATGTAATATGTCTATGATCATGGAATTGCCCCCTCTATACCATCCTGGCATAGTTGGCCCAATCCCATAATCCCAGTGGTCTGTAGCACAGACCCTGGTACTGCCAAACTGCCTTTCCCGGGGTTTCACTGCAGCTGCTGCTGCTGCCAACCCCTCAGACAGGCATCTGCCCTCCTGGGGTCCAGCCAGGCCTGGCCCAGGATGGCAGAACAAAGGACTTCCTCTGAGAGAGGGTGTTACACCCTCTCCCTTTGGAAAATGGTGTGAAGGCAGGGGAGGAGTAGCCTCCCCCAGCCTCTGGAAATGCTTTCTTGGGCACAGATGTGCCCAATTCTGCATAAGCCAGTCTACACCGGTTCAGGGGACCCCTTAGCCCTGCTCTGGCGCGAAACTGGATAAAGGAAAGGGGAGTGACCACTCCCCTGACCTGTACCTCCCCTGGGAGGTGCCCAGAGCTCCTCCAGTGTGCTCCAGACCTCTGCCATCTTGGAAACAGAGGTGCTGCTGGCACACTGGACTGCTGTGAGTGGCCAGTGCCACCAGGTGACGTCAGAGACTCCTTGTGATAGGCTCCTTCAGGTGTTGCTAGCCTATCCTCTCTCCTAGGTAGTCAAATCCTCTTTTCTGGCTATTTAGGGTCTCTGTCTCTTGGGATTCCTTAGATAACGAATGCAAGAGCTCATCCGAGTTCCTCTGCATCTCTCTCTTCACCTTCTGCCAAGGAATCGACTGCTGACCGCGCTGGAAGCCTGCAAACCTGCAACATAGTAGCAAAGACGACTACTGCAACTCTGTAATGCTGATCCTGCCGCCTTCTCGACTGTTTTCCTGGTGGTGCATGCTGTGGGGGTAGTCTGCCTCCTCTCTGCACTAGAAGCTCCGCAGAAATCTCCCGTGGGTCGACGGAATCGTCCCCCTGCAACCGCAGGCACCAAAAAGCTGCATTACCGGTCCCTTGGGTCTCTTCTCAGCACGACAAGCGAGGTCCCTCGAATCCAGCAACCCTGTCTAAGTGACTCCCACAGTCCAGTGACTCTTCAGTCCAAGTTTGGTGGAGGTAAGTCCTTGCCTCACCTCGCTAGACTGCATTGCTGGGAACCGCGACTTTTGCAGCTACTCCGGCCCCTGTGCACTTCCGGCAGAAATCCTTCGTGCACAGCCAAGCCTGGGTCCACGGCACTCTAACCTGCATTGCACGACTTTCTAAGTTGGTCTCCGGCGACGTGGGACTCCTTTGTGTAACTTCGGGTGAGCACCGTTTCACGCATCCTCGTAGTGCCTGTTTCTGGCACTTCTCCGGGTGCTACCTGCTGCTAAGAGGGCTCCTTGTCTTGCACGACGACCCCTCTACCTTCTGGTCCAATTTGCGACCTCCTTGTCCCTCCTGGGCCACAGCAGCATCCAAAAACTTTAACCGCACGATTTGCAGCTAGCAAGGCTTGTTGGCGTTCTTTCGGCGGGAAAACACTTCTGCACGACTCTACAAGGCGAGAGGGATCCGTCCTCCAAAGGGGAAGTCTCTAGCCCTTTGCATTCCTGCAGAAACCACAGCTTCTTCAGTCCAGTCGAAGCTTCTTTGCACCCGCAGCTGGCATTTCCTGGGCATCTGCCCATCTCCGACTTGCTTGTGACTTTTGGACTTGGTCCCCTTGTTCCACAGGTTCCCCAGATTGGAAATCCAGCGTTGTTGCATTGTTGGTTTGTGTCTTTCCTGCCTTATTCCCCTATCACGACTTCTTTGTCCTTTGGGGAACTTTAGTGCACTTTGCACTCACTTTTCAGGGTCTTGGGGTGGGCTATTTTGCTAACCCTCACTATTTTCTAATAGTCCCAGCGACCCTCTACAAGGTCACATAGGTTTGGGGTCCATTCGTGGTTCGCATTCCACTTTTGGAGTATATGGTTTGTGTTGCCCCTATCCCTATGTGTCCCCATTGCATCCTATTGTAACTATACATTGTTTGCACTGTTTTCTAAGACTATACTGCATATTTCTGGTATTGTGTATATATATCTTGTGTATATTTCCTATCCTCTCACTGAGAGTACACTCTGAGATACTTTGGCATATTGTCATAAAAATAAAGTACCTTTATTTTTAGTATAACTGTGTATTGTGTTTTCTTATGATATTGTGCATATGACACTAAGTGGTACTGTAGTAGCTTCACACGTCTCCTAGTTCAGCCTAAGCTGCTCTGCTAAGCTACCATTATCTATCAGCCTAAGCTGCTAGACACCCTATACACTAATAAGGGATAACTGGGCCTGGTACAAGGTGCAAGTACCCCTAGGTACTCACTACAAGCCAGTCCAGCCTCCTACATTGGTTGTGCAGCGGTGGGATAAGTGCTTTGAGACTACTTACCACTCTTGTCATTGTACTTTTCATAAGAGAAAAATATACAAAACAAGTTCAGTGTATATACACATTGCCAAAAAGTTTTGCATTTCCTCTTTTTACTCTTTTCTAAGTGCTGAAAAGTACTTCTAACTTTCTAAAAAGTTCTAAAAAGTTTTAAAAGTTTTTTTCTCTGTCTTTCTAAAAGCTCTGACAAACTTTTTTCTCTTTTTCTATCACTTTAACTCTCTCTAAAAATGTCTGGCACAGGCCAAAATGTTGACCTGTCTAAGATTGCATATGACCACCTTAGCTGGAAAGGAGCAAGGAGTCTCTGTATAGAGAGAGGTTTGAGTGTAGGGAAGAATCCTTCCTTGGAATTGTTACTTAACATGCTTAGAGAACAGGATAAGGCTAAAAGTGCCCCATCTGTTGAAAAAGTAGCTAATGGTTCCCAATCTGATCCAGGGACTCCCCCAGGAAAAGATTCAGGAAAGAAACTTCTCAGCCTGCCCATTACTAGACAGTCTAGCATAGTTGGTACAGAGGTTGAATCACACCATACTGATGGTGTGCTCTCACATTATACTGTTAGCCAAGCTGTTAGGGTGCCCTCTGTAAGGGACAGGTCTCCTTCTGTCCATTCTCACCATACTTCTGTTTCAAGGAATGTCCCTCCCACCCACCCTGATGACAGATTGTTAGAAAGGGAGCTCAATAGATTGAGAGTGGAACAAACCAGACTGAAGCTCAAGAAGCAACAGCTGGATTTGGATAGACAGACTTTAGAAGTAGAGAAGGAGAGACAGAAACTGGGTTTAGAAACCCATGGTGGCAGCAGCAGTATTCCCCATAGTCATCCTGCAAAAGAGCATGATTCCAGGAATCTGCATAAGATAGTTCCCCCTTATAAGGAGGGGGATGACATTAACAAGTGGTTTGCTGCACTTGAGAGGGCCTGTGCTGTACAAGATGTCCCTCAAAGGCAGTGGGCTGCTATCCTATGGCTATCATTTAGTGGAAAAGGTAGGGATAGGCTCCTTACTGTAAAAGAAAATGAAGCTAATGATTACAAAGTTCTTAAGAATGCACTCCTGGATGGTTATGGCTTAACCACTGAACAATACAGGATAAAGTTCAGAGAGACCAAAAAGGAGTCTTCACAAGACTGGGTTGATTTCATTGACCATTCAGTGAAGGCCTTGGAGGGGTGGTTACATGGCAGTAAAGTTACTGATTATGACAGCCTGTATAACTTGATCCTGAGAGAGCATATTCTTAATAATTGTGTGTCTGATTTGTTGCACCAGTACTTGGTGGACTCTGTTCTGACCTCTCCCCAAGAATTGGGAAAGAAGGCAGACAAATGGGTCAGAACAAGGGTGAACAGAAAAGTTCATACAGGGGGTGACAAAGATGGCAACAAGAAGAAGGATGGTAAGTCTTCTGACAAGGGTGGGGACAAATCTAAAAATGAGTCTTCATCAGGCCCACAAAAACACTCTGGTGGGGGTGGTGGGCCCAAATCCTCTTCTAATCAAAACAAGGAAAAGAAACCATGGTGCTATTTATGTAAAATAAAAGGCCATTGGACAACAGATCCCAGTTGTCCAAAGAAAGGCACCAAGCCTCCTACCACTACAACCCCTACTGCTACACCTAGTGTCCCTACTAATAGCAGTGGTGGTGGGAACAAACCTACTAATAGCCAATCCAAGGGAGTAGCTGGGCTCACTATTGGTAATTTAGTTGGGGTTGGTCTTGTTAGGGAGACCACAGAGGCTATACTAGTCTCTGAGGGGGCTATTGATTTAGCCACCTTAGTTGCTTGTCCCCTTAATATGGATAAGTACAAGCAGCTACCCCTAATAAATGGTGTTGAGGTTCAGGCCTACAGGGACACTGGAGCCAGTGTGACTATGGTCATAGAGAAACTGGTCCACCCTGAACAACACCTACTTGGTCACCAGTACCAAGTAACCGATGCTCACAACAACACACTTAGCCACCCCATGGCTGTTGTAAATCTCAACTGGGGGGGGGTTACTGGTCCAAAGAAAGTTGTGGTAGCTTCAGATTTACCTGTAGACTGTCTATTAGGGAATGATTTGGAGACATCAGCTTGGTCAGATGTGGAGTTGGAGGCCCATGGAGCAATGCTGGGCATCCCAGGGCATATTTTTGCTTTGACAAGGGCTCAGGCCAAAAAGCAAAAAGGACAGGGAAGCTTGGATCCTGGAACAATGGACCAAGTGCTCCCTAAAGCTAGGGCTAGTAGAAGCAAACCACTTCCTACTATCCCTCCCTCTACAGTGGATTCTACTTCTGAGGAAGAAGAATTCCCTCCCTGTGCAGAACCTACACCAGAGGAGCTTCAAGCAGACACTGCTGAGCTTTTGGGTGAAGGGGGGCCTGCCAGGGAGGAGCTGAGTGTGGCACAGCAAACCTGTCCCACATTAGAGGGTCTCAGACAGCAAGCTGTCAAACAGGCTAATGGGGATGTCAGTGACTCTCACAGAGTTTACTGGGAGGACAACCTCTTGTATACTGAGGCAAGGGATCCTAAACCTGGAACTGCCAGGAGATTAGTGATCCCTCAGGAGTACAGAAAGTTCCTCCTAACTCTTGCACACGACATTCCCCTAGCTGGGCACCTGGGACAAATGAAAACTTGGGACAGACTGGTTCCATTGTTTCATTGGCCTAGGATGTCTGAGGACACAAAAGATTTTTGTAAGTCCTGTGAAACCTGTCAAGCCAGTGGCAAGACAGGTGGCACTCCAAAGGCACCCCTTATTCCACTGCCTGTGGTTGGGGTACACTTTGAAAGGGTAGGGGTTGACATAGTTGGCCCCCTTGACCCTCCTACTGCTTCAGGCAATAGGTTTATCTTGGTGGTAGTGGACCATGCCACAAGATATCCTGAAGCAATTCCTTTAAGGACCACTACAGCACCTGCAGTGGCAAAGGCCCTCCTAGGAATATTTTCTAGGGTGGGCTTCCCAAAGGAAGTAGTATCAGACAGGGGAAGCAATTTCATGTCTGCATACTTAAAGGCCATGTGGAAGGAGTGTGGTGTGACTTACAAGTTCACTACACCCTATCATCCACAAACAAATGGACTGGTGGAGAGATTTAATAAAACTCTCAAAGGCATGATTATGGGTCTCCCTGAAAAACTCCGCAGGAGATGGGATATCCTGTTACCATGCCTCCTTTTTGCCTACAGGGAGGTACCCCAGAAAGGAGTGGGCTTCAGCCCCTTTGAACTTCTTTTTGGACACCCTGTTAGGGGTCCACTCACACTTGTAAAGGAGGGTTGGGAACAACCTTTAAAAGCTCCTAAGCAAGATATTGTGGATTATGTACTTGGCCTCAGATCAAGGATGGCTGAGTATATGAAAAAGGCCAGTAAAAACCTTCAGGCCAGCCAAGAGCTCCAGAAGCAATGGCATGATCAGAAGGCTGTTTTGGTTCAGTACCAACCAGGGCAGAAAGTGTGGGTCTTGGAGCCTGTGGCCCCAAGAGCACTCCAAGATAAATGGAGTGGACCCCACACAATTGTTGAAAAAAAGGGTGAAGTCACCTACTTAGTTGACTTAGGCACTGCCAGGAGTCCCCTTAGGGTGCTCCATGTCAATCGCCTGAAACCCTACTATGACAGGGCTGATCTCACCCTGCTCATGGCAACTGATGAGGGACAGGAAGAAGACAGTGATCCTCTACCTGATCTCTTCTCTTCCACAGAACAAGATGCTCTTGTGGAAGGTGTAGTTTTGGCTGATTGTCTTACTGCTGAGCAGAAAGACCATTGCATAAACCTCCTAGATCAATTCTCTGAACTCTTCTCTACTGTGCCAGGTACCACTTCTTGGTGTGAGCACACTATAGATACTGGAGACAGTTTACCTGTCAAAAGTAAGATCTATAGGCAGCCTGACCATGTCAGGGACTGCATAAAGCAAGAGGTGCAGAAAATGTTAGAGCTGGGAGTGGTTGAGCACTCTGAAAGTCCATGGGCTTCTCCTGTGGTACTTGTACCAAAACCCCATTCCAAAGATGGAAAGAAGGAAATGCGGTTTTGTGTAGACTATAGAGGTCTCAACCTTGTAACCAAAACTGATGCTCACCCTATACCCAGGGCAGATGAGCTCATAGATACACTGGCATCTGCCAAGTATCTAAGCACTTTTGATTTGACTGCAGGGTATTGGCAGATCAAATTATCAGAAGATGCTAAACCTAAAACTGCATTTTCAACCATTGGAGGACATTACCAATTCACAGTAATGCCTTTTGGATTGAAGAATGCACCTGACACTTTTCAAAGGTTGGTGAACACAGTCCTGCAAGGGCTGGAAGCTTTCAGTGCAGCATATTTGGACGATATAGCTGTCTTTAGCTCCAGCTGGGATGATCACCTGGTCCACCTATGGAAAGTTTTAGAGGCCCTGCAAAAGGCAGGCCTCACTATCAAGGCTTCAAAGTGCCAGATAGGGCAGGGTAAGGTGGTTTATCTGGGACACCTTGTTGGTGGGGAACAGATTGCACCACTTCAGGGGAAAATCCAAACAATTATTGATTGGGTTCCCCCTACCACTCAGACTCAGGTGAGAGCCTTCCTAGGCCTCACTGGGTATTACAGGAGGTTCATTAAGAACTATGGCTCCATTGCAGCCCCTCTTAATGACCTCACATCCAAAAAGATGCCTAAAAAGGTATTGTGGACAGCTAGCTGTCAGAAAGCTTTTGAGGAGCTGAAGCAGGCCATGTGCTCTGCACCTGTCCTGAAAAGCCCTTGTTACTCTAAAAAATTCTATGTCCAGACTGATGCATCTGAATTAGAAGTAGGGGCAGTCCTATCACAACTTAATTCTGAGGGCCAGGATCAACCTGTTGCTTTTATTAGTAGGAGGTTGACCCCTAGAGAAAAGCGTTGGTCTGCCATAGAGAGGGAGGCCTTTGCTGTGGTCTGGGCTCTGAAGAAGTTGAGGCCATACCTGTTTGGCACTCACTTCATTGTTCAGACAGACCACAAACCTCTACTTTGGCTAAAACAAATGAAAGGTGAAAATCCTAAATTGTTGAGGTGGTCCATATCCCTACAGGGAATGGACTATACAGTGGAACATAGACCTGGGAGTAGCCACTCCAATGCAGATGGACTCTCCAGATATTTCCACTTAGACAATGAAGACTCATCAGGTCATGGCTAGTCTTATTGTCCTTCGTTTGGGGGGGGGGGTTGTGTAGGAAAGTACCATCTTGCCTGGCATGTTACCTCCATTTTTCACTGTATATATGTTGTTTTAGTTGTATGTGTCACTGGGACCCTGTTCACCAGGGGCCCAGTGCTCATAAGTGTGCCTGAATGTGTTACCTGTGTAGTGACTAACTGTCTCACTGAGGCTCTGCTAATCAGAACCTCAGTGGTTATGCTCTCTCTTTTCTTTCAAATTGTCACTGACAGGCTAGTGACTGTAGGAGGCTGGACTGGCTTGTAGTGAGTACCAAGGGGTACTTGCACCTTGCACCAGGCCCAGTTATCCCTTATTAGTGTATAGGGTTTCTAGCAGCTTAGGCTGATAGATAATGGTAGCTTAGCAGAGCAGCTTAGGCTGAACTAGGAGACGTGTGAAGCTACTACAGTACCACCTAGTGTCATATGCACAATATCATAAGAAAACACAATACACAGTTATACTAAAAATAAAGGTACTTTATTTTTATGACAATATGCCAAAGTAGCTCAGAGTGTACCCTCAGTGAGAGGATAGGAAATATACACAAGATATATATACACAATAGCAAAAATATGCAGTATAGTCTTAGAAAACAGTGCAAACAATGTACAGTTACAATAGGATGCAATGGGGAAACATAGGGATAGGGGCAACACAAACCATATACTCCAAAAGTGGAATGAGAACCACGAATGGACCCCAAACCTATGTGACCTTGTAGAGGGTCGCTGGGACTATTAGAAAATAGTGAGAGTTAGAAAAATAACCCTCCCCAAGACCCTGAAAAGTGAGTGCAAAGTGCACTAAAGTTCCCCTAAGGACAAAATAGTCGTGTTAGAGGAATAATGCAGGAAAGACACAAACCAGCAATGCAACAACTGTGGATTTCCAATCTAGGGTACCTGTGGAACAAGGGGACCAAGTCCAAAAGTCACAAGCAAGTCGGAGATGGGCAGATGCCCAGGAAATGCCAGCTGCGGGTGCAAAGAAGCTTCGACTGGACAGAAGAAGCTGAGGTTTCTGCAGGAACGAAAAGGGCTAGAGACTTCCCCTTTGGTGGACGGATCCCTCTCGCCTTGGAGAGTCGTGCAGAAGTGTTTTCCCGCCGGAAGGATGCCAACAAGCCTTGCTAGTCGCAAATCGTGCGTTTGGCGTTTTTGGACGCTGCTGGGGCCCAGGAGGGACCAGGAGGTCGCAAGTTGGACCTGAAGAGAGAGGGGACGTCGAGCAAGACAAAGAGCCCTCACTGAAGCAGGTAGCACCCGGAGAAGTGCCAAAAACAGGCACTACGAGGATGCGTGAAACGGTGCTCGCCGAAGTTGCACAAAGGAGTCCCACGTCGCCGGAGACCAACTTAGAAAGTCGTGCAATGCAGGTTAGAGTGCCGTGGACCCAGGCTTGGCTGTGCACAAAGGATTTCCGCCGGAAGTGCACAGGGGCCGGAGTAGCTGCAAAGTCGCGGTTCCCAGCAATGCAGCCCAGCGAGGTGAGGCAAGGACTTACCTCCACCAAACTTGGGCTGAAGAGTCACTGGACTGTGGGGGTCACTTGGACAGAGTCGCTGGATTCGAGGGACCTCGCTCGTCGTGCTGAGAGGAGACCCAAGGGACCGGTAATGCAGCTTTTTGGTGCCTGCGGTTGCAGGGGGAAGATTCCGTCGACCCACGGGAGATTTCTTCGGAGCTTCTGGTGCAGAGAGGAGGCAGGCTACCCCCACAGCATGCACAAGCAGGAAAACAATCGAGAAGGCGGCAGGATCAGCGTTACAGAGTTGCAGTAGTCGTCTTTGCTACTATGTTGCAGGTTTGCAGGCTTCCAGCGCGGTCAGCAGTCGATTCCTTATCAGAAGGTGAAGAGGGAGATGCAGAGGAACTCGGATGAGCTCTTGCATTCGTTATCTGAAGTTTCCCCAGAGACAGAGACCCTAAATAGCCAGAAAAGAGGGTTTGGCTACCTAGGAGAGAGGATAGGCTACTAACACCTGAAGGAGCCTATCAGCAGGAGTCTCTGACGTCACCTGGTGGCACTGGCCACTCAGAGCAGTCCAGTGTGCCAGCAGCACCTCTGTTTCCAAGATGGCAGAGGTCTGGAGCACACTGGAGGAGCTCTGGACACCTCCCAGAGGAGGTGCAGGTCAGGGGAGTGGTCACTCCCCTTTCCTTTGTCCAGTTTCGCGCCAGAGCAGGGGCTAAGGGGTCCCTGAACCGGTGTAGACTGGCTTATGCAGAATTGGGCACATCTGTGCCCAACAAAGCATTTCCAGAGGCTGGGGGAGGCTACTCCTCCCCTGCCTTCACACCATTTTCCAAAGGGAGAGGGTGTCACACCCTCTCTCAGAGGAAGTTCTTTGTTCTGCCATCCTGGGCCAGGCCTGGCTGGACCCCAGGAGGGCAGCTGCCTGTCTGAGGGGTTGGCAGCAGCAGCAGCTGCAGTGAAACCCCAGGAAGGGCAGTTTGGCAGTACCAGGGTCTGTGCTACAGACCACTGGGATCATGGGATTGTGCCAACTATGCCAGGATGGCATAGAGGGGGCAATTCCATGATCATAGACATGTTACATGGCCATATTCGGAGTTACCATTGTGAAGCTACATATAGGTAGTGACCTATATGTAGTGCACGCGTGTAATGGTGTCCCCGCACTCACAAAGTTCAGGGAATTGGCTCTGAACAATGTGGGGGCACCTTGGCTAGTGCCAGGGTGCCCTCACACTAAGTAACTTTGCACCTAACCTTTACCAGGTAAAGGTTAGACATATAGGTGACTTATAAGTTACTTAAGTGCAGTGTAAAATGGCTGTGAAATAACGTGGACGTTATTTCACTCAGGCTGCAGTGGCAGGCCTGTGTAAGAATTGTCAGAGCTCCCTATGGGTGGCAAAAGAAATGCTGCAGCCCATAGGGATCTCCTGGAACCCCAATACCCTGGGTACCTCAGTACCATATACTAGGGAATTATAAGGGTGTTCCAGTAAGCCAATGTAAATTGGTAAAAATGGTCATTAGCCTGTTAGTGACAATTTGGAAAGAAATGAGAGAGCATAACCACTGAGGTTCTGATTAGCAGAGCCTCAGTGAGACAGTTAGTCACTACACAGGTAACACATTCAGGCACACTTATGAGCACTGGGGCCCTGGGTTACCAGGGTCCCAGTGACACATACAACTAAAACAACATATATACAGTGAAAAATGGGGGTAACATGCCAGGCAAGATGGTACTTTCCTACACAACCCCCCCCCCAAACGAAGGACAATAAGACTAGCCATGACCTGATGAGTCTTCATTGTCTAAGTGGAAATATCTGGAGAGTCCATCTGCATTGGAGTGGCTACTCCCAGGTCTATGTTCCACTGTATAGTCCATTCCCTGTAGGGATATGGACCACCTCAATAATTTAGGATTTTCACCTTTCATTTGTTTTAGCCAAAGTAGAGGTTTGTGGTCTGTCTGAACAATGAAGTGAGTGCCAAACAGGTATGGCCTCAACTTCTTCAGAGCCCAGACCACAGCAAAGGCCTCCCTCTCAATGGCAGACCAACGCTTTTCTCTAGGGGTCAACCTTCTACTAATAAAAGCAACAGGTTGATCCTGGCCCTCAGAATTAAGTTGTGATAGGACTGCCCCTACTCCTAATTCAGATGCATCAGTTTGGACATAGAATTTTTTAGAGTAACAAGGGCTTTTCAGGACAGGTGCAGAGCACATGGCCTGCTTCAGCTCCTCAAAAGCTTTCTGACAGTTTGCTGTCCATAATACCTTTTTAGGCATTTTCTTGGATGTGAGGTCATTAAGAGGGGCTGCAATGGAGCCATAGTTCTTAATGAACCTCCTGTAATACCCAGTGAGGCCTAGGAAGGCTCTCACCTGAGTCTGAGTGGTAGGGGGAACCCAATCAATGATTGTTTGGATTATCCCCTGAAGTGGTGCAATCTGTTCCCCACCAACAAGGTGTCCCAGATAAACCACCTTACCCTGCCCTATCTGGCACTTTGAAGCCTTGATAGTGAGGCCTGCCTTTTGCAGGGCCTCCAAAACTTTCCATAGGTGGACCAGGTGATCATCCCAGCTGGAGCTAAAGACAGCTATATCGTCCAAATATGCTGCACTGAAAGCTTCCAGCCCTTGCAGGACTGTGTTCACCAACCTCTGAAAAGTGGCAGGTGCATTTTTCAAACCAAAAGGCATTACAGTAAACTGGTAATGTCCTCCAATGGTAGAAAATGCAGTCTTAGGTTTAGCATCTTCTGACAATTTGATCTGCCAATACCCTGCAGTCAAATCAAAAGTGCTTAGATACTTGGCAGATGCCAGTGTATCTATGAGCTCATCTGCCCTGGGTATAGGGTGAGCATCAGTTTTGGTTACCAAGTTGAGACCTCTATAGTCTACACAAAACCGCATTTCCTTCTTTCCATCTTTGGAATGGGGATTTGGTACCAGTACCACAGGAGAAGCCCATGGACTGTCAGAGTGCTCAACCACTCCTAGTTCCAACATTTTCTGGACCTCTTGCTTTATGCAGTCCCTGACATGGTCAGGCTGCCTATAGATCTTACTTTTGACAGGTAAACTGTCTCCAGTATCTATAGTGTGCTCACACCAAGAAGTGGTACCTGGCACAGTAGAGAAGAGTTTAGAGAATTGATCTAGGAGATTTATGCAATTATCTTTCTGCTCAGCAGTAAGACAATCAGCCAAAACTACACCTTCCACAAGAGCATCTTGTTCTGTGGAAGAGAAGAGATCAGGTAGAGGATCACTGTCTTCTTCCTGTCCCTCATCAGTTGCCATGAGCAGGGTGAGATCAGCCCTGTCATAGTAGGGTTTCAGGCGGTTGACATGGAGCACCCTAAGGGGACTCCTGGCAGTGCCTAAGTCAACTAAGTAGGTGACTTCACCCTTTTTTTCAACAATTGTGTGGGGTCCACTCCATTTATCTTGGAGTGCTCTTGGGGCCATAGGCTCCAAGACCCACACTTTCTGCCCTGGTTGGTACTGAACCAAAACAGCCTTCTGATCATGCCATTGCTTCTGGAGCTCTTGGCTGGCCTGAAGGTTTTTACTGGCCTTTTTCATGTACTCAGCCATCCTTGATCTGAGGCCAAGTACATAATCCACAATATCCTGCTTAGGAGCTTTTAAAGGTTGTTCCCAACCCTCCTTTACAAGTGTGAGTGGA